>NC_090938.1:187280453-187583483 GCF_040938575.1 Ambystoma mexicanum | reverse complement strand
AAAAGTCTCCTGTATCTATGCTAGACTAGAAGTAACCTCTTTGTAGACTGATAATGTTGGCCTTCAAATGGTACTTGTTTATCAATCTGATTAGAGCAAGAATGAAGAGGGTAAGGGGACTTAAAGGGAGTAAACATCCTTATTTCTAATGCTGTGAGGCAGCATATCAACCTAGGGGTTGTGATTGCGGGGGGGGGGGATATTCTTGCACACTTAGTTCCTTTGGTTTGGTGGAGGGGGGCCCCAAAGTTGTCCATGCCCAGGGCCCCAAAAGTGCTTAAGATGGCCCTGACCAGACCTCTTTGGTATCCCCAATCCAGCCAAACTGCGGAAATTGGAACACACTTGGATTCACAGATTAAAGACTCACATCAGCGGCTTTAATGATGGAATTATCTGGGCAGGACTTATCACCCAATGAGGGGGAATTGCATGCCCACCGTGTAACTATGTTCCATCCACACATGGTCCATCCGCTCTCCTTGAATATGAATTTATGAACCATTATGGGAGATGATGCCCCATGAGGCACTATTACTTTCATGAATGGCCTCCGACCACAGTGGCCCTTTGGCTGGGACCTTGCCTGCCCATTAAGAACCTCATATAAGTCCATGCCCCACAGCCAGGAAAGGACAGACTGTGGAGCCATCATCCACCGATGCATGGTCACTCCCCCTCCACCTCCCTTTGAATGTGTCCTCCTGAAAAACTGTGGTGGGTGGCGCCTATCCTTCTGTCACTAAATGGCACACACCCTCTCCCCCTGCCCCCGCCCCGCCTCCTTGGTTCCACAGCTGGGACTTTGCCTGTGCTTGAACCATTTTCAATTTCAATTCTATTCCAATTCTCCCCTCCTCCACCTCCTTCCCTTCATTCCCAATTCCACTCAACTCCAATTCCATGCCGGGCTGTGCCCTTTTGATTTAATTTAGAAAGAGGTGGAAGGAACACCAGCCATCCACGTCCACTCTTTGAGCACCACCCGACGATGGCCGCCCTCCTTGGCCACCCCCAGCAGCACCTTGATGCAGGCTATGTGACACACAGCCTGAGGAGCTGGGTTACCATGGCAATCCTTGACTCTTTCCCAGATTGCATACTAGTGCCCCAGAGAACGCCAGTGCCAGACTTGCAGGAGCAGCGCACCATCCATGTCTGCAGTTCGTGTGATCACTCACCACAAACTGCCATTAACCAAGACAGGACCCGATCTTCTCCACTGGCCACCTTGTTAAAACCGTCGTACCCCATTACCATGGACAGGTTCGTCCAGCTGCACCCCTATGTGGCTGGGGACCTTTCCGCCCTGTGATTAACGGTCTCTGTGTAGCCGCTTTGGCTTCATCCCCCACGTGCTGTTTCTGTGTTTGTTTTCAGGGTGGTGCCACCTGCTCAGCTAGCTTGCTGAGGGACAGACACACAGCAACTGTCATTGATTGCCTCCATTTGACAGTCAAGGTTAGCACAGGTTTGTCCCTATGCCTTGAGCACACACTGCTGGATTCTACAAACTTACTGAGCCTCTCCCTTTACTTAGTTTCGCTTACTTTGACTGGCTTTATCTGTGTCACTGTTATTGACTGACACACTAACGCAGCCAGGGTGCATATATTTGGCATCAACCAATTCCTGCCCATACATCCTGAATCTGAATGTGTACGAGTCTTCAACTGCATTTGCCATTTCACCTGTTCCAACTTTCTGCGGTGCAGCATGCCCCTTGCGCTTGCGCCTCCAACTTGTACGTATTGTTCATGTGTTATTGTCTTTTGGTGACAAGGTGGCCGTTGCATATTTTGAAGTGGGGCCATAATGAATACCAGTAGTGGGGTCCAACCCCAAGCAGATTTGCTCTTCTTGCAACCTCGAACTCCACAGGTGAGTACTCGATTCCTGCAGGGCACACAATCCTTTGTTGCCCCTTCTTTGATAAACATGCCACTGGATTTAGTGAAAGATAACTGTGTGCATGACAGGCTATTCCAACCCAGTCACATCAGCCGTTACCCCAACTACCTTCCCCTTGCACTTGGCTTGGCCCGTGGTGTGAGATTCTCGATGCACCATCAGGCGTACACCCCTCTGTGCTAGTAGTGACTTAGGCCTTGGCTCTCATGCATGATGTGTATGCTTTCCTACCCCTTGGACAGGGTGTGGCCTTGCTTGGCCTGTCCTTGGGACACCCGCTAATGGATGACAAATGGTGGCATGGACTGAGTGCAGTTCACTGACAGCTGGGCTTTTGGCTATTCTGTCCAACTCACCAGAATTGCTTCATAGCTTTTTATTTCCAATGTTTTACTTTCTGTTCCAAAGCCAAACTTACATCCTGTTGTTCTTTTACAGACAACTCTTTTCATCCATGTTTCCAACGTCGCTGCTCGCCTCTCGCCCTGAAGAAGGCTTGTGTGACCCATGCATGCACCAGTGTGAAGGCCGAAACTCGAGTTGGTAATTGTCAACTAAGCCTGTTAGTACATGATCAGGGATTCCTTGCGTGTACAAGCACTGTTCTAACTCATTTTAGACATAGGCGTTGTATTCATTCATAATCCAACTGCGACAGAGTAATGGCGCAGAATGTACTTGACCAACAGTGCTTGCTAGGATTGTAAACCAGATAAATAGGAGCTGCACTTGATTTACAGTCTCGTATTACATCAAAATCGTTCTTCTTGATATTGTGTTGGTTATATCAAGAGTAACTGTGTTTTACTTGTTTAGTTCATGTGTATGAATGTGAGTATGAATGGGTGACTGTTGGTTGGATGTTGTGGGAAGGTATGCAGGTAACATCCACACAAGTTACCCCTTTTGGATTTTATATCACATGGGGTCATTCCGAGTTTTGAGGTAGCCATGGTGGTATTATCGCCATGGTTGCCTCCAAACCCTGGCCCAGGTCAGGTCTGGCTGAATGGGGACTTACTGGGACATTCCGACCTATGCAGACCCAGTAAGTCCCCATTCAGTTTACCATTTCCCATTCCCATTGAGCCCTCATAGAGCTCAATGGGAATGGGGAAGGCGCTAATAACGGCCCGCAAATTGCAGGCCCGTTATTAGCTCCAAGGTCCCTTAACGGGACCCGCAGAGAACAGCTGGTCAGACCAGCCATTCCTGCTGGGACCCGCTAAGGGACCTCGGAATTGGGCGGTAAGGGTTTTCCGGCACCAGCATCATTACCGGTGACCGTTAACCCTTACTGCACAACTCGTAATGACCCCCTATGTGTTACAAACACGCACATTTGTACCACGTTGTGCTTTAGATGCCAAATGTCAGTTTATGTACTACATTAAATAATTGAAGACCTAAATAGGGTCTCCTTCATTTTGTGCTGTGTTTCTTGGCCTCTGGACCCCATGTGTATAAACAATAATGACCTGACCTCCTTTTGTTTGTTGCCCCTTGTCAAACTCTGCAGACGCCTTCCAACGAACGACAAGATAAGTACAATCCACCCAAGCACTTTCTAATGCCTTTCCGGTAGCTTGACAGTTAGCTCTGCAGGCTTAGGGCTCACCATTAATCATGTTATCCTTTTCCAATATGGGAACGTTTCTAAGTTTTGTGTGGTAGGTACCGACTAGGCAGGTTAGTAATATGGGCAGCCATCGAATTGCGGCGTGCAAAAATTAACAGCATGGTTGTTGAAAGAAGATGGATGGGACCTGAATCTGTTACGTACAAAACACCTAGGAGCTCGTCTATGGGAGTGTGGGAGGTGTATAGGAGGTCGTCTGCGGCAGTGTATTAGGTCTATAGGAGGTCATCTGCGGCAGTGTGGGAGGTCTATAGGAGGTCGTCTGTGGCAGTGTGGGAGGTCTATAGGAGGTCGTCTGCGGCAGTGTGCGAGGTGTATAGGAGGTCGTCTGCGGCAATGTGGGAGGTCTATAGGAGGTCGTCTGCGGCAGTGTGCGAGGTGTATAGGAGGTCGCCTGCGGCAGTGTGGGAGGTCTATAGGAGTTCATCTGCGGCAGTGTGGCGGATGTAAGAATGAAATATGTTAGTACTAAGGAGTTAGACAGAGTTAGTTGATCGGTAAGGAGGATGGAGAGCGATGCGCGAATCCCGCAGGATCGCGTGGGCGGTCAAGGAATACTGAGAAGCATAATTGGTTTACGCTGTCAGAAAGCCCGGGAGGATGTTCACTCTGCCTAGCTGGGCACTGACAAGAGTTAAAACCTTTTTGTGAATCTGACTTCATGTTAGAAATAAATCATTACGAAAAATAACGACTGTTGTGGTTTGAACTTTTAGTTGTCCTGGTCCAGATTCCCATAATTAGAGTAATTCTCCCAACCATAAAATATAGGATTCTCTGCTGCTTCTCCTTTGGAAGCTTAACTGGAATGCCTTTTTTCAGCTCCCTCCTCTCCTAAATGAAAGCTGAATTTGACATAAAATGAATGACTCAGCACTCCAAGGATATTGCACGTCCGCGAGAGATATATGAGGCAGAGGTCAAACGCTCGCGTACACATCTAGCATTACAGAACAATTATGTCTCTCTATAACAACAACTTAATTGCTGGGTACTTCTCAAGAAACCGCTAAGGATGTCTCCCGGCAGACAGGCTCTTTGCTGCAGGGGCCTTCGTTCTCTCTCAGCCACGGAAGCCTCTTGCCGAGGGTGAGACAATAAGCATGACTTCCTGACCTTTGGCCTCCAGGGATATCCACAGCACGCAACAAGGCAGCCTACCCCACGTTCAAGTGCAGTCCTGGCCTTCATCCTTTGCCCCTTGACCCTTTTCTTGCAATTGACGTTCAGTTGTTCCCACGCATCAATGATGACTTCTTTCTAAAATGTTGATTGATTGTTTTTAAAATAAAAGTAACATACTTTAAAATGTACACTCGCTTTACAATTTCTGTTTTTGCAACGAAATGTAAGAAAGAGTATTGTATAAAGCAATAGGCCTGGGTTAACTAGTTCAGGCATAACTCTAGCCACCTGCATTAAGGGTGATTCGAGGTCTCGTGCTTTCTGGTTTATCTATCCCAGGGATTCCAGAAAAATTCCAGAAAGGTGTCATGTCAACAGATCATGTGATGGAGACCAGCTCGTTGCCACCCCTCGCAGGATTCTCTAAATGTTGTCCCTACCTCACATCTGCATCTCCATTCTCCACTTCTGCTCCTCCATTGAGGTCATTGCTGCACTGTATTTAAACTTCACACAGATGTCAATGCAATAACAGTATATTGCTTTCCAATTCCATACTAAAATTACACCACTGGGAAGACAACACAAAATAGTTTTAGTATACATATACTAGTTTCATATGTTATATACACAAAACACCAGGAGCGGGAGGGGTGCCGGGAAGGAGCAATGTCCCGGTCGCCCGAAAAAGTATCTAATTTGTGTACTATGCTACGTGGAAGCATTTATACTGCATGCTGACTCTTTTCTAAGAAGAGGTGGCATATTGTGCCGTCCCGCCTGCAGTGAACCAGATCATGGTCGGTGGAAGAAAGGAGCAGTAGAGAGGCATGCGAAAAAGAAAGGAAGGACTACTATACTAATGGACGGCAAATGGAAAGAGGCAATTGTGCGCCATGAGGCCCATGGGCATGTGGCGCTTTATAAAAAAAATGAAATAAATAAATAAATTGGGTTACGGCAGAGGAAATATGGTTGCGGTAGTGGGGATGTGTGTGTCATTGCAGATGGATCAGATGGAGCGCTAATTCCAAGAAAAGCGAACCAACCGTCCATATTGTTGAATACTACTGCAATATATAGTCAGTGTACGGTTGCGCGATAGACACAAGATGTGCTGAAGCAGACCCTGGAAGTATGACGGCTTCTCAGCCAAATACATTTTATAGACCGTCCACCCGTTTGCTGAGAGGATCATGTGGGAATTGTCAAGCAGCCTGAAAGAAGGTCCACCACCAAGAGTTGACAGTAGATAGTGACCATCGAGAGGGTGGAGGAGGGGAAAAAGCCGAGACGAGTAAGCAGGATCCTTGGCAGTCTACATTAGGTAGATCATACATCTGGACTGCAGCAATTAGGAGGGTATATTCTGAGGTGTCTGAAGGAGAACGTGTAGGTATTGCTGAAAGTAGAGTGTAGCTGTGGTGGACTCAAGATGTGCGCAAGCACACCCTTAAGGCATGACACCGTATGCTGCTCAGGAGTATTTGCCGTACCACAAAACAAAAGCAAGATAAAAGAGAGGGTGGGAACTAACCGGAGTAGCAATACTATTCGTTTTACTATTAATAGTTTCACAACTTCCTAAAGCGACTTTCATAGTTCAGTAATTGCTCTTTTTACTGTTTATACTGTCATTTAATTGGCAGTAATTTCGACGCCAATCCCTTCACTTAGGCTGAGCTCAGCAGGTAACCAGGAAACAAAAGTGTTAAAGGATAAATTGAACATTCTGGCTCCTATGTGGGACAGAAGATGAGTGTCGGAGGGTTTCATTTGCTTACAATGGCACAGTTTGGAAAGGTTTACGTGCAGGTAAAGAGAGATATACTCATCCATCCATGCACCTGTGTTCTTCTTGAATGCCCAGACAGCTTGCTTAATTAGCCTATTCATTGCTATGTGTATATGTGTCTATGTTTACGATTGTGTGAACCTTATTCAAATTCCCCTAACTCATAGTTGTCCTCATGTAATACTTATGTCAACACAACTACGCTTCGGCCACTTTGAGTCAGTGATACACTCTTCAGCAACACATCAGAACCTGTGCACAAGAAGAGAGGCAGATACTGTGTAATAATTGTGCTATAGTAAAAACTGGGACCATTTATTCTCCACTGACTTGCTTTTCTGTTTCAAATATAGGGGTCACTGTTCCAGCAGTTTTCTTAACATTGAACACATTGAAAGAGTGTTGAACTGTTGTGCCGCAATATCAATAATAATAAATGTTTTTAGTAGTGAGTTGGCCAAACAGAAAAACTAATTAAAAGCAACCCAGAAGAACAATTGTCTTTTGCCCAACCCAACCTTTGGCCATCAATCCAGCACAACCAGTCACTGAAGTGTTGCTCCATTCTCCCCCTCGTGCCCCCCCTAGAGTCATAGGTCCACTACTTAAGTTGTTGCACTTTTACATCTGGGATGTTATTATGTTTGACTGAACCGAGTTGACTTTTGAACTTTTTGCATTTTGATAATAGGTACTTTGCTGGCATACATTCTTCAGACGAGGGCTTGCTTTCAGATTACAAAGTTGTGCAATCAAAATTGTGGTAAAGGCTGAAAAGGAGCAACATTTACAGAAGAACTTCTACTGCCGAAAAAACACAAAAACAGATTCTTTGAAGATGATTTTTAAATACCATCTGTCAGACTCATGACTTAATTCCTGTATAAATTCAACTTGTTTCCATTCCAGAAGACAGGGCAATGGTAAATCGTGTTATTTCATGGTGCAAAAAAACAAGGGGGTTCCTGGGAGTCTCTCTCTGCCGGACATTAGTCCTGGTTGCGAGATCCTCACCCAGATTCTTTAGCTCACTATCTTTCACAGAGGAGAAATATCCAAAGCATGTCAGCCTTTGTCCTGCCCTGGGGCAGTCCAACTCCAAAATGCTAGGCAATTCTCCTCTGAACAAGAGAACCAACAGCAACCCCAGACACGTGTTTGGGTCTGGTTGGACTTATTCAGTAGGGTGCCCCGCCACCCACCTTTCAGTAGCATAATTAGAAGTGGTACTATTACTCAAGGCGCGTTTAACTCAATGAGCTATTTTACCAGCAGTTTTTGTGTAATTGATATTAAATATATCTAAGATCCTGTAAAAACTATACCTTTCTTACTTGATCATTTCCTTCGTGTTACTTGTCACAATACCATAGGTGTGAAGAGCAGATAAGTCAAAGATTGCAGTGGATTGGCCCTCTCCACCTTCCTAATATTGGCATTTGTTGGGAAATGTGTGGTTAACAATTTTTTTATATTGATACGTGAGTTTGCTCCTCTAATAAAACAAACTATTTGAGACCCAATAGAGGCTTACATGATTTCTCAATGCATCAACAATTCTTAACTCTTTCCTTTCTCTTTTTAAATACAATACAACATCAATGGTTTTTGTAAATAATAAGGTACATTTTGAAGAATTGAAGTTGCATTCATTTAGTGACATATGCAACATAACGTGGGTCATGGTAGAAAAAGTGATTGTGGGTTATTTCACAACAGTAAAAAACGATAAACATTTATATTGCGTGTTTTTTGCTCAGATGCCTGTGCTTATCTTTCTCGCATTTGCAAGCACTATATTAATAACAGGTGTTATATTACTAAGTGATTTCACCGCAAAAGAATGAAGGGCTGACTTCTTCCCAATGTTATCCAGACCTCCGGCCTGCACGTGCACCTGCAGCAGAGATTAATCTGATTAGGAGAACTAGCGGAAGGCGCGTGATATTGATACAAGCACGTGACGTCGCAGGCAGAGGCACGTGCATCCGATGACCACTGTTTCCGGTGCACAGAGGAAGACGTGTTTAATTGTATTAAAACCAGTCGGCCTCCTGGTGCTCTGGGCACTCATGGTCTATCTTAAACGAGGTTATACAGTGATCCTTCCTCGTGGGCCAGGCTATTAAAACAGATTTTGATAAGATTAAGACTATTGGAATTATTCCTATATTCTGGAGGAAATCACATATCATACTAATACACAAACAGGGCTGCAAAATGTCTCTGATAACCATCGATTATTGGTCATGTTGGCAATGCTGGCAACATGTTCTGTAATCTCACACTAAATGATATTAGAAGACATTGTGTACCCGGTTTAACACATAACACAAGACCTGGACTGTTCTTTATCTTATACAGGAGGCTTGTCTCTGCGGCAGATTATATTTAAACACGGGTTCTGTGGGTTTCACAGATGATTTCCATACGGTTAACGGAGAATTATTCTGGCAGAAGCTTAGCAGAAGGGGGCTTGCAGAGCAGCTGTTAGATATAGTCCAGCAGTTGTATAGTGACACCTCTGTTTGTATACGACTTAAAGGCAGGGGTGAGCTATCTGAACCCACTAGCACCAACAGTAGTTTTAAGCAGGGGTGCGCGTCGGCACCCCTTCTGTTCAACCTCAGACGCATAGAAAGGGTGTGGCCTGAGTGGGCAAGACCAACCCAAAATCTGTAAATGCCCACTCAGCAGCACTGTGTGACCTTTTACAGATGTTAATGTCACTGCGAAGGGCCCAACAACATTGGCTTCAGGCCCCACTTGTTAGACAATCCTGGCTATGCCTCTGTTCAACCTCTCCATTGCTGACCTGCGTCAGCTCTGAAACATGTTTGATGTTTTCCGCAGAAAGTTCTACCACGCATATCCGCTGGCTTGGATATTTGGACGACATTGGGCCTCCTTACACGGAAGGCGGTAATGGTTAACGGCCACCGTTAATGGTAACGTGACCGTTAACCATTACCGCCATACTACGAGGTCCCTTAGCGGGTTGGTGCTTCAACGCCTGCTTTTTGCAGGCGTTAAAAACCAACCCGCTAAGGGACCTCGGAGCTAATTACGGCACCGCAAAATTGCGGTGCCGTAATTAGCGCCTTCCCCATTCCCATAGAGCCCTATGGGGCAGAAATGGGAATGTGGAAGGGCAATGGTGGAAGGGGGATTTACCGCCCCTCCAACCTTGGAATGGGGCGGTAAATCCCCTTTCCGCCAAGGCGGTGCCGGTATTTTACCGGCATGAGCCATGGCGCTAATAGCGCCATGGCTCACCGCCTTCCGTGTAATGAGGCCCATTGTGATTGTTGATTATACTGCTACTGGCCTTCAACCTTCGTTCAACGCATTATCCTATTATTCTCAAGACAACCAACTTAAGATGAATCAAGGTTCGGGAAAGGTTAATTATTTAATTGTTATGGCCCAACATGCTACCTTCACTGATAATCACCTGTGCCTGGCATAAAATTCCTATTCAGGAAAGAACAGGCCTCTAGTGTTGTATATATTCGGAATACAGAACGCATATTTTGACCAAATGCACTACGCTGGAAAAATATGAGCATGAATTGTATGGCAGGCAATCTCATGAAAGGCCCATCATTGGCTCTGAGGAATTTTGGTCATATATTATTGCTGGAAGATCTGTAGTATTTTCCAGCCTTTTATACAAACTACATGGACATTGATTTTAATAAAGTGGCTCAATGATAATCTCTATGAATAAGAAATGATAATCTTCTGTTGATGAATTTCATAATCATGTATTATTGAGATGCAGGACAAGTTTGCAATCAGTTTTTGTTTTCTATTTTTAATGTGCAATTTTTAACATGTACATTTATATGTCATGTAATGTGTTCTATTGTGCTGACTGTTTACTTGTTTAGCCATATAACACTAATAAAAACATGAAAAAACACAGAATCCATTTTCGAAAATGTTACAGTCTGACACCAACAATTGCAAATCCCAATCTAGTATTGATCTGGGGAGCAGGTGGTCCCTTTGCCAGGAGAAGGCAGGGACATGCACATCTATGATGGCAGAACACTCTTTTCAGGACTCCTGCTTGCCATGGAAGCCTCAGCATGACTTGGCAGGCATCCCATTCATTGGAGATTGCAAGCACAGTGCACTCTGTATGTCAGTGTAAGGGTTCCCACACACCAAAATCACCAACGATCTTTCAAACCCGACCTGTTTTATCTCTTAGTACTTGTTTGCTACAGTATTGTCTCAAAGTTCCCTGAAGATGTTGGGTGGGCATAGTAACAATTTGGAAAATGCCGGAAGATAGCTCCAATGATCAATGCACGGGCAGAGGCAAGCAATCAGGTGTCAATGGCACACTGCAATAACAGGTTATGCAAAGGTGTCTTGATTTGAAAACAATGGATTTACTAACAATGAACATTTTTAACATCTGCAAATGGGTGCAGGTGCAATAAAAAGTGCTTTCTTTTGAAAAACAGATCAAGAATGCTGTATTAGTAACTCATAATTCAAGGTTAATTATTCATGTTTAGTTGTTTTAAGGTTTCATTCAGCGCTTGTATCGCAAGGAAGTGGCCTCTTGGCGCTGTTTTCTTGCATACGAGATTCTACCCACTCTCACAAGCTTATGTTATGAAATGTGTTAAGTGGGGAAAGACCATACTCAAGGTGTCTACAAAAGATGTCCATCTACGATATTTCCTGCAGCCCTGCCACATACAGTAACTTGGTGAACATGTGTTGACAATGCAAGGTCACTTTGAACAGTGCAACATTTTCCATGAATCGGACCCTTAGTTGTAACTCTTTGCAGATTTTAAATGAGGTTTACCCAGACTCCCCATTTCTGACCCTTTGATTCCACTCATCCCAAATGTGCCAATTCAAAAACCCCACTGATTACCCCACACATATAATTCCTGCAATACCGTGCTCGCTCTTTTATTTTACTAAAAGAGTTGCCTTGTGTGGGATGCCACTTTCTGGCTGCATGCTTGAATGGGGTGAGAGTAGGGTTGAGCGGGCGTTGAAGTGGCACGCAGCTGTGAGCCTCCCCCACTTTGAGTAAGGTAGGAAATTGCGAGATAGATGGTGGTGCGGAGAGACTCCGCTAAGCGATGGAGGGAAATGTGGCACGCATTGCCTGTGGTGTGGGGAAAAGCCATTGAGGAAGAATGGCAGTGGGCAAAGCAACCAATGAAGGCTGAATCTGGGGGTTCCATCCAGCAAACAGGAATCAGGGAGTAGGAGATCAAAGGAAATCATTGAAGATTGATCAACCCTGTAAATGCATGAGGGTAGTGAAGGCCCACCCTGTATAAAGAGGTGGTACCATCATACTGCAGCAGCAAATGCACATTGTGATACATTCTGGTCACTCTGGTGTGAGTACCTGACTTTGACTGGCAATACCTACCAATAATTTTAGTACCCGGGAACACAATGGCAATGTCTGGTATATGATGGAAATAGCCTGGCATGTGTTTTGCCATATGATATGACTTTGTAGACTAGTAAATCATGCCAACTCAAGGCGAATTATTGTTCTACCCAGTCATAGGGTGGTAGTAACTGACACATGGTGCTAGTATTACATGTTGAGAGTGCCTAACAAATACCCTTACAAAGGACATAACTGTTGGCTTTGTCAATGCTTGTTAGATTTTGAGTTCTAGACTGGTACACCATATGCAGACTCCAACTGCAAGTGGTCGCTGTCTCTGATAATTCAAGCACACACTGTTACCTTTCTCAGTCTAATCAGCACATGAGTGCCAGTTTTCACACCTCTAACCTTCTGATGAACAGATGGGCACGCAGTGATGCCTAAACATAGTATATCTGCCTCTGTGTCTTACCCCTGACATGGTTCAGGAGCCCACCTTTACCAGGACTTCCAACAGGTAATCTTGCCTTGCAGTGTTAAGAGCACAGCTTCTAAGCGCTTTCCACCACCTTCTCATGCATGAACAAGATAATGGCTGGTCTTTACTGCCCAAACCCAAGACTCAACACTGAAACCTATGTTTTCATTTTCAGCTGATGAAATCTCAAAACCACCCAAAATATCAGCATCCAAAGCCCCTAGGCAGTCATATGGCACCTTTGCACGTGTGCACAGGCTGTTTGCACATGAGCAATCGCGTCAGTGCCACTAGAAATAACGAGCAAGGATTATATCCCTTCTACAGTTCAGAAATGCGCTCAAGACCCTCTTCTTCAAAAACTGGCTCCTCCCTAACACTTAGGTCCATACACCATCCACTCCCTACTCTACCTGAGACTGGATGATCTGAACCCCAAAGTTTCCTCCCCTGGTTGCTTGTAGACACTTTGCTGACAATTGCTCTCCCCCCCACCCCTGTTATTAGATCCCCACACCCTTGCTTCTCAGGTCCCTAACCTTGTTCTTTCCACTCTGATTGTAAAGCACTCTGTTGCTTCCCAAATCTGGTCCCTGATCAATAAATACCCAATTAAAAATAATAATATTTTTGGAAACTTGTGCAGCCACAGAGCCATTTTTTGAACCATTTCAAAATTTCGAACCGTTGCAAAAAAAGTGCCTCTGAACACAATTATATTATATTGGTTTTCTCAAGCAGTGTTTAGACAGAGCAATAGTCGTACAAATAGGACCCACTACAGTAAGGTTTAGTTAACTTGACCAGATTAATCGCAACAAAACCCTTGAAATTCAGCAGATCTGGGATGTCATAACCGACTTAACTCAGTGTGTTCCCGTTGAAGTCCCCCATAATGCGATGTCCCCAATCATACCATTTGTATATGTCACAGTGAAGCCCGTCTTTTATAACATGTCAGTGCTCATGGGCTTTCCAACGGGAACGCAGCAGTTTAAGCCAGTCATGACTTCCCACATCCCCTGAATTTTAAGGGTTTTGTTGCGATTAATCTGCTCAACTTAATCAAACTTTAGCTAAAGATTTCTCAGTACATTTCAAGGGTTTTTATAACATTGTGTTTTCATGTGCCAATTGCCATGGCCATGGTCTTTGCCTTTGTATAGGTTCCCTAAACATGTTTCATTTTACATCCACTAGGTGGCTGCAGCCTTCAGACGTGTCCACTTTTCATGTTTTTCAGGCCTACTAGAAAGGGCCTTTGGCCCTGGCAAGTGAGCATGGCATTTGGTTGTTCTGACTCTATTTTTTAAAACACTACCAGGCCACTAGATATGGCATTCGGCCGTGGCCACTGTACATGTTCCCCCTCTCTTTTGCACCCACTAGCCAGGGCCTTCATCCCTGGCCAGGGAGCACGGCCTTCAGCCATGCCCACCGTATATTTTACAACACTACCAAGCCACTAGCCTTGGCCTACGGCCATGGACAGTGGGCTCAGGCTCTGGCCATGTCCACTGTATATGTTCCGTCTATATTTTTTGGCCGTGGAAACTTTCCATGTCTTTCGGCCCCACTAACGAGGCCCATGCTCAGTATATATTTTAAAAGTCTAACCGCCCACTAGCCATGCATTCGGCCATGGCCACTTTCCAACCCCTCCTTAAATGGCACTGAGATGCCCAAATACTTTTTTCTTTTTCTCTCTTTTTTTTTTTTGTTACTTGTCTCCCATATCCTCAGTTATAATATGAATGTAATACAGATACCCGTGGTTACCTATAGTCTCCTGATCATTGTGGTTACTGGGAAAAACGAAAAAACAATGTTTCCCTTCCCCCTCAGTCAGTTACCAGGTGCCCCTCTCCTCCTGGCATGCACCCCCACTCCCCTAAACGCATGTTGCCGTACCTAGCCCTCTCCCATGCCCCTCCCAAACATTGTTGTTCCGTGTGATACACTTTAATTCCCGATCTCGTTCTCTTTTGTAGCCACGGTTATTCCACTGAATAACTGCGGCTACGAGGAAACCTTCGTACTCTTAACTTGGTCCCTAGCCCCAATGCAACTCCCCAATTTCTCATGGTTTCCCCCATCACCACTAGCCTGATACCATTGCATGGATTTTCCTCCTCCAAAAGGCATTTTTCTGCTCTTTTGTTTTTGGTTAGCCGTGGGTATAACCGCGGTTATCTATCGCATCGCACAACAAAAAAAGGTGGCTTTTTCATTTGTGAAAAAGCTTTCTGCTGAAAAGCACCATGGGACATATCACTATAATTTTGTGAGAAGGGGCACCCCCTTCTCTATTTAATATTTTAAAAACTACTGGACCTAATAACCCCAGACCTCTCCGGAAATCAAGTCAACACTTCATGCCCAAGGTTTTTCGTACCTGGTCCAATTCCGTTCAGCAGTATTGGCTACGTTCTTAAGCAAATCCCAGACTTTTTCCTCTGTCGGAAAATAAATTGGGACTAAGCTGAAACTGTGTTTTTTGTTTTCTTAATAACCTCTTTATTTTGTAACAGATCTTTCCGAAGTAAGTACAATTATGTCGGCACAATTTCAACCAAATCTATCGTACAAGTCAAAATTTATTAGCAATTCATTTTTCAGGTTTCCTATGGTACTTGATACCCAACTTAACTTTAGTGCAGCAACCACCACACTATAATAAATCAATAGTCATTAGGCAAGATTGACTGTTTAGTTTATTGGTTTGGTAAGGGATCCAATTCACACAGCCCTTACAAAGGTGCATCGTCTGCTACAAAAAGTTATTTGAGTGACAGATTTTACAACAAAATACAAAAAAAGAAAGAATAGTGGTGCCATTGTTAGCTCTCAACTGTTCACAGCTGAACAATGCCAACACCAGACAAAGGACTGGGATTCCTGTCCGGGTATCGGGTATTATGTGGCAAGCGAAAGCGCTTCTGTTTGGTGGCAGCAGACTTAGCTCCCAAGGCAGGTGAGCATTAGAAGGCGAGGACAGAGGAAGGAGGGGCTTTCAGACAAATGAACAATGGGCCGGATTTGCCAGTGTGAAATCTTCTTCTCAGGTTCCAGTTACAGACCCTTTCAAGAGTATTGCAGCCTCTCGTTTCCCAAAGTTCTCCCCTGTTGCTTGGAGGGGGTAAAGGAGTGTGAACAAGTGGCTGGACAACTTGCAACCAATCCTAGAAATGCTAAAGAGAAGGGTGTGTATTGCTGTAGTGTCTCCACGTAAATTGAATGTGGGGGTGATTTTAGATATATCTTGGTACTAAAATAGTGTTTTTCATGCAAAATTTCAACTTCAATTTTGACAGGAATTTGGACTCGATGTCACAACTTTGCTGGGAGTTTTAAAATACGGCACCAACTTAAAAAGTGCCATTTATTAAAAAAGCAACAGGGCAAGCACTGACACATTTGCAGCAGTGGGACAACCTGCACAGGTTATTTATTTATTTTATTACTGTAGTTGATCTTGCACGAACCTTAATTCCGGGATCAGCGGGGCGCCTTACAGAGAAAGTGCAGTTGCAATGAGAGCCTCTCAATCATGAGGCATGTCCGGCACGGACTGCTGCTCTATAGAATGCACATCGTTCAACTTGCCACTTACACTCCTCTATTTTCCGACGGAGGGCCCTCTACCTGAATGGAGAGTCAAGAATGTAATTGAAGAACTGTAGGCCATAATGTTGAGGTCATGCTCTTAAGAATGGTGTACGGTCTTGACCACGTTTCCTGGGCCATCTCTGTCAGACACCATGAGGATGAACGGCGTGGGACAACGCATTGCAAACCTGGGCCGGAACAAGGAAGTTCATGGAACAGGTAAGCAGAAATTCAAGGATCAGGGTGAAGGTGGAGGGCTGGAGGTGGTCGGGCGAAGGAGCCTGCGGAATGGTTAGGAGTGTACCTGGGTTTAGAGAAGATTAGGTCACACAGGCAGATAGGTGAGGATGGAAAGCGGGTTGGGCAGGGAGGTGGTCAGATGTGTACGGCATGAGGGAATCAGGGGTAAAAGCCCTCAATGGCGTACAAATCCCACCTGTTGGTGGGGGCTCCAAGGCCATCTGAAAAAGGCACTCTTTTCCTTGTAGCGGCACCAAAAGATGGTTAAAAGACATAGAACACTTGTGAATGTACCATTGATCACTGGGAGGTGCACCTCTTTATCCTGATGAATGTTGCTCATTATCATTGCAGCTGAAACTGGTTGACATACCGAGGAGGGAAATATCTGTGTATACTTTTGTGATACCCCTCATTTATGACTTCTGATATTTTTTGTTATTTTTTTTTATAGTGAAAGCTTGTTACTGACATCTGTTTAAACGTTCTTCTGGAGAAAGGGTATCTCATGGTTTTATCAATGTTAATGAAAATCCCCGTTACATTTTGTTCCTATTTGGCTAGCGGGTAGCAATCTCATATTCAGAAATCAGATGCAGACTTTTTCGGCAACGTGGTCTGGTCTGTTGTGAACGGAGGATAGCACAGGGACAACGTGCTGGTCTCGGAAGCAAGATCGCACTTCTAAATCCTGGATCTGTGCTTAGAAACCAAACTTGTATCGGTATCAAGTGCGTTATAAAAAACAATAAATAAATACATTAGGGACAGAGTGGTCTTTTCCTAGGGAAATCTCTAGTTGTCTTTCACTCACGTTGTATTCAAAATTGGAATTGCTATTTCATGTGTTTGTGTTCAAATGTCAACCCAAAGAGTACTTGTTCTGTACATGGATCAGAATGGCTTGTGAACAAGAGGATCCCACTTTACTTTAAATGTTCCCGCTACGGCATAGGCACATTGGCATGAGGGATGTCTATAATACCAAATAAGCATCCTCTAACTTTGCAGATGTTCTCTGAAATGATGGCACTCCCTACCTGTACTGTGCAGTGGCCAATGCAAATTACTTTTGCTCACGGGAAAACTTTTTCTTCCAAAAGTATGTGCAAAAGACAATCTGGCTCAGTGCACATGCACCACCTGGAATATGAAAACTGTTATAAAATACATAGCTAAATATATATTGTCAGGGATTTGGATGTCTGCATATTGGTGGAGGGTCTCCGCAGTTAATGCAACTCTTCAGCGGATGGACTTTATTCCAGGCATGAAAAAGAGGCACACCGTTGCAAATGGCTATTCATTCCTAGGGCTCAATGGGAATGGGGAGGTCGGATGCACTGGCACCATTCGTGAATGGTGCCGTTGCATCCTACATGCTCTGCTCGCGGATGCTGGTATGCCCGCCAGGTCAGAGCTGGCGGGCGGGAAGGCACCCGCGAGCAGAATGCGTAGTTTGCCTGTCGGTAATAACGGTACCGGCAAGCTTACCGGTACCATTGTTACCAGACCAGCAAACTCATAATGAGGACCACTGTTTAAATAGTGGGAGTTTTTTTGTTGTTTTTTCTTTTATTGTGTTATAGTCAAAAATATTTCGACTTTTCACAAAACAAAACAATTTGCATATCAAATAAGCACAACATAAAAAAATCAAAGCTTGTTACACATTTAAACAGACGATATATGTCAGATAAAATCTATACACATATACCCCATAATCATAGATGTATAAAAGAAGAAAGAAAAAGAAATAGCGTGGCTCGACATTTTCCCAGCTAAGATAGCTTTCCCGTTGTCAATAATGTACCATCCTCTTATTAGCGTAAACCCGCCAAATTACATTCTTTCAATAATTTTACCACTCCCACCATTAAAAGAACGTCATTGCATGAGGCTAGCCTATTCCAAAAGCAATCAGTTTCTAACCACCAAGAGTGGTCAACAAATCTTACTAGTCTTGCCACCCTCAAGTCCCTGGACAAGTGACCAACAAATGCCTCCGGGATTGTGTTTCTGCCATCTCACACTTCTTACAGATGTTGTTAGCAATTTTGACTCTGCCACTAATGTATTGGATTTCTCGAGTTGGCAACAAATTCAAACGAAATCTCTGAAATTCCACTCTTATACTAGAGTCAGGAAACCTGTTCAGATATATGTAGGTAGGACGGATTTAGGTTTGTCTGTTGGAGTCATAAAGGCAAAAATCTTAGATGATCTCATTGCCGAAATGGTTCTGATCCAATCCATCCTTTTCATACGTTCCTTAACTTTCAATGGATTTTGGACCAGAAGAGTCTCCGAACAATCAAGTTGTTTAAGTATGCATTTGATGACCCGTGAAGAGAAACCAAAATGTCTTCATAAAGAGACGATGAATGCGGAACCAAAACTGAGCGTAACACTGAGATCCACTTCCATTATAGCCATGCATTCAATGATTGTAAACCCAGCTCATATCTAAGACTGGCTATAGGGACACAATTTGGAAGACCCAAAACTCGTCTTCCCAATTTTCCTTCAAGCCTCTCCCAGTGTATTACATGAGACTGGGTTTGGTATCAAATCCAAACAGTAACATTGGAATTACTTTGCCAATATAATATGTAATAACTGGAATAACAGAAAATGTGCAGAATTTGTTTAATATTCTTTTCATTTGCGAGACCCAATTGGATTATTTCGGCCTCCAAAGTGATTGTTACATGTCCCTTAGTTGGAAAGGATCTGACTGCTGAACCTAGATAGGTCACCTCTTTTGCTCTGGAAATTATTTGGGTGTCCAGATGCCAGGTGAAAGATGTTATGACCCTTAAAGGATGTTTGAAGACCACTATTTTTGATTTTTCCGTATTTACCTTCCGGTCATTCAAAGCTGCATAATTTTGTAACACAGAGAGAAGGTGATGTAGACCAATTTGGGTGTGGTCTAAAAGGACAATATCATCGGCGTAAGCCAGCCAATCAATTTTAGTACTGCACAGGCCAGTAAGGCCAAATCTTTTATCCATTTGGCCAAGTCAAATAGATAAGAATAAACAGGAATGGAGCTACCAAGCACCCGTGCTGCACTCCCCTTTTTATTTCAATGGGCTCGGAAAGTTTCCCAGACTTGTTCAATCTAACTTAGAGTTCTGAGTTTTATGCAGCTCAATTAATATGGCCATAAGATTCTCTAGTAGGCCCAGTCTCTAAGCTTTTGGAGAAAGACCCACAGATTAAACTTCTCAGGACGAGACCATTAAGGGCCTCTCCTGAAGCCTATCTGATGCTTAGGAATAATACCCTCTGCTTTAGCACAAATATCAAGATCCTTCAGTATTAAACCGGCAATCATTTTCCCATCAGCAGCCAAGAGAGAGATCTAGCGATAGTTGGAAGGAGCCAAACGTTCACCTCCCTTGTAAATAGGGATACTAATCATGCTTTTCCATGAATCAGGTATTTGCTTTGAGTTTATGATTCTACCAAACAAGGCTGCCAAAACCCGGGCCCAAATATCGGGGTCAGATTTTAGGATCTCATTGCTAAACCCCTTGGGACCTAGAGATCTGGATGCAGAGGAGCTTTGTTTTTAGAGTTCTTATATCCCCTCGTGATATATTTAGTGTTCACTCTGTCATTGGCAATATGTGTCTCAACCATACACATCGATTCATGTAGTTTTGAAAAGTGATCGGGCCAAACTTGTTCCAGTATGACCCCGTCCTGGGCTATGTTAAGTGACCTATCCAATCCCCCCACAATAAACCAAAAATTACGTTAATTGTTTAGACATATAGCTCTCAACATAGATTCTTCATCCAGTTGCATTTGGTGGGACTTCAAGGACCTATACCAGTTCCTTTAGTTGTTTTTAAGGGTTCTGGCCTCACATATGAAAGCCTGTCTGTCCTTAGTAATTAATTTGAGATATCTTAATGACCTTCGAATTTTCCTTTTTTTCCCAAATCTGTACATCAAAATGATGATTTTGCTTAATTGTCAATGCAACAGATGTCATATCAGGAGAATTAATGTCCCACAGAAACTTAACAAAATCCTTAGGTTCACCGAGCTTAGCTAGGTCCCTATCCGTAAGCAAACCGGTGACCCATCTTATTTGATCAACCAGGGACCGCCCCCCCTCTTTAAATCTTGACACTCTATTTCTACCATTACTCAAAGTCAGTTCCTGAACAAAGCAGTCAATGGCCATCTCAGTTTTTGGTTCAAATATTGCTTCCAAGATTTCATGATCGCTCGGTGCTCCATTAGTGATGGAAAAATGGGCACACCTATTGAACAAAGTTTTTCATAGAAATAGGTAATCTATAATCAAGAAAATGTCCTCCGTCTTCCATGTAGGGGCAGAGGGGATATCCCCCATGATGTTTCCATTCACCATTAACAAGTCCCAGCCTAGGAAGCATTTAGACCACAGTTCCCCATTACTCGAGGGTAATCTATAAATCAACGACCCTGGGGATCCTCCTTTTATGCATTGTGAGTTCAGATCTCCCATAATAAGGCGTTTGTGGGAAGGAAACTGGCCCAACCATTGATCATACAGCTCTGATGAAAATGAGGAAAATCAATTAGAGTGGAACAAGATGGGTTCCAGTAGAGGTTAACAACAATCTATTTAAGTCTGCCGTTCTTCAACCCCGATTTCTCGTATCTATGTTTTTCAACAAAACAGAATGCTGGAATATTTTGTTTCTTCAGCAATACATAAGCCCCCCAATGGCCATCCCACCCCTTCATCACAGGCCAATTGATGGAACACTGAAAACCCATACAATTCAAATACAGCCTTCGACCATGTCTCCTAGAACATGATCAGGTCAAAATTGTAAAAGATATAGGCCTTCCTATTCTCACTACTAAATGATCTATGGCCCATTGTGTTCCAGATCATCAATCTGACTGTCCCTTTCACTAAAGCGGCTTCTCGGGTAAGCCCAACTTAAGAAAAAAGTGTGCTGCAATCTCTCGGACTAAGGACCACACATTCGAGGTTATTTCTGATTTCTGAGGTGCAATATGGCTCATGTGCGTAGCATTTGATTTGAATGTTGAAGCATTACAGATTTTTGGTCAGGGCGGCTACTCCAACAAAACTTTGTTTCCCCTCGTTGCCAAATCCAACCCTGCTGCCCAAATAGCTTCGACTCCCACTCTTGATTTTAAACCAATTTCCACAGTATCTGTCGATGGAAAGAGTGGAACCTAATATACTCGATGTCCGCAGAGGTAAAAAACTGTAGATCCGGAACTTCTTTCATTAATAATAAGATTGTAGTCCAGTTCCGCTGACTTCTCCTTAGGTTTGTCAGCACTGTCCTGGAGATAAACACATTCAGGAACTTTTTATGGGGAGGATTCTGCAGTTTTTTTTCTTGGATTAAATGTCGTTGATCCGGTGAAATACTAGAACAGGAACAATATGTGTGCACAGGTTCACCCACAGCCACTGCCTTGGGCGCGGTATCCAACATTCCAGTCTCAGTAGACTACCCATTCTCCAACAAGATGGCAGAAACCCCCTCTGAAGACAAGGGCTTGGCTTTGTCGAATTTCTGAGGACTCAAGGCATTTGTACTGGCCATCTTGGGACCCGTTAGAATTTTCTTGTTTTGCAGCCCAACTGCAGAAGACTTCCAAGAGTCCTTTGTGGCACTTGCCCCTTTTTTGCCTCTTAAAAATATTGGGGCAATTCGCAGAGGATCAGAGGGTGTATCAGTTTGAATCCCCATTGTTGCTTTTGTGGTCATAGTATTAATGTCCTCCTTGGCGACCCACTTTTCAATTTGTGCCTTTTTCTTTCTTTTCCCAGCATTTGCGGGTAGTGATTTCCCGTTCTTCTTTACCTTGCCTACATCTTCTAAATCCACACCTTTAAGATTTCGAATGAACTTGTTCACGTTTGTGGACCTATTTATTTTACTTTTCAGGTGCTTTGTTTTCTTCAGCTCCCCTTAACAAATTTGAACAACCTTGTTCAAGTCCAACTTGCACCTTTTCTGCCTCTTTTTAGTTGTTCCATTTGCCTTCTTTTGTTTCTCTCTAATATCCCCGACCTTCACACTGGGCCTTACCAGAGAGGGGCTTGCATTAGGTATGTTTACATCAGCTTCTTCTGCCATCTGGGAAAGATGAACAAATTCCTCTAAAGTTGAGGCTGATAAAGGTGAGTCATCGAGAAGGACAATTGAGGAGTCACAGGTCAATTTTGCTGGGGCTGGAGTATCTCTTCCATGATGCATACAATGACATCCCACAATTTCTTCAACCAAATTTAAGTGGAACCCTAGGTTCATCCTTACCCTGAACATTTCATTGCCTGAACGAGTTAGTGCAAGCTTCTTTTCATCTATCCCCTAACCCTAGATAATCGGCACACCAGAGCAATCTAGGGATAGGCACCATACGAGGGATCAGATAAGAATTGTTGGAGGGCAAGTTGTTGCAAGTTACACATAGGATAACTCAAAAAAGGCAAATTAATAAAGTTACAGACCTGTTGTTACATGTGTGAAAGACGTTAGGATATACCGCCAAGTCCAGTACCTACCAAAAGTCCCGAGTGTATTTTCTATGTGCCACTTACAACATATTTAACCGTTCATCATGCCCAACAAAACCACCATGCCCCAAAAAAACACATTAACTAATAAAAATAAATAAACATTATGCTGTACTGATTTGAGCCATGCTTAGGCTGTAAATAATCACACCCATGCTGTCAGCAGCTTACAACACAACATACACAAGTAAACTATACTTTAATTAATGTTTCACTACTACAGTAGCATAACATCCTATAGGTAAACACACCTAATCTTTTACATACATATTGTTTTAAAAACTCTCCTCGTTTTCTATTGAGGTTTTGATAAAGATGGATAACAACAAAATAGAATATGCCACGGATAGCTTCATAGTCTATTGTACTTGATAAGTGTTATATACATGTGTACGCAGGTCAAGGCGGCGGTGTTGAGTGAAACAGCGATGCATATGCACAGGAGACACTGCCCAACTATACGTTGAAAGCTTTGCTATGTCCACGCATCCTTGCCTATAAGAACAGAGGTATGGACCATCTGCGCAAAGCCCTCACAGGACAAGACCACGCTGTTGTTCGGTGCAGGTGCACAGGAGACACTGCCTGACTTTACGTAACATGCTTCGCTATGTCCACGCATCTGTGCCTATAAGAACCAAGGTACGGACCCCTGTTGCAAAGCCCTCACAGGACAAGGCCGCAGTATTCAGTGACGCAGGTGTTTGGTGACAATGGGGTTGCGGCGTAGACAGTGAGTGAAGACGACCACACCCTCCAGTCTGCTTCTGCCAAGTAACAAGGTGCGGGGAGAGTTAGCCTGCTACACTCCACGCAACCCCCCTGACCTGGGGCTGTTCTCACTTTTGCACATGCATTGTTTCCCCCCCCCCAGGACCTGTCCTCTCTACCCCCCTCCCCACTTACTTACTTCTGCCCCCTTGCATCTTAGGCCGCGCGCGCTCCCTCACAACTCTAGGCTGTGTGTGTTCCTGCGCATCTTAGGCCTTGTGCGCTAACTCGCATCTCAGGCTGCATGCGTTACCTCACACCTTAGGCCACGCGCGCTACCTGACATCTTAGGCTGCGAGTGCTTCTCCGCATCCTAGGCCGCATGTGCTCCCTGGCATCTTAGGCCATGTGCACTACCTCACATTTTAGGCTGCGTGAGCTTCTTCGCATCCTGGGCCATGTGTGCTCCCTCATATCTTAGGCTGCGTGAACTTACTTGCTCCCTCATATCTTAGGCTGCGTGCACTTACTTGCATACTAGGCCGCATGCGCTCCTCATATTCTAGGCTGCATGCGCTCTCCTGTGCATCCTAGACCGCATGTCCTCTGTCACATCCAAGACCGCGTGTGCTCCCTGGCATCCCTGGCCACGTGCACTCCCTCGCATAGGCTGCATGTGCTCTCTCTCTACTCAGCCGTGCACACCCCACCTTCTCCTAACTGCTGAGCTCCCTGCATTCCCAGCGGGCCCTCTTCCTCCAGCTTTCCTAGCTCCCATCTCCTGACCTATTCTATACTGTTCTTGAGGATTTGTTCTACTTGGTTGTTGGCTTACATTGCATTGTCTGCATCCCTGCTGTGTTCATTGTTTTCTTATAGGTTCCTTTGGTGATTGCCCTGTTTTTGTCATTTTTTTGTTCTCCGTGGTTGTTTGCTTACATTGTACTGCCTGCATCCTTGCTGTGTCCATTCTTTACTTCCAGGTTCCTTAACTGATCATTCTGTTATTTTCATTTTTGTTTCTCCATGGTTGTTTGCTTACATTGTACTGCCTGCATCCCTGCTCTGTGCATTCTTTACTTCTAGGTTCTGTTGGTGATTTACTTTTGTCTAGGCTTTGCATCTGATTTTCTGCCATTGTTCTGTTCTCTGTGTGCCCCTTGTTCTATCCTTCCTTGTCCCCCACCTTAGTAATTCCCACCTGCCTGCCTGCTTCCCAGTGCTACCCCCCTCCACCCTCCCTTCTCCCCCCCCACTCTTCTTATATGGTGCTCTCGGTCTCACCTATCTTCTCTAACTGCATTTCTATCGACTATCCTATCCTTCTCACTAAGTCTGGCAGAAAGAAGTTCAAAAGGGCCATCCTGGTCCCCAACCCAGGCCTCCCTATCGCTGCTACCTACACCAGTGCTTCCTCCAGACAGACCCTTATCAACATCCTCTTTGTCGTTTCTTCTCCAGACCTATGGAAACCCCATATGTCTCTGTTCTCTCTCCTTTATCCTCTTCATCGATTAATAGTGGCACTGGGTGGGATACCATCCTGGTCCCCTTCCACTCCTCAAAGACCATCATTAATATCTATCTAAACGGCAACACCTTGATCCAAGGCCCTCTGGCCAACCTTCTCTTTTTTGATAGAAGCTTCCCACGCCTTATCAACTTCCTTTCTTCTCTTGCTGTACCTTCTTTCGTCTCTCTGGCTCCTCTGATGCTTCCACCCTTTGCCACCTCTACTATTGCCTCTGCTGCGTCTACAGCCACCCTGTTGCCTGCTTCCTCCTCTAACCCTCTGGCACTCACCTCCTCCTCCTTGGCTATCTTGCCTTCTCCTCGTTCCTCCTCTGCCCATCCTCCAGTGCCTGCAACACTTCTGCAAGGAGTACCTCTGACCTGTACCCCTCCACAGAAGTCCTTCAAACGGGGACACATGCTCCACATTGCTACTCTTAAATCTTGCGCAGCTGTCAAACACTCCTCTGAAATCTGCTGGAAGAATTTGATCTGGATGTACTCCATCTGTCCGAGACATGGTTCACGGCCAGCTCTGTCACAAGCTTTGACACTCTCCTTCCTGATGACTACAAGATCCTCTCCACACACAGAACCAATCGTCCTGGTGGGGGTGTAGACTTGATCTTCCCGGAGTGGATCCCTGCTTCTATAATTTCTATGCAGGACTACTCCCCATTTGAGTGCCTCGTCTGCAGGCTCTCTGTCTCTCCTGGCCTTTCTATCACTGTGGCCACTATCTGCAGGCTTCCCCCTTCCTCTCTGAGTGGCCAGACCTCTCCTCCTCCCTCCTCGTCTCTACCTCTCAACTTCTCCTCCTCAGAGATCTCAAAATCCACTTGGATGCTACCTGTCCTTCTGCAGGACACTTTCGAAAACTCTGTGACTCTCTTTCCCTCTCTCTCTCTCTCTCTCTCTCTCTCTCTCTCTCTCTCTCTCTCTCTATCTATTCTTCCCTCTGACCCGACTCACTCTTCGGGGCATACCCTGGTTTTTCTGATCTCCTCAGACCTCCCCCTCTCCAACCCTCTCACCACTCCTCTCTCCTGGAGTCATCACTTTCTCCTTTCCTCCCACCTCTCTCTCTCTACCCCTCAGGCCAAGCCGCTCCGGCACTGCCTCCTACCTTCTCAGTCATCTGACCCATGAAGCATGTCTCAGTGAGGCTTTCGTTAGTACTTTCCCTCCTCCTTCTGCACCTTTGGCTGACTCATGTCCTGACACAGCCCTATCTAACCATCATCTTTCTCTTGATGTACTTTCCCCTGTCAAGAGGATCTGCGTGAAGCCCAAATCCAAGTGCAACTCTTGGTATGACTCTGACCTTGTCACCCTCAAACACAAGTGCATGGTGTCTGAGACAAAGTGGAGGGCATCAGGTGCACCCTCTGACACCCTGGCCTTCCACCTGCTCCAACGGCAATACAGATTCTCTTTCCTCACCAAGAAGAGAGCCCACATCCAAGCTTGCGTCTCTGCGGCATCTAACAACTCAGCGGAACGCTTCAAAATCCTGATGCTGATGCTGTCTCTACCTCTCCTGTTCCCTCTGAGGCCACGTTCGGACTTGGCTTCTCATTTCATCACTAAAAATAAGGATTTCCTGGCCCCCCTCTCTTCCTCCTCCTCCACTTCTGACATGCCTGTGGCTGCCCCTACTCCCTCCTTCTCTTCCTTCCCCTTGTTAACCCCAGACAATGTTTCTAGACAAGTCTGATCTATGAAAGTCTCATCAAAATAGGTTCTTCCCTGTTCATCCAGAACCATCAAGGACCACATTGACATCCTTGCTCCAGCTTTGGCCGATTTATTCAATAACTATTTTGCCACCAAAGCCTTCCCCTCCCCCTTAAGCACTCCCTTGTGCACCCCGCCTAAAGAAATCCTCCCCCAATCCTTCCTCTGCAGCTAACTATCACCCATTCCCCATCACTCCTTTCCTGGGCAAACTCTTGGAAAATCTGGCCATCTCCCAGCTTAATCTGCACACTGAATCTGTTGGTTGTCTCCCTGACCACCAGTCTTGCTTCAGAGTGGCCAGAAGCATGGAAACTGCTCTCCTGAACATCCATGAAGACCTGCTCTCTAACCTTGATTCTAACCTTCCTTCTGTCCTCATTCTCCTCGATCTTTCTTCTGCTTTTGATACAGTCAACCATTCCATCCTGCTCAATCGTCTCTGTGATAATCTGGATATCACTGATCAGGCATAGCTGACCTCCTTTATCACTGACCGACCCTCTCAGGCCCAACTGTGGTCTTTCCTCTCTTCTATCAATCTCTCTTCCTGTGGTGTTATCTGGGGGTCTAACCTTTCTTCCTGGCTGTTCAATCAATACCTGGCGCCTCTTGCCTACTGCATCGCTTCTCTCTGCTCCAACTTTCAGTGTTATGCAGATGATACCCAGATCTATTTCAGGCCCCCCTCAGCTGCCTCTTCTCCTTCTCTCATTCCAGACAGTCTGGCCACAATTCAGGAATGGTGTGCCATCAATTATCACTGCCTTCATGCCAGTAACATTGAGATTCTCCTCATCGGCACACCAGCTCCCTCTGTTCCTCTCTCTCTCTGGCTACCTACTCTGGTCCCTCTCCTGTGAGTCTAACATCCTTGGTATCATCCTCGACTCCACCCTCTTCTTCACTCCTCACATCTCTGATGTCTCTAAGAAGTCAAACTATCAGCTGTACCTCCTCAGAGGTATTCTTCCTTTCCTCACTTTCCCCTAGAAGCCCACTGTCTCTAGAGCTCTGCTCTTCTCTAGGCTGGACCACTGCAACAGCCTCTTCCTAAATCGCCCTGCCTTTACTCTCCATCCTCTACAACTTAACCACAACAGGACAGAGAGAAACTTGTCCTTGGCCTCAAGCCCAGGGATCGTATCTCTCCAGCTCTGAAATCTCTTCATTGACTCCCAGTTGCGGCAATGATCAAGTTCAAGACCCTCTGCATGATCCACAAGGCTTTCTAGGGCCTGCAACCACACTACCTCCAACTCTCTCTTCATAAATATCTCCCTTCTCGAGCTCTCAGTTCATCCACCTTCAACTCTCTGAGGGTCAATTGCTTTTCAAAGCAGAGAGTTGGGGGCAGATCTCGATCTTCGGCTTGGGCCTCCCTCTGGAATAGCCTCCCTCCTTCTCTAAAACTTGTGCAGAACCACTAATAATTCGAGAAGCTACTCAAGACCGTCCTCTTCCTTCCTGTTCACTTGTGCTTTCTCTCTTCCTCTCCCCTGCTGATGTCCCAACTACTCCATGCACTGGTCACCTGCCCACCCTCTGAACTTGGGGACAGGTTCTTGTGTGACCCGTTGCACCTCACACTGCCTCTTGGCTCCCCTAGCACTTGTGGTTTTACAGTCCCTTTTCTCTGCACTTATGAGCACCCGTTGGCTGCACTTTCCGATTTACCTGCACTAAGTCACCCGCTGGCAGCACTTTTGAGTTACGTGCACTTCTCCCCCTCTGCCCCCTTGGCACTTCTCCCCTTCCTTTTCCCAGCACTTGCGTGTTCGGAATGGCATAAGGCCTAGTAAGATTGTTGTTTTTGTCCTGCCTCTGTTTCCCACTGCTTGTCTTGTTGCACCTAGAAACACTTATTTACAGGCGCGTTATAAATGCCATATCATATCATATCGTACTGCAATTAAAGTCACACACACGCACAACATAACATCAACATGTTAAACATCGCAAACATTTACACAATGACAAACGTGCATATAAGTCACACATAGGTTCAGAATGAGATGTAAAGACACGTAATAAAAGAAACAAATCATTTATAAGAAACTTGTGGATGCACCCAATGAAACAAACCCACATCTAGGTAAAATAGAGGCAAACACATGAACACTTACATTCAGTTATTAACACATTAAACAAATACGCACATGCATATATATTTTAATGTTTATTGATGTATTATCTATCTATACAAGTCAAATGTGTTTGTTTGTGGCTGGATTTATGGCAAAGCATTGTTCCTTATACAATTCCATACTGTTTAACCAATCTCCACCACATTTTGAATAGTTGCTTGCTAGGACCACCTGGACATTACTGGCTACATGACATTTGGACACCCCACCCTTTTCCTGGGATTTCAGCAAATGTCAACATGTGTTTGTGGGTCTTTGTCCAAGCATTGTCCATTATACAATTTCACACTGTTCCACAAATCTGCAGCAGATTGTGCATACCTGTTAGGGCCCTCTGGACATTACTGGCTACATGACATTTGGGCACCCCATCCGTTTCCCCAGATTTCAGCAAAAGTCAAAATGTGTTTTTGGATTTGTGGCCAAGCGTAGTTCCTTATACAATTCCACACTGTTTCACCAATCTGCACCAAATTCTGTATAGTTTCCTGTTAGGACCACTTGGACATTACTGGCTACATGACATTTGAACACCCCACCCCATTCCCAGGTTTTCGGCACCTTCACACATGAGACGGTAGCCTGAAATCGGCAAAACATCAATATGGACGTAGAAGAACCGCTCCCGACACAAGGAACGAAATTCGAGGTCCAGACCATAGGATGCACGGTTATCAAGATATTTGCATGGCACTGCACCACAATGAACTGCACCATGCCATGGTGAGGTGTCAGGTGGTCAGTGAGCACAGAATATCTAATTATGCAGCAGCACACAAACTCTCGCCTTCACCCAATATCTGCCCAGGGGTATGTCAGCCAGCCACAAGCGCCTTTTCTGAGTGCAGTTTACTTCAGGGTGGAAAGCCCATCAAGCAATAAACAGATCGGAACACCAACCTGCAGGATCAATGTTATCATGTCTGTCTACAGAGCCCGTTCAGAGAACGCGTACTTCTGCCAGTAAACTTATAAACATTTATGTACACATCATTCTAATGCTGACATGTGCATATTATCCCTTGTATGTACACATCAGAAACAAACAGCATAGTAAAAATGACTACACATCACTCAATGACTACGTAACAACATTATAAACAACCCATATACATATGCCAAGATACATATCTATAAATTGCATATATATACACAGTAACACATCAACGTACAAGTCATATAAATAAAGACTTTCTCAGTAGATGCTACCAGAGTTACAAAGCTGGGATTTCCATTGAGTGATTGGTAGTACCTCGGTGTCGCTGTTCTCACAGGGATAACTGGTGGTTGTCGGTCTATGGGCCCATACTATGGAGTACTTTACATTGGCACTTACGCAACATCACAGAAATAACATGTTTTCGAAATTTCTTAAAACCTTTTTGTGTAAATTCATGTTTTACCTTCCCGAAAAAATACTAGTTTAGAGCTTTACTGTGGAGTTTACCTTAGAGATGAAATTCTTAATTTGTCATCTGTGCACATATGCAGTTAAGTCTGCCTGTAATGTCAGTGCTTTTTAAAACCATCAATTCAATTTAAACAGGTACACCGAATAAAAGTACATAGACATTCTAAAAGAGTACAGACTTGCCAATTAAAACTCTGCTTTGAAACCTTCATTTTGAAAGAAAAGGTGGCCTTAATGGTGTAGCAAAATGAATCACACTTCAACAGTTTTACCATATGTAGAAAATCAAACCTAACTCAAGAGTCAATGGAGTTGAGACGGCAACTTAAGAAGCACATTTAGGATCTAGGTGCCAACGTCTACCTCCAGTATACCTACAATGTTGAAGTCTGCCTTACCTTAAAGATCACACTTTATTGTGCTTCTCTGCTATAGAGGCAGAAGAACACATTGTTGATTGACTCTAAGAAAGAGGTTTAAAGAAAAATGTGTCTTATTTCAACGTGAGCAAGCATTCCACAGTGCAATCGAAATAAAGTTATACAGTAACACCTTGAAGCGTCTCATGAGCTAGATGGAATTACCAATAACGATCACGGACCCAAAAAACCAGACAGACTCAAAGAATATGGTAAAGTACTACTTTATCATTAGCATAGAATAAAGTAGGGTAATCTGGCGAACCACAAGCAGTAGTTAAAACACTCACACCCTAATGTGATTATACTAAGATTTTATACCTCAATATGCATAATCAATGACATCATCCTATGTGACAAACTGTAAACCTATTAAAGGGAGGGATTGGTTAAGGGAACATATGTACTTATCGTATGTATAAGCGTTATTAACATCATTGACTACCCCTTATCTGGTTGGCAAGCCTCAAACTACCTCTATATACGTATAATAATGATTATAGCAGAAAAAAATGTCAGCGGGGTGGTCTTTGCAACATTGTATAGCATGTTGCTACATAGACCCTCTGATTGGTTGGCATGCTTTCCCAACCTTGGACTTTTGGCTCGTTAGCAGCGCGTAAGCAAAACGAAACTCAGGTGCTGAGAGTATCATCACACTACTCCCCCACTTTCCCAATTAGTCCATCATCTCCCATCGGTCAGGTCCCAAGACAAGGCTTCTCCTTTCTAGTTCACCTCGAAGCCTGTTCTCTGTTCTGGGACATTCAAGCGAGCATAGGCACACTAATATCTTTGTTTGGGCTAATGAATAATCCTTGTTTCCGACTTCTGAATCATGTGTGAGGAGACCACAAATGTGCCCATCTCGACCTTCTTTTTACTGTTATTTGATTCAATTGAGCTGGGTCTCATTACCCTTCTTGGCCTCTGGAGACTTGCTTAATCCATCTTGCATCGGTTTTCTTCATCTTTAATTGTCTATTGCTTGGCTCTTGCAGATGTTTTCTTCTTTGCTTAATCTAGGTGAAATATTTCTTAAGTACATGGCTTACCCTTTTGACACCCCTTGTGCCTTGAAATTATTCCTTGAAGTAGCATACTTGATCCTAGGCCAATAGACTCCTCTTTTTTCCTCATATAAAGCTGTTTTCCCAGCGTCTCCTGATTCTGCAGCCTGGTCTGTCTCTGAGGTAGCTTGATTGGTTTCAATAAGTGTAGCGCGTCTATCTTTCCATCATGGCTGCTCTTGGCATGTTATGTTTTCATCTGCAGCAAGCTTCTATATGTCTCATCTACCTTGCGATTCTGCGTATATACACTTATTAGTCATCAGGTTACTTTATCTTCTATGCATATATGATTTCTTCATATTTGATTTCATATTTCTCTTGTTACTTCAGTTACATCTTTACTGTTTGAGTATTTGCATATGGTTTCAATGAGTCTCAGTATCTTCCCTCTATGACGTCACTCTGCTCTTGTCAGATTTCACGTATAGCTCTATGATATCCAATGGTGTGTGCAGAAATCCTCCCACCCACTCAGTGCAAAGGGTACATTTGATACGGTTGTCTGAGTGCATATCATCTCTCATACACTCAATGTGGTATTGGGATGATACCTATTGGGATGATACCTAGCGTCCCACATAGGGCTCTTCTCCTGCTGTTTGAGTATGACACAGGTGAGGGGGCATGCACTAGGGATGATGTGTCAACCTGCCCATCTACAAAGGGGTAAAAAAGAGATAGCAGGACAAAATTGATGAGAAGGAGCAGTATAATGTTTGATCAGATGGAGCCAATATCGTATGAGTGGGGCAGCATTACTTCAGCTGTAGGTGTCCAGAACTAAAGGAACCCTGATAGGTGGATTAATACAGTAATCAAGACAGGTAGGTATGATGGTAATCATGGTAAAGGCAGATCTGGTCATATGACTTTCAGCAGCAACATAGGGATCTAAATTCGACCACCAGAGCGAACCGAGGCAAATCGAGTTCAACGAAAGTCGGGTAGCATTCACCCTTAAATGTGCCCCCAGGTTAGGATGAACATGTACGTTTCATTATACGTGCAATGTAAAATATCAGGTGGACTGATTTGAAGCAGTCAGATATTTTTGATGTCTAGTCCACAGGGACAGATCACATGACCAGCTGTCTGGGAGTGAGCAAGAGGATTCAATGGCTGCTTGATGGAGAAGGTGGCAAGGAGTCAAACCTCCCAGAACACAGCAATTTTCCTTCTGTGCACACCGGCAGCTCCACAAGGACAGGTAGTGTCATTGGATATCATTAGCAAGTTGGCTAATATTTCATCCCAAATGTGATATACCTTATAATTATAATTGTTCTTTTATAACGTGCTTAATACCAGCGTGTGGTTTCTATGCGGAGGATCAGATTCAAACCTGTGTTGTGCTGCGTTGTCTTGCTTCCAAGACAAACACATTGCCCCTGAGCCATCCTTCCTTACTTGTGGTTGGATCAAGAACTATTTTTCAAGAATCATTATAAAAACATAGACTGGAAAAAAAGTGGTAGGTGCAGCGCAAAGGTCCAGTGCTTCACTTTTGAAGACAGACCAAGCTGCCTGTGGCTTCAACACACGTGGGACGGTTTCATGCATTGTGAACGCTCTATCATTAAACTATTGATATTCATTTGGACTACTGTATCGAAATATTAGAAAAGGTAAAATCAGCAAGAAGCACAGATGAGTGTAGCTTGGTCAAGAGATGTGTAAAGTGTTTTGCATGTGATCGCTTCTTCAGGACTCTGCTCAAGCATGGCAACACTATGCTCTTGGATAAGACCTATATTGTTTTCTCTGGCCATCACTAATTCATATCTCAGTGGCCGCCAGTGCTGTCGCATTGATATGACTTCTTCAAATATTTGGATCGACTTCCCAAATTAAATAGATCTCAAGGAACAGCCGGGATACTTTGCAAACTGTTCTCTCTTTTTCATGAATAAGAGGCAAGTTCTTGAACGGATACATTACGCTCCAAGTCGAGCCAGGCCTGGTATTCTCGTGTGCCTCGGAGCAGATTCAGAAGATAGGATGGTTGAAAATGAATGTAACGTGATAACTACAGAAAACTGCACATTTCACCTGAACTCCTTTGTTCTCTGAAAGATTCGAATTCCTCCTTGAAACCGGAGTAGATTTTATCCCAAAGGTATGTTGGTGGAATTGTGTCAAAATCTTTAAAAAAAAACAGAGAAGACAGTATAATGAAAAGTAACTCATAAGAGTGATCGAAGCCATCTTAAAGTTAATTATCTAATTCATATTAAGTCTCGTGCGACCATCTATAGGGTGTGTATGCATTCCTGAGTTAATACATTCTTTTATAAAGCCTACCGTCATCTATTTATTTATACAAGGTTGTCACATTCTAAAACGTATGGAAAGTAGATGTCACCAGCATTTAAATTTCTAGCAATCTATATCCAGTCCACCTGCTGTCAAGTGGAGTCGTGGCTCTGCCCAGCGGTAATCCTGTACAACACTGCTGCAATACCACTGGTAATTTCCACCAGCTGTAAAACATACAACTAGCAAAGCACATATTTAATGATGTTTAAGTCAAAGGAATACAGCCAATGGTTCAAATGCAACACTAGAAAAAAAATACATACTGTCGGCCATAACACATACCATTCTTAGAGACCAGTATAGAGCCCCCTATGTACTTACCACTGCTACATCGTCACCTGAAGGACCCCACTTTATAAGACCTGTAGTTAGTGTAGTTAATTTTTCCCAGTTTAGTATTAGCCTACAGCCAATCATATCTCCATTCGTAATTGTCTGCAATTGTGGGTATTTTTTTTCTCCATAGCTTTAACTGGTATTAGTGCATTCACCACTGGCGGTAATGTTTTTACCATTGGTGGTGATGGATTTATCACCAGCTGCAGTTTTACCACTGGTGTTAATACCACGCATCAACGTTCATGATTGTAAGGCCCCTTTTATGTTTGCCCATTAGTAGACGCTTTAATTGATGCCTGTGCGCTAAATCAATTGACATGGAAAGTGAAGATAGGATGCACACAGAGGATGTGGGTGGGTGTTCTTCGGATTTGCCCACCAATTGATCACCTTTGACCATGCTAGCCCATCTGATCATTACAACCACCGCTCTGTGCCCAAAATTCACCCCTGGGGCTCTCTATGACCTTGGCTTGTGTTTTTGAGAGGAAACATTTTTTTTTATTTTCTAAGCATTGTTTACAACAGTAATGGATTATTTACAACTGTAATACAGCACAAGGTGTAATAAAAATATCTTAATCCGTGTTCTTTCAGCCACTATATTTATAAACATTATGTGTGTTCTTGCATTTGTTCCTTTCTCTAAATTCCTGTTGAAAGCAACTATTGGAAAATGTTACAATTGTGGCACTTGTATAGGCATTAGACAGTCATTTGCTAGGCACTTGCATAATATTGCCAGGTACTACCTCATTTTGACAGCTATTGCCATCTTAAGGCCAGGGAGAGCAACAATGACAAAAAATAGTAAAAAGCATTGCCAATGCCAATAGTTTTGGCGTTTACTGCTATTCTTTGCAGTTTGCATTCATAGGCACAAGGGTGCAAGGAGGAGATTGCAAACTTTTAAAGGCGGATGTCATAAGGGGCGCGACTGTGCAAGGGAATGAGGAGGAAGTAGAATAGAGCAAGGGTGGAAACAATTGAGAGTGGGTATCATCGATGATGAGCAAGAAGAAATATAAGTGAGAAAGGTTGAGAGTGAGAAGGTAAGAAATCAAGCAAGTGTGTGAGAGGAACGACGAGAGAGGTAGAGAGTCATGGTGGAGTGAGAGAGGGTGTAGGTTGGTGGGTGGTGGTAGAGAGGGTAGGGTGGGTAGTGGCAGAGAGGCCGGGGCAGGATGGTTAGGTGAGGGTATAGAAGGCGGGATTAGGGTACGTGGATGTGGGTAGAAGGTGAGGTTAGTGTAGCTTGGTGCGCGTAGAATGCACTAGAGTACCATGGATCAACACGCGCAACCACTGTGGTGCAAGGATCACTATTATACTAGTGACACATAGGCCATCATATTCAAATCCTGTTGCAGTACAATAACTGCTCTACTATTTTAGTATAGTCAGACAGACCATCATGTCCAACTCTTGCTGCAGTGCAGGAATGGTTATATGTGATATTACCGAAGAAAATTTCAGAGTGGTACATTTCACTGCAACCAAAATACCAAAGAAATGTCGAATTTTCTTTGTATTTTTATTTCGGAGGTCCCCCGACCAAGCCCCCCCATTTGTCTACCCTTACACCCCACCCCAACCCCATTCTGACCCATTTTAACCCCTTACCCCACTACCCTATATATATTTATTTATTATTTTTCGGTATTATGGTTGCAGTGACATGTACCACTCTGAAATGTGCTACAGTAAGTTGACTGGGTACCTGCAGGGATCACCAACCTACAAGTGTAGTGGTCAGATGGAGCATTATGTAAAACGTTCTGCAGTGAAGGGGTTACCAATATTCTGATGTAGCAGAGCACCATTGGCGATCATATTCCGATGCTTCTGCAGGGCACGCACCACTGCTGTACTAGTGTAGTAGAGACATAGATGCATGTTTACCTGCTGCTGTAGTGTAGGAATTACCATTATACTAATTGACCAGCTCCTTCTTGGGCTTTAATGTTAAAACCGTGCTTTAGAGCATGGATTGCCGCTGCTCTAGTGTAGTAGCTGTTTTACTGTTATATCCAACTCCTACGGCAATTGAGGGATCACCACTTTAGGAGTGTATTGCAGTCATATCGATCACAATGTCAAATTCGTACAGAGATTAATACTACACTAGTGTTGTAGAGTTCCATGAAGCACTAGTTCCTGTTCAGTGCAGTGATCCCTTTTACATTAGTGTAGTAAAGCCCAATGGATAATATTAAAATCCTGCAGCAGTGCATGGATCACTACTGCACCAGTCTATTAGCTGTGCTGTTGCAATCCTCCACTATTCCTCTAGCGGGAATAAATGGCTTGCGAATCCAAGGGAAAACAAGCATCAGTAAATGCTTGTAATTAAAAAATATCACATTGGAGGTCCAAAAATAAGGTGCTTCCATTTAAAAAAAAAAAAAAAGATTTCTTTAAATATAACAATACATGCTTTATTGAGTACATTTGAAACCGATGTATGGATAGTTATTGACTGCTTGTAATTGTAAGTATGGTTGTATACTAATTGACCTTTTCACAATTGACCTTTTCACAAATGACCTCGGGAGAATTGACCTCATTTAGAAGGTCAATTAGGACATATATGCGGGGGGGGGGGAACCCCCCGAAACCCCTCCAACCAATCCAAAACTCCCTGCAACCCCCCATCCAATCCCCTTATATTATTTATAATCCAAAACCAACCCAATACATATATGAAATAACAAAAATAATATAACGGTTAATTGTGCAGAAGGTCAATTAGTACCACTATAATTAGGTCAATTGTGCAAAAGGTCAATTGTAAAAGGTCCATTTGGGCAATACCGTAAGTATACTTATCCAAAGGTTGTGATATCGGCTCTGTGTGGTTTTGCTCTTAGAGTTATTGTGTGGACTCGGCCATTAAGCATCTTGCATGGTCCCAATATCCGGAGTGAGCCTCAACCCAGCAGGAGATGAGACAGAAACCCTGCCACAACCAGTAATTTAGACGAGAACGGGGGCAACTGCGCCCTATGCCATCATGTACTCAGCAGCACATGTGCGTATATTATTGTCATGTTAGGGCAGGAATTGGTCCTGGGGCAGATACGCCAGATTGCGTCTACTGCAGGATTGTCCTGTAGTGTGATACACCCTATTTATCTGGGAGGTCTTGAGGAATTGAGAGTAAGCAATTTTGTAGGTCTTAAAAAATCAATATATACGTATAGGTGCTGAGAGCATGGTTGTGCGCTAAAAGCCAGCCCAGTGCCAGAATCAGAACCAGGGAAAATAGCCCCCAGCCCCCAGTCTCCACAACTGCAGCCTCTCTTGCCACATCCTAAAAGAATATTCATGACTCACTTGCTCTCATCCTTTCCCATCCCCAGCCCCATGCTTATCTTTGAACAATGCTCTGTTTTATCAAGATGACTTGAATGGTATACACACCACTGAAAATTGCTCTCATAAATATATAAATACTTACAGAACTATCCAAAGCGAAAAGTGTAAAATCGTGGCATTATTCCACCCACCTTGAATGGAAGACTGCAACTACCGAAATGCAATTCAGCAGAAAGCAAAACATGGCAAGAAGATTTTTAAAACTTATTTCCAGGACTTAAAGACTCATAATAGAAGGTAATGTGTGAAACACGTATTTATTTATTGTTTGCTTGTTAGGCGCTTATACGCCAAATTAATTCTGTTTCAAATAAAACAGGTTGGGAACATGGATTGCAATAAAATTAAAATATACAGAAAATACAGTGGGTGAAGGGACAGCTGAACCTACTATGCCTTATGAGTATTCAGAACATGTAAGTCCAGCAAGGAAGAGGGCAGTGGGGTAGGGGCTGAGGTGTCCGTGCTCGAGGGAGTGCCACAAATGAAGTGCAGAGTATTCTAAGAGCTAATAGGCCAGAAGCTGTGTTGGGTTGAAAAGTGCGAGTCTCCAGCATGGAGGGTGTGCCGAGACAAGTGCTGAGGCAGACAGAAGCTGGGGAGATTGGGAGTGAATGGCCAGGGGCCCCAAGGATGCACAAGGGTCCAAGACATCAATCACATCAACTGTGAGAATAGCAGAGGAGGGAAGAAGGGAAGGAGGAGTAAAAAGAGGAAAGTCTTGAGGTGCTTTTGGAAGTTAAGATGGTCCTGCTCAGGACGCAGAGGGTGGGGAGGCTGTTCCATAGGAGGGATCCAGCTGAGGAAAGCAAACAACCTCTTGCCCTCTGTTAGGTGAAATGCTTTACACACAAGGAGTTGGCGCCAGAGGAAGGTAGAGGTCTAGAAGGAGAGTATTTTGTAAGAGAGAGTTGCAGATAGTGTGGTTCCGGGCCCCAGACAGCCTTGTGGATGATGCAGAGGGATTTGAATTTGATCCGTGCAGCAACCGGGAGCCAGTGGAGACTTTTATGGGGAGGAGATGCGGTCTCTGGGCTTAAGGCCAATGATAAGTCTTGCTGCTCTATTCTGGATTACCTGAAGGGGTCACAAAATGGAATAAGGCAGATTGAGGAGGAAGCTGTAGCAGTAGTCAAGCCTAGAGAGAACCATGGATCGGAAAATATTGAGCTTCTGGCGGAAAGTGAGAAACAGGAGAATTCCTTTGAGAAGGAAGAGTTGAAAGTGGGACTTCTGGGCAATGTCCTGAGTGTGAGGGAGGAAGGAGAGAGAGGAGTCAAAGATGGCTCTAAGGTTTCTGGCTTCAGAAGAAGAAGCAGGGGAGAGCCCAAGGTGGAAGGCCATACAGAAGGGAAGAAGCAGGGGCCAGGGGTCCCAATAGGAAGGATCTAAGATTTGCTGGCATTGAGGCAGAGCTTGCTGGGAGTGCACCAGGCCTGGATGGCTAATACGTAGTCAGGGATGAAGGAAGGTGTGAGTGAGTCAACAGAAGTATGAAAAAGAGTTCAGTGTCATCTGCATAACACTGGAAGTTGGGGGAGAAAGAGGAGATGAGGAGTGCCAGCTGAGCAAGGTAGATGTTAAAGAGCCAGATGGAAATGATAGATCCCTGGGTGACACCACAGGTGGAGAAGGAAGTAGGAGAGGATAGGTGCCCAAGATGACTTGGAAAGAGTGCTCAGTTCGGAAGGAGGTGAGCTATTCCAGTGTCCATCCCAGGATACCCAGTGCATCATGGAGCCTTTGTATGAGGCCGGAATGGTTGACAGTGTCGAAGGCCAAGGAGAGATCAATTAGGATGAGGACAGTAGGGGAGATGGATTCCAGGGATGCAGGCAATTCTTCACGAGTGATCAGAAGAGCAGTTTCTGGCCCTGGATGCTCGGAATCCAAATTGATGATCGTGGAGACCACTGACAAGTTCAGTGTGTGAGTTGAGTTGGGGTAAGGCCAGCTTCTCCAGCAGTTTACCCCGGAAGGGGGTGGTTGAAATAGGGTGGTAGTTGGATGGACAGGTAGGGTGTGTTGAAGGTTTTTTCAGGAGCGGGAGCACACAGGAGTGCTTGAGTTACGAGTGGAAAGAACCTGCAGTGAAAGAGTGGTTGCAGAAATCAGCGAGTGTGGGGACAAGAGAGACAATGTTGTCCTTCATGGTTCTGGATGATAAGGGGGCAGCCTGTTTGGGAGAAGCCTTCATAGAGCAGACAGCTATGGTAACGTCGTCAGGTGTGACATGGGTGAACAAGAAGGCGCGTGGAGGAGGGTGAGTGGCCAAGGGTGGCAAAGGGGTGTGGGAAGGGTTTGGTGGGTGAGTACCAAGAGTGTTCAGGAGGTCCTGGGTATTGGTGGCAAACTGAATGGCCGGTGCATTGCAGAGGGCCTGAGAGGGAAGAGGGGAGCAGGAGACTGCAGAAGGGTTGGCTAGTTCCCTGCAGATTTTGAAAAGTTCAGCTGTGTTATTTGATGCCCCAGATACCCATGCCTGAATGTGGGCCCTTTTCTTGGCACAGATGGAGAGTCTGTCTTGCCTTAGGAGCAGGCAGCAGACCAGTTTGTTAGAGTATGAGCCTGAGGTTTGCCACTTCATTTCTGCAGCTCTGCACTTTCATTTCAGAGCTGCACGTACAGAGTCATACCAGTTGTTATGCTTAGAGGCGGGTTTCAAGCAGATCCTCTTGACTGAGGCAAGGATGTCAAGAGTATTGGTGATGGCTGAGTGAAGGTTGCTGAGAACAGAGTCGGTGGTAGGGTCTGTGGTAGGAGGAGATGGGGGATGAAGGTAGAAGCAAAGGCAGCATCTGTCACTCGTTTCATTCAGTGGATGTTCGAGTACGAGTTTGGCACGGCTTTTGAGGGTGCAGTAGGAGGGCCAAAGGGATCAGGTGGGAGGAGAGGACAGAATGGCCTGATCAAGAGATAAGAGTGACCAGATGGGGAGTGAGAGTGAGGTCTGAGTGGATGATTGCATCCAGCGTGTGTCCAGATGAGTGGGTAGGACCAGAGGGGAGAATGGAGAGTGAAAGAGAGGCGCACAGGTCAATGAAAAGAGTGGATGCGGCGACAGGGGAGTCCAATTGGATGATGAAGTCACCCAAGAGGAGGAGGTTGTAGGTGGTTGAAAGTAAGGAGGAGCAGAAATCAGCCCATTCAGAGAGGAGCAGGGTGGTAGCGCCTGGAGAACGGTAAATGGTAGCAATGGTCACAGTGGAGGAGGGAGAGATGACCAACTTGCAAACCAGGCTCTCAAAGGAAGAATACATTTGGGTGGGTGCGATGGAAGAAGGAACCCATTCAGGCTAGATTAAGGCAACACCACCGCCAGCACGGTGAGGTCGAGGCTCGGAAATGATATTGAAGCCGTCAGGGAAGAGGGAATCAAAATCAGTGACTGAGCTGGCATTGAACCAAGTCTTAGGGAGAGCAATATTGTCTAAGACGATGTCTTCAAGAAGGAGGCAGATGTGTGTGTTTTGTGTGTTTCAATGTTTGACAAAGGCACCTAATAGCCCAAACTAAATAGCACTTGCCCTGAAATAAACGTTTCACGGTGTGTGAATAATTCATACACATTGTACTTCACTGAGCGCCTGCTCAGTGTCCACTCATGCAGCACAAATACCATTTAGGTGCAGGTGCTCACATTCAGTTCAGACACCAGCATGCGATGTAGCCGTCCGCCCTCCACAGGTGCCCCATCCCTGTTAACCTATGTAACTTTAAACAAGTCCCCATATGTGCGGTGAAATTCCACTGCTCTTAATTTAACATTGTTTGTAATGCACAGGCATACTTCCAAAAATGTGTTTCAATATTGGCAAATGTCCGCCTGAAAAGGCAAAAGCCGAACGTAAATTCCTAGTGACCACAACCCCACAGTTTACCAATAGATTCGGCATTCCAGAACACCTACACCGCACGTTTCAAAGCAGAATGTCACAAAGGCAAAACTACTTGAACAACGTCTGCATCACATTACCTGTGACAGACGAAACCCAATGCTTGAAACAGCCCCAAATCGAAACTGTTAGAAATTAAATTAGCACTCATTCAATCAGCGCACAGGTACATGCTCTTGTAGCTTACCACAGCTCAACTAGAATGGTAACACGTCGCTCAGCCCCATTGCCAGGAAAAAACTCCTTCAACGCTGTCTGCAATGTGACACCTGTAACAGAGGGAACCACTGTATGCAAAAGTGCCGCAAATAAAAACTGTTTGATGCAAGAGTTGCACTCATTGTGCAAGTACAATGCACACATGCTCTCCTCATGAAGCTCTGTTCACTCATCCGCTGGCAAGCTTATTCTGATAGCTAGAGCTTGCCGAGCTAACTTTAAGCCTTATCCATCTCTGTAACGCCGGGCGCCATGGTCGTAAAATTCAATGGTGTAAAAGTAACAGATGCAGCGCGCTTTTTTCCCTAAGTCTCAATGGTTCCGGAATGTGGATAGAAAATGCGACACATCGGGCCTCATCACGAGTCTTGCGGTATGGCGAAAATGAGTCCAGAATGGTAATGCTGCCATCGTTTACCGTACCGGCCCATTACGAGTTCACATAGCGTTATTACAGGCAACCCGATGGAGGCGCTGATACCGTGCACCTCCGTACCAGCATTTGGGTGGCCACGCGCTCTTCGTGGCGGCAATACCAGCAGCTGCAAACAGGAGGAAATTATGAGTCACCCGGACATGCACTTACCGGCATCCAGATGGCGGTAATAATGGTTACCACCATGCCAGTAGCCCAGCATTGCGTATCACCCGTTAATAGCAATCTGCTGTGTCCCCAACTGCCACAGGTGCAACCAATCAGCACATGTGGAGGCAATGGAGTCTGGCCAAGCACAAAAGGAGCACCATCACACACCACACCCCTTCCTAGACCAGAATGATGCCACTTGCTCTTGCGATTTTGGAGCTGGTGGACATGCCTGCACTGCTACTCCAGGATCAGGCATTACATCAGGTACTACAGAGGAGACGCAGGAGGAGAAGGAGGGTGAGACTGGCCCAGCAAGTACCACCAGTGCAAGCAGGGGTACCACGCAGGCAGCCACCAATCCCTCACATAAGGTCCACTTGATTCAACTTGACTCCTGCACAGATCAACACCCTGTACCACCTGGATAGGGATACCATCACCGCCATTGTGGATCTAATACACAATGACATAGTAAGCCTAATTGATATCTGTACCGCCATCCCCCCTCTACTGAAGATAGTGTCTTTGCTCCACTTCCTGGCCACAGGCACCTACCAGCGCACAGTGGGGCAGCTGGATGGCATATCACAACCATGTTTCTCATGTATGCTGAACCAAGTCCTTGCATGCAGAGAACTACATATCCCTACCATGGCTTGGCCAGATGAGTGACACAAAAATAGGATTACATGCACTGGCAGGCATGCCATATTGCATCGGTGGCCTCGACTGCACCCACGTGAAGTTGGTGGTCCCGCATACCATGGAAGTGGTGTACTGCATGTGACGCCAGCAAGATGATCACACATTGCTGTGCCGGATACCCCGGATCAACGCACAATGCAATGGTGCTGCGGAACTCCACGCTACCCCACTACATGGAGCGACATGCTGCACGACGTGCCTTGTTGCTGGGTAAGTCTGCTCACAGGCCCATGGTAGTGTTTGGGGGAGGAACATGCATATGGTACCTGGGTGTGTTTGGGGGTGGGGGGGTGGACATGCATATGGTACCTGGGTGTGTTTGGGGGAGGAGGGGCATACATATGCTACCTGGGTGTGTTTGGGGGGCAAACATGCATATGGTACCTGGGTGTGTTTTGGGGGGAAACATGCATATGCTACCTGGGTGTGTTTGGGGGTGGGGGGAAACATGCATATGCTACCTGTCCGTCCTAAGGCCCATGGCCGTGAATGTGGTGGTGATTGGACATTGTCCATGCTGGAAAACACTGCGCCCCTAATCACCGCAACCTGAACATGACACTGACAATGCATGCCGACATACTCTGGCCGCACACTCTCAAGCAGCGCACAACCCTCATAATGTCCACTGCACATCATCAGACCATACCCATGGTACAGTCACAAGGCTTAATATACAAGACCGCGTCAAAGCACCTCACAGATCATGCCTGCATGAGTGTGTACAATTAAATCCTGCTCTGGGAATCCACTGTCACTGGCCCTCCACCACAGGAGCAACACATACCACCATGGCTAAATGTGTAGATGAATGCCAACGCAATAAGCTACTTGTGACAAGACTGCTGTAAATCCAACCCATCTAGTAGTCAACATCACCTAAATGAGCACGATTGGAGTGGTAAACATCCACTGCACATAAGTGCCAGCATGCAAGTGGACAGCATGCATCATCAAAAGAACGCATGCCTACACCTGTGTACCATAACACCAAACACATTGTGGCATAATTACATGCGTACAGACATGTAGGGACATGTGCCTGGCGTCATGAAATAACTTTAAGTATGATACTCCAAACAACATGTGACATGGTGTATATCAGCCTATATCATCAAACACTGGCCTACATGAATTTGGTCACATCACCTGTCACACATCCCTCACATGTGAGTACATCAGGGTTCATCTCACTCCATCTGCGTGAGTGGTGAGTCTGATGTCAAGTCCCCTCAGTCTTGTATGTCACACATGCCCACTACCATGGTTTGGCAAGATGTGAACAGGCCAGATAGTTGAACATATGTGTAGTCAATGGCTGCCATCAGAAATATCCTTTATCTGAACATGAACAATGTACAGGCTGAGCACAGATGGAATTGAAGAATTACCCTCACACATGCCTTATTGTGCTCCCATGCAGGTGATGCAGGCTATCCCCTGAAGCTGTGGCTCCTCACCCCCTGTCAGAAATTCGCAGAACAGGCACGATGAGGACTACAATCGGGCTCATGCACGTACCCCTGTCGTGATCGAGCACACCTTCAGTCTGTTGAAGGCACGGTTTCACTGCCTCAGCAGGTCGGGTGGGGCACTCCTGTACGGGCCTGAGAGGGTGGGCAAGATCATCATGGTATGTGCCATGCTGCACAACATGTGCATCCAACGGAACGTACCTCTGCCGACTGACATTGACCAGCAACCATCGGGTGAGGATGAAAATGATGGAGAAGGGGTTGCACATCAGCCAGGTGGCGATGCACATGAGGGACATGCTGTGCGCCAGTCTGTGATAGACCAATTTCTCAAAAGCACATGGATGCAGAGGGTGCCATGGATGCTCTGGGCACTGGGTGTGGGGGTAGATGGACACTGTGCACTGTAAACCAATAAATTCACACACACCTAATAAGCAATGTCAAGACCCTCCACCTCACACCCCCTCTCCCCTGCAAAACCCCTACACCCCCTCCCGCACCCTCCCTCTAACACCCTCACAACCCTCTCCCCCTGCCCCCCAACACCCCCACACATGAAGTGCACTAAATGTCTCATGTTGCAATTCCAGTCAGCACATGCAGGGTGCCCCTGCTACTTCTGGTCCCTCTTCGGATAAGGGGGTTGCATTCCAGTGCACTGCATGCTGCGCAGGGAACTGTGCACAAGGCTGGTCTGCATAGAGCTGGCAGGTGTGGCAGATGATGAGGTGGATGGTTGCGGCTCGGTTGGCGCTGGAACCCGCTGATCCATGTTGTCTGCTATTCTGGCCAGGATCTGGGCCACTTCTGTGAAACCATCATGCACCCGCTTGCTGTTCCTGTTTACGGCCTTGATGGCCAAGGAGTTGGCACGCATCTCGCGCCTACTTGCCTCCCCATCTGCAATGTATTGTTTTACAAGGTCATGCATCGCCTGTTGCCGGCCCTCCATCCTTGTCATGCGGCCCTCAATGTCCCGGACTGCGGTGGAGGTGGATGGTAGATTTGCTGCAGTGGCCAAAACGGAGGTGTTCACAGATGGGGACCACTCCGCATGTGTGCCCTCGCCTCTAGACTCAGGCTGAGTGGTGCCCTGTGTGGTTTGGGGATTGGGGTTTGCACGGCATCCTCAGACAGGGTACCTCCCTCGTGGGTTTGCTCCTCATCATGCCCCTCTTCCTCATCTCCACTATGGTGCGCAGATGCAGGTACCTCCCCCACAGAACTCGTGGCAGCCGACTGCGTTCCCTCAGGCTCAGTTGTGGCCACGTCCTGTGTGACAGTTGACTCCTGGGGTGTGGCGGCAGGTGTTGATTGGTCCTGTGCAGGTGGCTGTGAAGATGGTGGTGCACTGGTGTGTCACTTGCGTGCCACTTGGACCATCTGTCTGCCCCTGGACGTTGATGACCTGGCGCCATCATCCCTGGCCCTTTTGGCAGGTGTGGTGGCCTAGGCACCTGCTCCATAGTCATCACTGTCTACATCCGTGCCTGTGGGGGACAAAGAGAGGCAGGGCATCAGTGATGGTAGTACTTGCATCATGCATGCATTGGTGTCTGTGCAGTTTGTGCCGTGTGGATCGATGCATGCCTGTTGTTGTAGCGGACAGGGTGTGTGCTATGTTAGGGGGGTGGAATTGGCACCCCTCAGGTTTTGATATGTTTGCTGTGGTTTCTGCTGTGGGGTCTACGGGTGTGTTGTGGCTTGGATGCAGTGTGAAACATGCTCTTTATCTGTGTCATGTGTGTTTTGGGTATGGGCACAGCATGCAGCATTCATGTTGATGTGACAGTGGTGGGGCCAACATCTAGACAGGGATATGTGCGAATGATGAGCCATGTATTGGCTTGCAACACTATCACATTTGTTGGCCGACATTGTTCTTTGCATGTCATTTGTTTGTGGGGACACTCACCTTTATCAGCTGATGATGGTACTCCAAACTCTGCTGCACCAACACCTTTAATTCCCTCCTTGTCTATAGTGGTGCTACACGTTTCTTCCCACCTTGTGAGCTTTACGGGGGAGTGGGCCCCACCGCCTGTTGCCTGCCCCTGGCTACGATTAGCTGACAGGATATTCCTTATACGTAGGCGTAGATCGTCCAACCGCTCCTTGCAATCATTCACGGTGCATGCAGTGGTGGCAACCGCACTGACCCTCTGTGCCACATCCTCCCAAATCTGCTTCTTACAGAGCTGTTCCGGACGCCTCAGGTCTGAGCAGAAAACCACGTCTGCCTGCTCCGCTAAGGTGTCAGCCAACATATTTAGCTCTTCATCACTGAATCTTGCCTTGCGCTGGTGGGGAGCACCTTTATGTGTGGCTTTTAACATCTTCTTTGAGTTTTGTGTGCTATTTTCCCTAAACAGGTCCTGTCTATCAAGGATTGAAATGGATTGTGTTTTTAAAGATGGCCGCCGGTGCATTTCCCGTTCCGGTGTGATGACGCTACTTCCGGTTCCACTGATGACAGACCCAGTAATACCATTAGCGGTACTGCCGGGTCCGTTATTTCGGGGTGGTCAGAGGGGAGGAGTTATTAGCGCATTTCATGTTGCCGGTATCTGGGGTTTGAGGGACGTTACCGGCATGGCGATACGGCCGTTACCGGCTTGCTGCTATGCACGTGCACGCACTCTCGTAATCAGCCGCTATTTGCGGCTTCAAGGCTACCCGCACCCGTTATTATCGCCATGCCGGTAATAACGAGATTTTACCGCAAATCTCGCAATGAGTCCCACTGTCTTAAATTTCACAATAGCTGACAACAGCACAAGTGAAATCCACTTCAATACGTGGTCCCCATCTGCCAAAATAAATGAGTATGTTAGCCTACTTGTATCTGGTCTGGCTGCAGTTGTTATATACATTTCAGTTGACATGGTCATGTCACAATAAACCTCGCAACGCGGTCTCCATTAGGTGGGGGGTCACATCACAGAGGCCTTCTTAAAAATGCCAAATACTACAATTTAGAACCCAGGCAAACACAAATAAGACTGCAGCCGGTGAAAAAATAAAACAGGCACCCTTGAAAATCACTTGCTTCAGCTCTGTCTTCAAATGTTAAGGAGAAAAACACAAAGCTTTACTGTTTGCCTCCAATATAGAAACAAGACACTAAATGTCTTTATGTTGAAAACCAAATATATTAACTTATGTAATATAACTTAAAAAATGCAGCACATATTTTTAAAAGCATCAATCATGTCAAATATCTTTTTATTCACATTAACATATGACAGCCGCCATTTTGGAAATAAAAAAGTCTGACAAATTCACTGCACAGTACAAATTCTGCCAAAGAGTGCAAAAAGAGGTGGGCATGGGAGGAAAATCCTATAGATTTAAATGGGTGGGTGTTAAATGGGTGAGACACATTGCCAAACTACATGGAAAGGATGGAACGGATGTAAAGGACGGAACAGATGGAAAGAATGGAGTGGATGGAAAGGACCGAAAGAACGGAACAGAATGAACGGATTGATCGGACGGAACAGATGGAACGGACGTAATGGATAGAATGGATACGGATGGAGTAGATAGAACGGATGGAGTGGATAGAACGGATGGAGTGGATAGAACAGGTGAAGGGGATAGAATGGATGGAGTGGATGGAACGGGTGGAGTGCATGGAACGGATTGAACGGATGGAGTGATTGAATGGATAGAACGGATGGATGATATGAATGGATGGAACAGATGGAATGGATGGAACGTATGGAGAGGATGCAACGGACGGAACTGTTGGAACGGATGGAACAGATGGAACGGATGGAACTGATAGATGGATGAGTGGATGGATGAGTGGATGGATGGAACGGATCGAACAGATGGAACAAATGGAACGGATTGAACGGATGGAACAAATGGAACGGATGGAACAAATGGAACAGAAGGAACGGATGGACGGATGGAACAGATGGAACAGATAGATGGATGAGTGGATGGATGGAACCGATGGAACAGATGGAACAAATGGAACAGATGGAACGGATAGAGTGGATTGAATAGATGAAGTGGATGGAGTGGATGGAGCAAATGGAGGGGATGGAACAGATGGAAGGGATGGAACGGATGGAACGGATGTAGCAGATGGAACGGATGGAGCAGATGCAACAGTTAGAGTGGATGGAATGGATGAAACGGATGAATGGATGGAAGGGATGGAGTGGATGGAACAAATGGAGTGGATGGAGGGGATGGAACGGACAGAGTAGATCGAACAGATGGAACAGATGGAGTGGGTGGAACAGATGGAGCGGATGGAACGGAGTGTACAGAACAAATATATCAGATGGTGCAGATAGATCAGAGGCTATGGATGGAACAGATGGAGTGGGCGGAACAGATGAAGTGAATGGAACTGAGGAAGTAGATGGAACCGATGAAGTGGATAGAACGGATAGAACGGATGGAACGGATGGAGTGGATGGACCAGATAGAGTGGATGGAACGGGCTGAGTGTACAGAACAAATGGATCTGATGGTGTGGATAGATCAGAGGGTATGGATGGAACAGATAGAGTGGATGAAACAGATGGAGTGGATGGAACCGATGGAGTGCATGAAACCGATAGAGTGGATGGAACCGTTGAAGTGGATGGAACGGATAGAGTGGAAGGAACGGCTTGAACGGATGGAGCAGATGGAACACATGGAACGTAAGGAACGTAAGGAACACATGGAAGAATGAAACAGAGTGTATGGAACAAATGGAACGGATGGGGTGGACGGATAGAGTATATCGTACAGATGAAGTACATGGAACGGAGGGTGGGCATGTAACGGATGGAGTGGATGAAACATAGGGAGTGCATGTAACTGATGGTGCAGACGCTTCGGATGGTGCGGACGCTTCAGATGACACCGATGCTACGGATGGCACGGACGATGCGGATGCTGCCGACAGTACGGATGCTGCGACTGATGGTACATATTCATACCTCCTATATATGCTTTGTACCTGTACTCCCATGTTATTTGTAACACATGTTCACTCTATCCATCCTGTCGCTTTATATACGCATGCCGCTATGTTCGCCCCTCTGTCCCGCTTTCATACCTGGTCACAGGCGCTTTACTGATAACCACCATATCACTCTACTACACTTACTCTCTCCTATACACCATCACTCAACTAGAAGACAGCTAAACCATGATAAATTTGGGTTAGCTGTTCTCATACTAACATGACCCCACAAGCACCTCATCATCCTACTAAAACACAGCTAGCTGAGCACATACCAGCTAGCTTTGGCATCTGGTTAGGCTTAACACAGCCAGAACTCAGTCTGAGTGTCCACCCTCCAGAATTAACACATCCAACTGATTTCCTCAGCACCACACCTATCGCTAAGAAGCAGCTATCAGGCAAAAACTGCACAAGCTGCACACATATCCGGTGCACCCACACACTATATGACGCTCTCTCTCTCTACTGACATGAACTGCGGTTCCCGAGGGCGTTCCACCTACCAGCGCTTTGAGGTCATACCAATGATATATAAGGCGCTATATAAATGCCAAGTAACATAACATAACATAACATGCATCCATCCTCATATGTCGCCTGCATTGAACAGCATTACAAACCTTCAACCAAAGCCCCTATTTCAAGCTCCTAGGTTGAAGTTCTTATTTTAATGACAATAGTTTTGGCTTAGCCAAATCTAAAAAGGCCTAGTGCATGCCTACACAAAAGCAAAACGTGTCGGTTTGCCAATGCATGCTGGAATTGGGTTCTATGTGTCTACTAAGGGTGGGGCACCTCTCCCAAAAGTGTTTCACAGAATGTTGTGCCTCACCAACCTAAATGTTTGGTGAACCGTGAAATGCTGTGCATTACTTTTTGGGTGCAAACCAGTACCCCTGACCTACTAGCCGCATGACTTCCCTCAACATCACCCAGGGTGTCTCAGCACCCCATTCTTTGCATTGGAAAAGAAAAAAAGTGTCACATGCTCCAATAGACCAATGCTACACAAGAGCCTCGCATTTCTCCTTAGGGGAGGGGGTAATGAAATAGGGCAACGTGGGGATTTCAATAGCCTGCCTCTCCTTTCAGGACTCTTACTTTTCCCCATCTGGTGACTCAAACTCCAGGGAGGTTGAACCATGGCAGATTCTCAAAAGGTTCACGTGACCTGAGTCACCCAAGATTCGGATGGTTCAAGTTTGGATTTGCGCCCCCTTAATGCCCATCAAATATTTTGGCAAGTGAATTAGTTCCATCTATCCATGGGCTTTGAAATGTAATACTTTGCAATGTCATCTTAAATCAAGAAATGGAGATTGTGGAAATGTTTTGCATCATCAAAAAATAGGTACAAAATGGTTGTTTCTTATTTGGAACTTTTACAACACATGCATCACGCAGCCCTTTTTTTACCAAATATGCCAGCTGGTGACTGCTAAAAATTGAAATAAAGTAAATCAGCCAATACTCAAAAGTTGTTTTCAATGGTTTCCTTTTCCATAAAACACTAATCATTGTTTTCAGAGGTCGAAGCGGGAGGGATCTAAACGGCACAAAGTTCCCCTCCTTTTCAGGAAAATCCACAATCGTACTTTATGTCCCCAAGAACACTGTTCCGATACCGCTGGGAAGGCTCTTTTGTTTTTTTATTCGCTCCTACTGAGGATTCAAAACTGGCCCTGCTGGCAACACTTTCGGTGTCACATCTTACTGAGCTATCTCACGCACTGGAATGCTTTTAGTTATTTGAATAGATTACTTGGGACATATCGTCCAATCTTGATTTGGCAAAAAACCATCCTCGGCAGTGATCTGACTTGGGGGGTCATTACGACCTTGGCGGTAAGGGGTTAATGGTGTCAGTAATGGTGCCGGAGCCGTCAACCCCTAACCGCCCCATTACGAGTCTGCTCGCGGGAGACGCAAAGGGCACCTGGTAAAACCAGGAGCCCTTAGCGGGTCCCGCTAGCAGACCAGGGAGCTAACAACGGGCCTGTTATTAACAGGCCCGTTGTTAGCTCCCTCCCCATTCCCATTGAGCCCTATGGGGGCTCGAATGCGAATGGGGATGTACCGGGTTCCTCGAATGAGGAATTACCGTGTCCTCCAAGGTTGGAATGGCCCGGTAATTCCTCATTTAAGGAACCCAGACCCAGTAACCGGTAAGGGGGTGACCGTGCCGCAAATTGCGCCATGGTTACCTCCAAGGTCAAAATGATCCCCTTGGTCTTCTTCAATTCAGCATGAATTGCTGCAGGCACATCTGTCTGTACAGGTAATGGGAAGGGTGTGTCTAGCTATAGTCCTGGACATATCTAATAAGAGGTGTAAATGCTGGTGGATTGGAAAGGGGGGTGCATAAAGCTGCATGAAGTGGGGGAGGGGGCAATGACTGAAACGAATTGTGGCATTTAAAATATATGTTCTTTGACTGTGTTTTTCTTCAGTCTTGAAAGTACTTTTGTAAAGCACAGCATTGTGGGCCTAGGTATGTGTTTTGAATTAGGGGGCTAGGGTGAGTCTGGACTCTCTGGGCATTGAAGCTGGATGGGCAGAATAGGCAAGGCAAGAGGAACATAGTTCTACTATTTATTTATTTTGTTCACTTCTCCCCCTGGTCGATTCCCTCAGTTTCTTAATCACGTTGTAATCTTTTGCTATATTTTCATTGTTTAGCATTACTGGTGGTAGAAGCCTTCATTATATGTTTCTGTGCGTCCGACTCTGCATATTTCCTTTTCATATAGTGTATTGAAGCTGATAAAGAATCTGACTCCAGCTATCCTTTCTACTCCTCCCATTGTGTGCATCTTGTCTTGGCAGCGAGACCGCGACAGAGCAGAGAAACGGCCCAGGGCGAGGCACTCACCTGAGGGGCTTTGTACGTGCAGAGGGTGGCGGCTTTCCTGTAAGCAGAACGCAGGCATTGTTTGCCTTGCACAACACAAAGCGAGTGATACAAGTGTCGCACACGATGAATAACCCTGGATGGTGAACCGTCAACACATGGGCACATTGGGGAAGTAGGCAGAGTGAACACAATTGTTAAACTATCGAGTGAAAAGTGAACCTGAAGAAGCGCGTGCCACTCCCCCGCCCACCCAAGCACATCTGCACTGACTTTAAGACAGATGCTTCTTACTGCACATAATAAGCATGTGCATCAAACATCTGTACACAAAGGCCATTGAATTATAGAAGTTCCTTTGCACACATCCTATTTTACAAAAAATATGTGTGTGAATAATTTGTAGCCCTATTTTGGTTAACAAAAAAATATCCAAAAATATCGGATTACTCCCGTCCCCTGCACGACCTGACACTGAAAAATCAGCCGATATAAATGTAGACTGTGTAAGTTAATTCAAATATGCGTTGTACATTTGTTGGTTTAATAGAACAACTGACAAATGACAATGATTCAGTTCCTCAATGGTCCAGTAGGTAAAAGAATTCGTTATATTTGATGTCATCGGCACAACGCGTTTCGGGATTCTGGTTCCCTTCATCAGGTGCATTTCGATAGTCTATAATGCACTATGATATGACAATCCGTCAGTATAGTATAAGACTGTGTAAGCTAGATCTGAAGAGGTGTAAGACGGTGTCTTCCTAATTTCACAAACTCTTTATATCACATAGTGCTTAATAGATTTCTAGTCCAATAGGTTGCCTTTGTCAATTGTTAAGTAGGTTATGGGCGACCACCAGTGATATTTACACAAGGTGCAACACTACGTGCATTATCATCTCGGGAGGATAGCTCACGGGCAACACGCTTGTCTTGGAAGCACAACGACGCGGAGCAACACAGGTTCGATCCCCGGGTCCGCACTTAGAAACCTCTGGGTATTAAGTGCGTTATAAATAACCAATCATATCATATCTTGGGAGGATAGCTCAGGGGCAACACGCTTGCCTTGGAAGCAAGACGACCCGGAGTAACACAAATTCCATCCCCGGGTCTGCACTAGAAACCTCTGGGTATTAAGCGCGTTATGAAAAACCGATTATAGAAAATGAGCTATAATGCAGTGGGAAACACAACATGTTATCTAATTCATTCATGGGAGTAGTATCCCACCCTTTTCAGTATGTGTGGTCAGACAAGTGCCATTTGCATTAGATAAGAGTGAAAGAATCCGTGTTTCTAAACAGAGATAGCTAAGAAATCAAGTTAGAAAACAAGCTACCTTGGACCTATATACATAAAGCTCTCTTGTAGGTCGATTTACAAAGGTTGGATTCACAAGGAAGTCACTGCCTGTAGTGAAGAAAGGTTCCACACAACACACTGAGACTAGAGGGTTATTAAGGACACAACACAGCAACCCCTCTTTAAAGCTTATATGCTACTCCATTACACAGATGCTCTCAGGTCTATGTATTTCAAGGGAAGTAGAGTACTGACCTTCACATCACACTGTGCACCACTACACTTATAAATAATGCATTTATTCACTTATTACAGTTTCTACTTGACAGCAAAGGTTGCGCCATGACTGCCTCCAATAAAGGGTCCGGCACCGGTATGGTTCAATGGGGACTTACCGGTGTAGTCCGACCTTTGCGGGACCGGTAAGTCCCCATTGAAAAAGCCATTCCCCATTCCCATTTGAGCCCCCATAGGGCTCAATAGGAATGGGGAAGGCGCTAATAATAACTCTGAAGTCCCTTAACGGGTCCCGTCCATAACGCCTGGTCAGACCAGGCATTAAAGGAGGGACCCGCTAAGGGAACTCGTAGTAGGCCGGTACGGGATTACCGGCACCGGTCTCCTTACCGGTGCCCGCTATCCCTTACCGCCCTACTCGGAAAGAGGCCCATTATATGAAATCAGGATCATAGACTTCATAAGAGATTAGGTCATAGACTTTCTACAAGGTTTCAAGATCAGCGTCATCATCGCGGTTCACACACAGAACACTTTATGCACCTCAGCAACTGTCCCTTCCCCCACCTATGAGCCTAATGAGGTTTTTGGTCTTTTCTTATAGGCCCTGAATCCTGAAACACTCATACGTATCCACTATACGTTGCCTGTACTCTAGCTAGCTTTCACTCCCTACTTACATTTCACCCTCAAAATTTCATGTTTAATGCTATTGTGACGCTTCTGTATTCTTGTTGCGGTCTTTTCAATTATGTAAATCACTTTGGCAAAAGTGCTTTATACATTAAAACAAATGAGTAAATACATCGGTGACATCCTCAGTGTTCTCACACTCAGTGCCACTTTTTAGTGTTTTGGCTTTATAGTGTACCTTAAGCACCAACTATTACCCAAAATGATTAGATTGGAGGACAGCTAGGAGGCAGAAGAAATGTGAGGACTGACATTCCGCTTGAGGATATTGTTTGGTTAATTACCCATCCACTAACTTCCCATGGCCATTCCCACCCATAAGCTGCCCTCTCCACCCAATACATATTCTCCTTAAATCTGTTTGAGATAGCTCAATCTCATTGCAACGTCAAACTTTAACCTGTTAGTGTTATTTTTAAGAAGCCTGCTGAGAGATAATGGCTCAATTACAGCGGTGCATGTGCTAATGGTTAATACAAATGTCTTAACTAAGCATGCCTTCAGCTTCTTGATTTTTATCTGTGCCTTTAAAACACACATTGGTAAAGCTAATAATGTTGGCTTTTGTGCAAGCATGGAATGTAGTAGACATGGCCGGTAATGGCCTGAGGACCTCTGTGAGGGCTGTGGGCTTTTACTGGCCACGTACACACCCCGACAAAAGCGTGATAGCTACTCTCACACCTAGTTTCGCCGGGGTGCAAATAGTTTAAATTTGTTTTACACAGAAGATGGGCTCCAGCAGATAAGTGGGGGCAGGGAGGTGCGGGGGGGAAGTGTTCAGGGTGTCTTTATGGGTGGGGGGAGAGTGGAGACAGGGGGTGGAAAAAGAATGACGCACACTGTTGCCTCCTCACAATCTAGATGGTGCCACCCAGAAAAGGGGCTCTGGTCACTGGAAAAAGCGGGCTGTACACAGTGTATTGCCGCCCACTTTCCCAGCCACTTGATTGGCTGAGTGCCATTCCCCAGGTGCAAATCCACATTTTGCAGGTACTGTCGTAATGATACTAACTGGCCAGAAGATGGTGAGAGCTGGGACATTGGGCTAGTACCAAAGCATATCATGGCAGTGCCTGACAAATGCCTATCTTGTTTAAATGCACAAACTGTTGGTTTTGCCAATGCTTTTTTGACATTAATGCTACACTCATTGTCAATGCTGCAGGCATTCCACCTGTTCATTCGGCTGTTAACACGGTGGGTGGGAAACTATATTTAGAAGATCACGTGTGTGGTGTTCAGATAACCTGTTGGCATTGCAAACAGGGTTAGTAGTTCAATAACCTGACAGTGCATTCCATTACACTGACTGGCAAGTTGCATTCCCAGATCACTAAAGAAAACACTTCTTCGCACTTCCTGTGGCTTCCCAGGTAGCCAATCAGAAACCTGGATACTGACAGGCATGGATGGGGAAACCCAGACCTGCTTGTCCCCGTGTTGTTCTGCTGCTTAATTTAGAAAGGTTATCAGTGCAAAGGTTTTCTCGGAAAGAGCAAGTAACCACTGTATTCCCTGAGCGAAAACGAGACATGCATGAGCATTGTTAATGAAGAGTTTAAGGGCCTCATTGTGAGTTTGGCGGTGCTGTGGAACAAGTGGCAGTAATTCCATGCCCGCCACTCTTGTTGTGGTAATGAAAATAATGCCACTTTTCCAACAACGCCTAGTTCCGAGTTTGAAGGTAAAGTGCTCAATTAATTCCAAAAAAAGGCTGGAGAAAAAATCATCCACTTTACCTCCAATAATTGGTGGATTTACTGTACATGGTTACAGCTTGTGGTAAATCCCTGTGGGAAACGGCCGTACCACAGTATAAAGTGATATTATCATTAGAAAAGGATCACTGTGGGAACAATATTTTTTTCCTACTATCCCAATCTTTCTCCACGTGTTCTAGCACTGGAGTTTGTTTATATAACTATAGTAGTCCTGGAATATGTTGGGAGTGGTGTGTTTAGTGGTTTTGACTTTTTTTCAAAGAAAATATCACATAGACCCCAAACCACCACGCGTAATCCTGTGATATTGCCATGGGACCAAAAGGCAGTAATGCTAAATTAGTTTGTTGGTAAATCAGTGGAGTTACTGCCGATTTAAAACAAACTTGTACTGAGGCCCTTTTAAAGAGTCAGATTCACAGACAAATATAAATCAAGGATTGGCAGTGAGAACAGTGTGGGCTTTTGTCTAGGCATGGGAAAGGCACTTGCCGTGCACAGCCGTAACGGTATTGACTGCCCCTTGATGGTAGCAGGTGCAAAATGGTGTGAGTACCTTGGTGTCTAATAGCAGTGCCTTGCAAATGCCTAATACTTACACACACGCCAAAACGGTTAGCTTTGCCAATGCTCGGTTAACAGGATTTCAGTGAAGGACACAGTACTTATAGAGTAGCTGAAGGCAGACCTGGGAAGATATTTTTATTACATCAATAGCGAGTTAACAAACAGCTCCAATTAAGTCATTAACTCAGAAGATTGCTTTAAGAAAACAGCGGGCAGGCACTTTGAGTGCAAAGTGGATGGTAAGTCTTGATTAAAGTTAGCTCAAAGAGTTCTTATTAGGAGATGTTTTGAGCCGGGAGGGGTAGGAACTGGGTGCAAATGGCCATAGGGATTATCATGGCCATGGGCAGTCAATGGGTCGGCAGATAACCAAAAAACACCTACAGGCTGTCTGTCCATCCTCATATTCAATTACTCCCTATCTGTACTCTGATGCAATCACTTTGCCTTATATGTTAGGTTATGTTATGTTCTGTTACTTTGCATTTATATAGCGCCTTATGTACCATTGGTATGGTCTGAAGGCGCTGGTAGGGTGAACGCCCTTGGGAACCAGAGTTCAGGTCAGTAGAGAGTAAAGAGAGTCAAAGGTGCGTGTGAGCACCGGATATGTGTGCAGCTGGTGTTGCATTCGTGTAATAGCTGCTTCTTAGCAGTAGGTGTGGTGGTTGATAGATCAGGAGTATGTGTTTGTTCTGGCAGGATTTATCCAGACCGAATGTGGCTGCGTTAGGCCTGAGGAGAACGCCTGGCTGGGGGGTGTGTAACCAGCAGTGTTTACTTAGAGTGATAGGGAGTATGCGGGCGAATGTTAGTATGAGAACAGTTATACCGAATGGTGTCATAGTATCTCTGTGTTCTAGTATCTCTGTGTTCTAGTTGAATGGTGGGATAAAGAAGAGAGTAAGTGTGGTGATGTGATATGATGGGTTACGTGCTCTTTCAAACTTTCCATGCACTCCAAAACGTTCCATGTCAGTCACGCAATTCTATGCACTCCAGTGCGCTCCATGCACTCCAGTGCGCTCTATGCACTCCAGTCTGCCCCACGCACACCAGTCCGCCACACGCACTCCAGTCTGCTCCACATACTCCAATCTGCTCCATGCACTCCAATCTGCTCCACGCACTCCAATCAGTTCCACGCACTCAGTCTGCTCCACGCACTCAGTCCGCTCCACGCACTCCAATCTGTTCCACGCACTCCAATCCACTCCATGCACTCCAATCTGCTCCACGCACCCCAATTTGCTCTACGCACTCCAATCTGCTCCACGCACTCCAATCTGCACCACGCACTCAATCCGCTCCATGCACTCCAATCTGCTCCACGCACTCCAATCTGCTCGACGCGCTCCAATCTGCTCCACGCACTCCAATCTGCTCCACGTACTCCAATCCATTCCACACACTCCAGTCTGTTCCACGCACCCCAATCCGTTTCATGCTTACACATCTGTTCTATTTACTCTGATCCGTTCTGGGTATTCTAGGTTGTTTTATGCACTTCATCCACATATTAGACCAGTACCATCTACATACTTCATTCGTTCCATCGATATTTTTCACACGTACCATCCATATATGCCACCCTTTTCATCTTTATACGTCGTCCGTTCCATCCACATACGTCCCTGTTCCATCCACATACGTCACCCGTTTCATCCACATACGTCACCCATTTCATCCACATACGTCATCCGTTCCGTCCTCTCTATGCATTCAGCAGCTCTACGTACTCATCGTACTTATAGGTGTTGTAAGCGGCACCTCATAGCCCAAACCATACACGAGAAGACTGCAACTGCTGCAGTACGTTACTCCATGTACACTGATGCCATAAGACTAACATGACTCATTTAGAAGATATTTGCAGGGAAATGCCAGCAATTTCAAACAATGTTTTCCCAAGCTGCAGCATTCAGTGACAGACTCTAACCTCAATAAGTAACTGAAGGGTCGTTACAGTCCCAGGAGGATAGCTCAGGGGCAACATGCTCGCCTTGGAAACAAAACGACACAGAGCAACACAGGTTTGATCCCTGGGTGCGCACTTAGAAACCTCTGGGTATTAAGCGCGTTATAAATAACCCATCATATCAGTCATGCTGACTCTTCAGTTAGTCCACATTTTGAAACACTGTAGGAGTTGACAAGGAAATGTCATGACAGTGCATGGGGTAAAATTGCATGTCGAAACGCTTGTGTATGGAGAACATTTCCTCCACACAAAAAAGCAGGTAGATGTCATGAGTTACTTTTCTGAAACTCGTAATTTGGCAGCATAGTCTTGCATGTCGTATTTAAAAACACTGCTAGTTGTACAGTTACCGCCAAACTCTAAATCTGACACAATATTCGAACAGCGAGCGAGTGAGGATGCCTAGAAATAGTGATTTTGTGTGGTTTGTTACGCTGTCAAATCTATGTTTGACTTTTGTAATTTATTTATTGGATCGAAATAAAGTATTTGAATTGTATTGAATTGAGAAATAGTGATCACGCTATCAGGCAGGAAATAATGCCGGGCTTCCACGCAATGAATTAGCGACTGCCAACAATACTGCCACTTGCATCTTCGGCAGCAATGCTATGGGGAGACTCGCCCATCTCCTGGCCACGTAGCAAAGTTATCCTTTCTGGGGAGAGGATAGGGAAAGGAAAAAGCTGGCGCTTAGAAAACGTGTTCATGGGACTGCCATCAAGGCCATTCCTGGAGCAGCACACACTTTCCAAGGCCTGGCTGAACAAGAGAAACAATGGATGATGATGAGGGCAATACCATGAAAGTGAGGCGCTTTCAGACACGGGAAGTCACACAGAAGTCGGAGAAGGAAGCTTAGCAGGTCCATCCCCGAAATTGCTTCCTCACCCCAGACCCAGAGGCAATAATCACTTTCCAAATAATGAACGCAGAGTGAGTTTATACTTTTTGGAAACCACAGATAACATTTATTGGAGTCAGCAAACAGAAATTGGGTCGGCGGTCTCAGCCTCCTTTAGCATAATGGGCCTCATTACGACCCAGGCGGTAAGTTACCGCCTGGGTCGTACCTTTACCACCATGGCGTAAACTATGTTTACGCCATGGTGGTTGGCGGACTTACCGCCCCATTCCGAGGTTGGCGGGGTGGTAAGTCCCCAATCCCCATTTACCCTTCCCCATTCCCATTTTTGCCCCATAGGGCATAATGGGAGTGGGGAAGGCGTTAATTACGCCACCGTAAATTACGGTGGCGTAATTAACAACAAGGTCCCTTAGCGCCATGGATTTTAGCACCTGCTAAAAGCAGGTGTTAAATCCTCCATGGCGCTAAGGGACCTCGGAATCAGGCGGTAAGGGTCGGCGCTGTTTACCGCCTGGGTCCTAATGAGGCCCAATGTCCTACAGCACCTTTTAAGGTGGCCCTTTTGATTTTGCCAGACTTTCACCAGTATTTTATTGGCCTCAGGTGACCCATGTTACTTCCGGTTTGTAAAGTAGCGGACGTCCGCCTCTGGTTACCAACTACCAAGCAGTAGCTCCCATGCCCTTGCTTGGAGCGAATAAACCTGGGACCACTGCATTTAGTTGACGAGGGGTCTCAACTGTCCGTAAGGGAGTCAGTGGCTATTAAACCCCTAACGTGGCTCATGCACAGCCATTGGGTACCGCTCATACCGAAACCGCAGTGCAAAACTCCTCCCTGGCTAGTACCGCCCCGTAACTCCGCCTGTGACAGAAAAAGAAAAGATAACAGCTATAACCACACAACATATGAACTGAAAAAATGATAAGTGCATTGTATTTGCAGAACATCATTTGCCTAACATTAACCCTTTTACACCCTGTCAAAAGCGCTTGCCATTACATTACACGTCCAACCCATCCTATTCTACCCTAATCACACCTGCCCATAGCTACTTGAAGACAGGGGGGGGTGGGAGGCAGTTTGTCTGGTGCTGCAAAGTGGACCCGTCTCTGCAGCCCCAGACGTTTCAGTGTTCGCCTGGGCAGAGAGACGGTTTTGGCTGGTGAGGGAGGAGGGGGCAGAGGGACGGCCCGCTAAGTAGGCTGTCCCTCTAGCGCCCCCTCTGGGGGCTGGCCATCACATTGGTAAGAACAGGCACGACTCTTACCACTATTAGAAAAGTTATTCAGAAATGTATAGTATTTGAAGGTAGACACCAGTGTTTGATGTTAATTGATTTGTCTGAGAATTTCATATCTATAGCACTGTCAATGTTTTAACCTCTGAAAAGAAACTTAGAAAAATGGTCATTCGCACCCAGGAAAGATGTGCTCAGCTAGAGAAGGGAGAGAGTGAAGCAGTGCTAGAGTAGGCGGTAGGCGAGGGAGTAGCGGTGGCAAGTGGAATTGGGAGTGGTAGAAGAGAGGGACAAAGAAGTACAGAGTGTTAGTAGGAGTGGAAGGTAATGAGTGGTAGTGAAGAAGAGAGAGGAAGTAGTGGTAATGAAAGATAGAGCTCTGACAATGGTAGTAGTAGAGGTAGGAGGGGAGAAGGATTAGTAGAGAGAAACAGTAGTAAAGGAGAGCTACTGGTAGTAGCAAAGAAGTAGCAGTGTTGAAGTAACAAAGTGGATATAACGTGGAGGAGATGGCAGAGAGAGCGGGAGGCGGTAGGGAAGTATAAAGTAAGACGTGGTGAGTTAACATTAAAGGCAGAGTAAAACATTGGAGGGACAGAAGCGTTGTGGGGAGGAGAACGCAGGAGTAAACCAGAGTCTGTTTGGCTGTCCATGTGTGGAGAATAACTCCACCGGTGTGTGTGAAGTGACCCATTCCCTAACTCCCCACTAGAACAATAAGCAAGGCTTGTAGAGGGATAGTTGGAAGACTCCTAGGGAACTAGCTAGGTGAGCCAAAGTTTTGGGGAATCCACCACAGACTTTGCCTTAAGATATGAAACAATAGGGGTTACCGAACCCTAGCACTAACTGGGTTACAGATTGTTGGGTTAGGGGTGGTGGCAGCCCACTGGAAACAAAATAGCGAGAGCCAGTGGTAGCGACAAATTCCCCAAAGCCCCTTTTTGCCCTGAACCTTCGCTGATTCCAGCTAACCCCATGTATTTTTCTGTAAAACAAAAAATAAACCCACTTGAAATACATTGAGGCCTCGGTTTGTTTTTTTAGTGATGACTTGGCATGCAAATGATTTGGTAAGATGTTCTTTAAAAGGTCGTTTTTTTAGTTTATGTGACTTATGTCGCATGTTTGTTTTACTGTTTGAGTGTGTAGTAGGACAAGGCCTGTTTCATGTTTTTTTGTGTGCCTTTCCTACTATTTTTTATATCTATCCATGCAACAAGGCCTCTTCCTACTTGGCCCAGTAACAGAACAGAACAGAACATCTCATGGTGTCTGATATTGCATAGATGCTCTTGAATCTTGGGTTTCTCTGCCAAATAGGATGAGGTGTGTGTTGCCATTACTTTTTAAGTGATGCAGACAGTTTCATACAGAGTGTAGGATTGTAGAGAAAACAAATTAGTTCCTTGTATATAGGGGGGGTGTTGAGGAGTGTGCAGAGGGCGCTAGGCAGTCTGTCCCACTAGCGACACTGAGATGAAACGACATGTGCCATGAAGGATAGCCTTCATGAGAGTCAGGGTTGATGCTTTGCTGCCCCTCAGGCAGGCTCTTGATAGCATCTACATGCAAGGCAACCATGGACTTGGGCTGTCATTCTGAAGGACTTCATGGTACAGAGGAATGAGAGCTGATTCTCGGCCATCAGTCTTTTCGCTGTGATATGGGCCTTGATTAAGAGTTCACTGTGAATGATGGTGAATACATGGCACTGTGCATAGGGGTTTAGTATGGAAGAGAGTCTAGATTAGGTTCAGTTTTAGACATAACTCAATATCTGTCATGCCTTGTGTGGGAGGCAGTGTTATAGGTGTTGATGTTGTTCACGGTGCTGGTCATTCAGTAGAGTTGTGTGCAATCTGTAAATTGGTGAGTCTTGATATACTGAGTATTTAGGATTACTAGGGATGATGCTGACAGATAAGTGTATTAAGCCGAGTTGTACACTGTAGGCGGCAGGGTGTATTCGACTCTGTTGCTTTCTTCAGGTTGGGCTGATGTCCATTTGTGCTATAAGGGATGGACCAGTGCAAGACGATTTCATCAAATCCCTTGCAGGTGGGGAGGACGATGTAGTGGGTTTTGTGGTTGATAGTCTCAAAGGCAGCAGAGAGTTCAAGCATAACCAGTCAGCAAGTGTCCCCTTGTCCAGGATGTGAAGGGAGTTGACAATGACCTGAATAGTGATGGCTTTTGTGTTGTGATTTAGGGTGGGTTTTATACCAAATATTACAACGGGGGAGGATAGTGTATCTTTGATTCCAAGGCTTCTGAAAAAGACCTGGGTCTCTAGATGTAATGTAATCCTCATAGTCCACAGCTCCAGTTTGGGGCCTCCCAAAGCAGCGAATCCCTTATGGGCACTCGAGAAAGAGATGCAGTGTGGTCATAGGATTGCCACTAGGCTATCTTTACTTGGTGCTGTAGAAATAACAGATCAGACCAGAATTAGAGTGAGGGATTCCTGGAGGTTCTCTGGTTCCCCCAGGCTGGCTTTCAGAAGGGTTAGGCTATTCCATCATTAAGGTCCCAGGCAGTGTCAGTCAGAGCTTTTAGGGAAGAGTTGAAGGAGGATACAGAGGGAGAGAACTTGGTAAACAAGCTTTTAAGACGCCTTTTCCAGCAGAACATCACAATGAGATAATGCCCTGAAGCTTAAGTCCTTACCGGTGGCCACATTTCAATCTTCGAAGGCCAAAGATATGAAACGCCTCATCCTTAAGACAGTATGCATGGTGGCTATAGCATTGGCCAAATGGTTGGGGGAAATTGTTATAGGCCTTTTAATTAGAACAGTTATTACAACATGCACAGTGCGTAGACGTCCGCCAATGGTCTAGGTGCAGGGGAGAACTACCAGAGGCATGATAGCCTCCTGGGCAAATGATCGGTGTGTTTTTCAGCAGGAAACATGTAGGGTCATGATTTGGGCAAATCCCACCTTGTTTATCCAGCACTACAGACTGTATGTGGACATACCAAGAAGCAGGTTTAATGCGCTGAGTGGTTTAGTATTCTGGAATATTGAGTCAATGACGATCCTTTCCCAATAAAGGAAAGGATCGTCTTTAAAGCTCTGACACTGACCAACAAATGTATTCTCCTCACTGCGCCTGCCTACCTCTCAAAAAAGAATCCACCCGGTCTCCACTACCAGGCCAACTAGATCACCGTATACCAACATGCTCTCTGTGCCACTTGTAAAAAAAGCCACAGCGGGGGGATCCAGTTTCCCCTATCTTGCACCCATTCACTGGAATGCCCTACCCCCCACAATCTGAGGTGAGGGCTCCCTCACCACCTTCCGCAAAGCTATGAAAACCACCCTCTTCACATAAGGCCTCGCACATTAGCATGAATACTCACCACATGACCCAATGCATAAATTGTAACACAAGGACCAATTGCAGTGGCTGTAACAACAGTATGATGTTCTGTAGTATTCACAATGCATCAACGACCACCACTATGCCTGTACCTTTGTAACTACATTTTTTTGCAAATAACAGCGCCTCAATGCCCTTGGGCTGCTTGCGCACTATATAAATGTAAATACATAAATAAAAATGTGTCAGAACAGCAGAGCTATTCATTTTCTGGTTGCCATGTGTGAAAAGGCCCTCCAGTCCTGTGATGGCTTGTGATTCTGGGACTTGTTTTTTTATTGTATTTCAATGACAAATCTAGCAGTCCCGCATTCCAAAGGGGAAAAAAGGACTGCATAGCGTTCTCACTCGTGGTCAATTGAAGCTTGAGCACTCTGGAACAGCAGCAAATGTTGGTGGTCATAACAAGAGGTGGGTGGAGTGTCGGTGTGATTTGTGATTGGCCTCTTTCATCATTAAAAGTTGCATACCTCCTACGCAAGTACTGGTATGTGGAAGAGAGACTTGGAGGCAATGAGCAGATTAATTACCCGTAATCATTATTACTCCTATTCCTACTCTTCCTCATCACAATACTGAGACCCAGCACAACCTCCTCATACGTTGAAGGGCCCATGATCCATGTGGCGAATATAACATTTTTTGGGGGGGGAGGGTGATACCAGAGGTTCTATAGCTCCCTGAGTAAGGGTGAGAGAACTAAATTAATTTGGAAATCTCCTGCTGTCAAGGAGGTTGGTGCACCATGAATATATTTGATGAACAAGAGTGGGACTGGGATTAACGAATATTATTGTTATGCAATCACTCATGATGAGTAAGGTTTTTACCACTTTCAGTTTAATGTGAGCAACTAAACTAGAGGAATATCTGATATCCGCTGAAGACCGCATCAGAGACAGCAAAGGTGGGCTATTCTGTATCTACTGCTTGTGTCTTTATTAATTAACATCAACTCTTTCAGCATTGATGTGCCCATGGCACTTGAGGGTATTTCCTAATTCATTGTTTGGATTTACATATTGCACTATTTTCCACGTAAACCACAGCATGTGTGTGTTTATCCAGACTGTTGTTGGCGGCGGGTCCCCTGGATAAGTGCCTGCCGCTATCTTTCCATCGCTTTCCTCCAGCCACAATGGAACCTGCTGGGGCAGAAGGGACGTTCCACTTCAGAGCATCAAAGAGAGCCTGGTCCTCAGTCAATTAAAGCCAGCAGTAAGCCATTCGATGACCTTCTCAGGTGGGATGTTTACAGCAGAGCAGTGACGTAAACCGCAAAGCGCGAGGCGTCATTGGACTCCAAAGTCCCATTTCACTCGCCGCGCCCAATCATCTCCGGCCCTTCCCCGACCCTTTACTGCGCCATTAACATTCCTGACATGAAATGGGACGCATGGCGCACGAGGCAGCCTGTTATTTGGAACAACAATTGGAGAGGGGATTACAGGGAGAGGCTCACAAATGGTGACAGGTGACTTTTAATAGATTTGATGCACTCTTTGCAGGCTGTCATTAAAGACTTGAAAGGGTTATTTCAGGCTGCTCCCCAAGAAGTCCAACAGTGTTAGTTAAATAAGAACAGGGCCAGAGAAAGATTGGAACAAAAGCGTTTTCTCTTAAGAGAGCTTGGACCAAACCACCACAAAATTCTTGCCCTTCGGCACCCCCCCCCACTCCAACCAAACTATTGGCAAGCTTACTGAAGACACATTCACGAGAGCAAACCTGATCGCGAATGTGTTTCAAGAGCAGGTGCTTCACTTTCTTAGATGCTGGCAATAGCAACATTTTCCAGCATTGCTGCATGGCTTCTCCAGTGCTTCTAAGCTCACGGCATTTGGACGGTATCAACCTCCCTGGACTCTCTGATCGGCCTTTTGCCAAGCTCCATGCCCCCCTGTAGACTTCAATTGGCTCTAACGTGCCAAAACATCTCCTTTTAACCCGCCCTGCTGAGTCAAACGGTTCTAAGGTATTTTACTACTCACACTTACACTGAGATGCACCAGGACTGTGTTATGGTCACACTTGGAGGGATGTTCTACAGGTCTGTTGACGTCTCACCTTACTACTTTCCAGACTAGCATGGTCAAATTCCCCTTCCAACATATAGGACACATACCAATACATGCCCCCACACACAGAAATCGCACACCTCGCCTCTCCAACCAACGTATAGATCACTTTCCCCACCAAACATCCTCGCACGGTCGGCACACACGGCTGCCCTCTGGACCCAGGTACCACAAGTGATCTCAGCATGAGCCACTTAGAAACAGTAGCCGTGTACTTCTGAACTGCAAAGCTACCGTGCATTGTCCCTTTTCCCCAATATCCAAACATCCCAGGAGAAAAAGAAAGATCTTCCTGGAATCATTCAGAAGTAACCTGATGACATCCATAGTTAGTTAGTTAGTTCAGGGAGATCATTCGAAGCCATCCTGACGTCTGAGTATAGGCCAAACTATTTAAATGAGAGGACTCTAGAGTAATACCATTAACTAATCCAGGATGACTCCATGACATTAGGATGGATAGTGATTACTCCAAGATAAGGGCATGACAACTACAGGATTGTGTGGATTGCTAAATGATTGTTCCGTCACAACTTTACGATAAGTTGCAATACCTTTAGGAAGATTCTAGGTCCACTTCTGTATCAGGTTTATCAAAAACACTTTAAAACATATGCAGCAGCACACTGTGTAATAATAGATACAGAAAAGAACAACACATGTTTTTGTAAGTGAGCTTTATTTTATATGCATAAGACAAGTTCACCTGTTAAAATGTTCATCGATTGCTAATACACTGTAAGAGCATATTGTATGAAAACCCCTGCTCTACGAACCCATTCTTGTCCTCTGCTACCTAATCCACCAACCCTTCTTTTCTGCCAACAACGTCTCCTGTAACCCACTAACTATTGTTCCGGCCAAAGACTCCTCACACTCATCCAATGTAACATCCCACGAAGAAATGCCTCCAGGAATGAGGTAATCTGCCCCCACCTTTGACAATCAGCTAAGTACTCCTGCCAACACACAAAAGGCGCAGCAACACCACTAGGATGGGTGAATGACATGCCCCCTAAACAGAAGGTACAGCTGCAAGGTGGAGTACCACCACCAACACCAGCAAGAAGTAAATAAGTTTCCTGATTAAAAAGGACAACAGTGCTTTGTCATGATCTACACCTTACCCTGCATACTGGAGCTTAACCATCACCCCAAAGGTGGTCTAAATGCCCACCTGAAGCTATGGCAGGTTTTTAGACCGTATTGTTGTACCAGAAGGACCCTCTGAAAGCCGGTCACTGCACTCTGGTGCAAGAGAAACTACTACCCCTGGGAACCGGGCAGACTTACTATTGGACATCAATATTGTTTTGGGTCCACCATCTGTGTGAATATATTACATGGCCACAGTAGTGGCCATGTAGTTATGGTTAAGTTGCTGTTTCCATAGGAAGAGCACTTTTTGGGCGGCTTATAACTTCGCTCTCCCTGGACGAATCCTCGCCAAACTTTGCAAAACAAGTATTTGGTCACTCTGAATATTTTTGCAAAGTTTGGTGAAGATTCGTCCAGGGGGGCAAAGTTATAGGGGGGGTCCAAAACTTTTTTTTTTCCCATAGACATAATGGTAAAAAACTTTGCTCACGCCTACAGCCCAAACTGCTGGACGGATTTACACCAAATTTATGGCAGGGGCGGGGGCTTGGTCCAGAGAGCGTGCTTTGCTTTATTTGGTGTAAATCCGTCCAGTAGTTTTTAAGAAAATGACCAAAATGTAAGTGAAAAAAATTAGTGATATCTGTGTTCGCTTCGCGGACACACTTCCCTGTTCGCTCCGCGGACAGGACAGTGATTGGGCAAGCAGCATGCGTGATGTCCGCGGACATCTGACATGCTCTCTCATTGGATGCGGTGAAAGCGTTCAGTGCGTCTGGCTTCAGAGACGCCCGCCATCTTTGTTCCTCGCATGAGAGGCTTTGTATCCCGCCTGCACAGTAAGTCCCCCACCCCCGCTCATGCCCGTGTCTGTCTCCTGTTCCTCCCACCCCCCCGCTCATGCACCGTGTGTCCTTCTTGTCACCCCAACTCATGCTCCGTGTCTTCCCTTTTCCTCCAGCCCCCCGCTCACGCCATCGGCACACGGTGGCCAGCGGAGGGCCAAGGAGCGGGATCTGACGCCTGCACATGAACGCTGTGTGTCTTTCTCCCTCCCGCCCACCCCCCGCTCATGTCCGTGTGTCTTTCTCCCTCCCGCTCACCCCCGCTCATGTCCGTGTGTCTTTCTCCCTCCCGCCCACCCCCCGCTCATGCCCTGCTCGTGCCCCATTCGTCTCTCCCTCCCGCCCACCCCCCGCTCATGCCCCGTGTGTCTCTCCCACCCCCCGTGTGTCTCTCCCACCTCCCGCTCATGTCCGTGTGTCTCTCCCTTCCCGCCCACCCCCGCTCAAGTCCGTGTGTCTCTCCCCTCCCGCCCACCCCCTGCTCATGTCCGTGTGTCTCTCCCCACCCGCTGCCCCCGCTCATGCCCCGTGTGTCTCTCTCCCCCCCTCTACCCCCCGCTCATCCCCCGTGTGTCTCTTTCCCTCCCCCGACCCCCGCTCATGCCCTGTGTGTCTCTCTCCCTCCCGCCCACCCCCGCTCATGCCCCGTGTGTCTCTCCCACCCCCGTGTCTCTCCCACCCCCCGCTCATGTCCGTGTGTCTCTCCCTTCCCGCCCACCCCCCGCTCATGTCCGTGTGTCTCTCCCCACCCGCCGCCCCCGATCATGCCCCGTGTGTCTCTATCCCCCCCCCCACCCCCGCTCATGCCCCGTGTGTCTCTCTCCCTCCCCCCACCCCCCGCTCATTCCCCGTGTGTCTCTCTCCCCTTCCCCCCACCCCCGCTCTTGCCCTGTGTGTCTTTCCCCCTCCCGCCCACCCCCACTCTTGCCCTGTGTCTCTTTCCCCCTCCTGACCACCCCTGCTCTTGCCCCGTGTCTCTTTCCCCCTCCCGCCCACCCCTGCTCTTGCCCCGTGTCTCTTTCCCCCTCCCGCCCACCCCCGCGCTTGCCCTGTGTCTCTTTCCCCCTCCCGCCAACCCACCCGCTCATGTCCCGTGTGTCTCTCCCCCTCCCGCTCATGCCCCGTGTGTCTCCCTCCCCCCCATACCCTGCTCATGCCCCGTGTGTCTCTCTCCCTCCCCCCTACCCCCCGCTCATGCCCCGTGTGTCTCTCTTCCTCCCCCAACCCCCCGCTCATGCCCCGTGTGTCACTCTCCCCTTCCCCCCACCCCCCGCTCATGCGCCGTGTGTCTCTCTCCCTCCCCCCACCCCCGATCATGCCCCGTGTGTCTCTCTCCCTCCCGCCCACCCCCCGCTCACGCCCCGTGTGTCTCTCCCCCTTCCCCCACTCCCCGCTCATGCCCCGTGTCTGTCTTCTGTTCCCCCCGCTCATGCCCCATGTCTGTCTCCTGTTCTCCCCACCCCCCGCTCATGCCCCGTATCTGTCTCCTGTTCCCCTCATGTGCCGTGTCTGTCTCCTGTTGCCCCCAACATCCCCCGCTCATGCCCCGTGTCTGTCTCCTGTTCTCCCCACCCCCCGCTCATGCCACGTGTCTATCTCCTGTTGCCCCCGCTCATGCCCCGTGTCTGTCTCCTGTTCCCCCACCCGCTCATGCCCTGTGTCTGTCTCCTGTTCCCCCCACCTGCTCATGCCCCATGTCTCTCTCTTGTTGCCCCCCACCCCCGCTCATGTCCCGTGTCTGTCTCCTGTTCTCCCCACCCCCCGCTCATGCCCCGTGTCTGTTGTTTCCCCCAACCCCCGCTCATGCCCCGTGTCTGTCTCCTGTTCCTCCCACCCCCCGCTCATGCCCCATGTCTGTCTCCTGTTGCCCCCCACACCCCAGCTCATGCCCAGTGTCTGTTCTCCCCACCCCCGGTCATGCCCCGTGTCTGTTGTTTCCCCCAACCCCCGCTCATGCCCCGTGTCTGTCTCCTGTTGCCCCCACCCCCTGCTCATGCCCCGTGTCTGTCTCCTTTTCTCCCCACCCCCGCTCATGCTCCGTGTCTGTCTCCTGTTCCCCCCCCACCCCCCGCTCATGCCCCGTGTCTGTCTCCTGTTGCCCCCCACCCCCCGCTCATGCCCCGTGTCTGTCTCCTGTTGCCCCCCACCCCGCTCATGCCCCGTGTCTGTCTCCTGTTGCCCCCCCACCCCCCGCTCATGCCCCGTGTCTTTCTCTGTTGTTCCCCCCACCCCCCGCTCATGCCCTGTGTCTGTCTCCTGTTCCCCCCACCCCCCGCTCATGCCCCGTGTATCTCTCCTTTTGCCCCCCGCTCATGCCCTGTGTCTGTCTCCTGTACCCCCCACCCCCCGCTCATGCCCCGTGTCTGTCTCCTGTACCCCCCACCCCCCGCTCATGCCCCGTGTCTGTCTCCTGTAACCCCCCCGCTCATGCCCCGTGTCTGTCTCCTGTTGCCCCCATCCGCTCATGTCCCGTGTCTCTCTCCTGTTGCCCCCCACCCCCCGCTCATGCCCTGTGTCGGTCTCCTGTACCCCCCCAACACCCCGCTCATGCCCGTGTCTCTCTCCTGTTGCCCCCCACCCCCTGCTCATGCCCCGTGTCTGTCTCCTGTACCGCCCCACCCCCTGATCATGCCCCGTGTCTCTCTCCTGTTGCCCCCCACTCCCCCGCTCATGCCCCGTGTCTGTCTTCTGTTCCCCCCACCCCCCGCTCATGCCCCGTGTCTGTCTCCTGTTCCCCCCACCCCTCGCTCATGCCCCGTGTCTGTCTCCTGTTGCCCCCACCCATGCCCCATGTCTGTCTCCTGTAGCCCCCCACTCCGCACTCATGCCCCGTGTCTCTCTCCTGTTGCCCCCCACCCCCCGCTCGTGCCCTGTGTCTGTCGCCTGTTGCCCCCAGCCCCCCGCTCATGCCCCGTGTCTGTCTCCTGTTCTCCCCACTCCCGCTCATGCCCTGTATCTGTCTCCTGTTCCCCCCATCCCCCGCTCATGTCCCGTGTCTGTCTCCTGTTCTCCCCACCCCCCCGCTCATGCCCCGTGTCTGTCTCCTGTTCTCCCCACCCTCCGCTCATGCCCCGTGTCTCTCTCCTGTTGGCCCCACCCCCCGCTCATGCCCCGTGTCTGTCTCCTGTTGCCCCCCAGCCCCCATTCATGCCCCGTGTCTCCCTCATGTTCCCCCCACCCCCCGCTCATGCCCCTTGTCTCTCTCCTTCCCCCCGCCCCCGCTCATGTCCCATGTGTGCCCTGTACCCCCCCGCTCATGCCCCGTGTCTCCCTCGTGTTCCTGCCCACCCCCGGCTCATACCCCGTGTCTCCCTCATGTTCCTCCCCACCCGCTGCTCATGCCCCGTGTCTCTCTCGTGTTCCCCCACCACCGCTCAGCCCCGTGTTTCCTTCCTTTCCCCCCCACCCCCTGCTCATGCCCCGTTTGTACCCTGTTCCCTCTCATCCCCCACTCATGCCCATGTGTCTCCCCTGTTCCCCCCACGCCCCGCTCATGCCCTGTTGTGTTCTTTATACACCCCGCCTTCCCTTTCCATGGTGGCCATCTTGGTAAAAGATTTTCCTTCCTACACCGGGACGCCGCAGGCGTCCCGGTGTAGGAAGGAAAATGTTTTTGGTTTTTTTACCACCCGGCGTTCCTACTTTGACGACATAAGATGTTAGTGGTCTTCATCTATTGAAAAGGATGTTATGGTGACGTTGCACTAATAAAAACCTTTAAAATTTAGTAAAACATTTTTTTTACAGGGACGTTATGGTTAAGTTGCACTAATAAAAACCTATAAAATTCAATGAAAAAACTTTGTTAAAGGGACATTATGGTTAAGTTGCGCTACTAAAAACCTATGAAATTCAGTGAAAAAACTTTGTCAAAGGGACGTTATGGTTCCAAGTAAAACCGAAAAACCCTTGAAATTCACCAGTTATGGTAATCTAAGCAACCATAACTCGCGCCACCACTGTGCACTGCTAAGACTAACACCCAGGACATCAAAGATGACATCACAAATGTAATTGATGACATCACTGATGACATCACATGTCTGGCTCGCTCTTTTTTCTTTTGCTGACATATCTGGCCACATGGTTTTCTTCAGTAACAGTCAGAAACTAAAAATGTTATTTTATTTGTAGACGTATCCTTCAAGTAGGTTCTTACAGTAATTCCCTTAGAGTCCAGTCACATCATATGAAACATATACATAGGGGAAGACACAAGCTTGAAAGACAGCAATCCTTTTTGTGCATAAAGATAATCAATAGACTTATCAGCACTTCCTGATGGTTCTGTTGTTTTTTTTTTTTTTTATGGCTGTACTTTCCCTGTGGGTCCAATCAAATCAAGTGATAAATATACATAGGGTAAATAGCAGCTTTGAAACAGAGCAATCATTTATTTGCATGAAAATAATCAGTTAAGTTATGAATTGTTTCTGCTACTACTTGTGCTTTTTTGCTAACTTCACTTTCCCTGTATATGCCCATATTGGTATGTGTTCTTGTGTCTTTGTGTTTTGTCTATAGTAATGCAATTATGTAATACATGTGTTTTATTAGCTACGTATTACATATTTCACAGTACACAAAAATCTACTAAGAAAGCAATTATCATTTCATTATTCAACATATTAACATTACGAATATTATACCTTCATCTTGTACGCTGCACACAATGTTATGTTTCTGTATGAGTAGCTTAGTATACTAGATAGAACCCTATAATAGAATGCTATTTATATCAATGCATCGTTCAATGCACTAATTAGGGTATGATATTTATTGCAATGATCTTTGACACTTGTTTCGCAACATTATAATAAGAATCCCTTGTACACATATTTCATGAAAAGTACATACACATGTGATGTCATCAGTGATGTCATCAATGATATCCTGGTTGTTAGTCTTAGCAGTGCACGGTGGTGGCGCGAGTTATGGTTGCTTACATTACCATAACTGGCGAATTTCAAGGGTTTTTCGGTTTTACTTGGAACCATAACGTCCCTTTGACAAAGTTTTTTCACTGAATATATATATATATATATATATATATATATATATATATATATATATATATATATATATATATATATATATATATATATAATGCTTTTTACCCATTTGTTGTGTTTTTGATTAACATTCAAAGCTATTAGTATCTTCTCTACAGTTTCAGTATAAACCACTTGCATTATAGTGGCTTTTTTACTCAAATAGAAACACACTAAACGCTCTCACTTTTGTTTAGTATTTATGTATATTTATTAACTTGTAAAGAAAATGTACGAGCATTAAAAATAGTATAGTCAAACAATGCACAGTTCACTTATTGCTAATATTAGCGAGTAGATAGCCAACATCCTACTCTTCTCTTGCGTTAGAACATATCTAAACTTCCAAGCAACATGTGGGTGGTGCCATAGCCCAGTAAAACTTCAACAAAGCAAACTCACAATACTGCTGTTGTGGATTGGCCATCCAGAAGAACAGGTGAGCTGTTTTCATTGCAGCACCTTCCCCATGCAAGATGTATTTTTACGAACAACAGTTTGTTGGATAAATCCATCTGCAATGGCTTCAACATCTAGATGTGAAGCTTCATCTTTGTGTCCATATGGAAAAGCAACATCATTTAATCGAGCTTGGCTCATTGTAGCTCACAGATGTGTCGAAGGCAAGAGAATGAACACTCTGAAGAACAAATGGATACAGGGATAGTTACTCCAATTTGAAGTAGTCCTTCCAGTTCTGGGAAAGGATTGGCAGAAGACGACCCCTTTCACCTTAGAACAAGTCAAGAGACATCCTGAAACCACATAACTGTAGTCTTACCCTCTGTACAAGTTCAAGGAACATATTTCTATGTAGCTCTAGCTTGCATTCATGGAAGTCAGTCTTGCAAAAATTCATGACATATTCACTGGTGGCATTCCCTGTAACACATTTTTCTATGTTAACCATATGGTCACCTGGAGTTGTATTGAAACGTTCTGACAAAGCTACCAACGTACCGCGGGCAACTGACTTTTCATCGAGACGGCGTGAGATTTTCCTGGCACTTCTTTGCACAACATGTTCCTCTAGTTCCATATCTGAGTAATCGGCCGCTGATGTGGTTTTTGAGAAGAAGTCTTCAAATCCCTCAGACAGTTGTGCAATTATGGTTTTAGGGTTAGCGGGCACAGTCTTCAAAGATGTTGCTCAAACCATCCATTGGGTCGGACAGGACGGAAGCAGTTTGATACTCCCTTCCTCTTGACAAGGTTCAAAACAAACAAGGCATTTTGAAGAATTTTGAATGAACCCAATCATGTCCCTTCCTTACAAACACCAATACATCCCTGAACTTGTCAATGCCCATAGCTACACCCTGAACTACTAATTTCAGATTGTGTGCAAAGCAGTGCACAGAAATAGCTTGTGGTGCCACCTCTTGTACCAATATCTGCAAACCATGCCGATGCCCAGTCATATTAGAAGCACCATAATAACACTACCCCCGGACTGTTTTCCGTTTTATAGCCAAACCTCACAAGGACAGCTTTTACAATGGCAGAGTTTGTGCTGTAGTGCTAGATGTTTGATAAAAGCCCAAAGAATTCTCCTCTACCTGCATATCCTCTTTTGCAATGCGAAAGACTACAGAAAACTGCTCTTTTATTGACACATCAGCAGTCATATCTGAAATATAGAAAATCATTTTGCATCAAGAATCTCTTTCATCTGGCCACGGAGCAATTTATGTGACATAATTGCTAGCATTTCATTTAATATATCATGCGACATCCATTTGTACTCTGTTCTTTGAAACCAAGTTTGCAGTCTGGGACATCTCTGCCACAAAGCAACAGAATTACCTTTAGATTAGAGTCCTCATCAGTATGGCCCCGAATTGCAAGACCTTGCCGAGCTAAAGCCAACAATGTGGCACTTCTGTTATCCCTCATCTGCTTGAGGTGGCCTAACGACAGAGCTGCTGCTACATTCATACCCCTTTGAACAGATGCCTGTGCCATTGCAGCTGGCCCATGACGATTTGAAGTCCGATGGCTGTTACTTCTCTCGATGGCCTTCCTAAAATGGTTAAAGCCATGTTTAATGAAATTATTCCAGCCATCCTTTTCACAGCTACTTTTTGGCAATGACACACCCTTTTCAATAAGAGACTGGCATACCTTACAGAGCATTCTTTTGAACAGACTGATCATATGTAAGCCAATTATAGGTTTCTAACAATTTTTTGGGAAAGTGCGGCCCTGCTGGGACTTAAAACCATTTAATTCATTGATGTTTGGCCTGCATTCCTGTGTCACATTGCTGCTGCCAACATCACTGACTATAGGTGCATCTGGTATACTTTCCACGCATTGTGCCTGGCAGTATGATGCAACTGTGGAGCTTGTAATTGCTACATCTGCTTTGTCAGACACATGGGACCTCTGCTTTGGTTTAGCAGGGGTTATTGTAATAAACCTCTCCATGATAGATTTGGGGTTTCAGATGTGTCTTTTCCAGGGGACTTGGGTGAAGCGGTCGCTGCTAGGTGTAATTTCTTACAAAAATGTTTTACTGGAATACAACTGCAAGAAAGAATGCTGTAACTCATGCATTGTTGATGCAAGCCATTTTCTTATATTTCTATTTGTGGTTCCTGACTTTATGTTGTATTTAGGTTTAGTTCATCACTAATCAAGTTATTGCCTTTAAGGGGAGATCTTTAGTTTTTTCTCTTTATACGAGGGACCACGAGGTCCAGATGCCCAGTAATTTCAAAGTAGATATCCATAGGTTTCTCATGTTTTGATGACGTATGGTTCTCCCACTTGGGACCAAGAAGCTAGTACATTGCATCCTGCAAATTGTGCATATCATTTTGTCCATTATCTATGACCCCATATATTTTAAATGTCATATAGATGCTGTGAGGAATTCAACCTGGGCTTTTTTGATTTTTTAATAACGAAAAGGAATGATGGGAGACCAACCTCCGAGGACTTTTTGAGGCCATTCCACACACAGTGCACCTGCTTGCCACACAAAATGCATAGTCACATGTACTCCAGGAAGACACAGCCTACAGCGCTGTATTCTCCTGTCATGTTCAGCAGGAATGTGACAGCCCAGGGTACATCAAAGCATCTCAAAGAGAAGGAAGGCACACCTTCCTCCAGCATGGACAGCCTAATTTAAATATCAAAGGCTTCATGGATCTGTTTTCCTTTGTCCTCTGGCTGGTGGCAGTGCATACTAATGAGAGGTAATTGAAGCAAGCCTGAAGGGACTTGGTTGCCAGAAAAGACAACAGGCAAGGCAGATAACACCCTTTGGTATGCAATCTGTCAATTTGAAGCTAGTTCCCACCCCTCTGTATGAAAGGCAGTTAAATGCATGTCTGGGTCCACTATTTACCATAGGCAAACCCCTGCAGAGCTGACCCCTTTCAGAGAGGAGAGGTATGTGGTTTTGGGGGAGATGTGAAGTCTGCTCCCAGCACAAACTTCAAGGAAACCCTGCAGTTTAATCAAGGGTCACAGAGGGCTCAGTTAACCAGAGAGACACTTTGATCTAAAACAGACAGGGAGACGGGTGGGACTCAAGTATAGGTTGTCACCCCCTTGTCTGACCTGTTGCAGAGCACTCTGGTCCTGACCTCATACATAACAGAAAATTGTTGGTTCGGACCCAGGATTGGTTAATTAAGGTAGGCTTAGCCTACACCAATCACTGGCACCCATTTGGCTTTAAAAGAGGGCTAAACCCCTCACTTAGCAGATCACCTGAAGACTTGGAAGGGAGTAAGAAGGATTCATTTGGATTCAAGCTATAGGTACAGCCTACCTTACATCTTCCGCCAGTGATGGAAGGCCAAGAATTCCAAGAGGGAAGCACGATCCTTCCCCTAAACATCTCCCAGGGAACAGACGGAGATACCAGACTCACAGGACCCATCCAGCAGCTCCAGAACCGGTACCCAGCCAGCACACAGCATGCCCTCCTAGGTTCTACCAGCAAGCTTCCTAGGTGGGAAGTGCCTGAGAGTATCTGAACTAAGGACAAGGCTGTTGCCTGCAAACACTCACCTCAGCTTTGGGCCATCCACCTTGAAAGGATACCAGACCTGCGAAGAAGGAGTGCCATACAAGCATTATCCAGCGTCCATCTTTTAAAGACAATTTCGAGACAGTCGAGTCCTCAAACCACACCTGGCTGCACCGCTGAGTGTTGCCACGTCGGCAGACACCAAAGCCGTCCAAGACACCTCGACCAAAATTCCAGTTCCGCCAACCAGCACAAAGACAACAATTTTTGGGCCAGAGCCTCCACAACGGACAGTCTGCAGACGTCTGTTCAGTCTCGCTTGCAGAACTGCCTGCAGCCTGGTACCCACAGCTGTCTCCCACGACTAACTCTGTCTCAAGGGCTGAAAAGTGCCCTGTGACCACCTCGATGCTGTTGAGCTCCAAGAACTTCTTCAGCACCAGGTACACTGTGGTTCTTCCCCACTGGTCCTTCTCTGAAGGCCCCTAGAGACAGTTCCTACCCTTTGCCCCCTTGGTGCTGAAACCAAATAATCTTGAACTAATAGACTGATTACTTTACCAACTACCCTCTTGTCAGCATCCAGAGTGCATCTCTTTCATTCATGAAACTGTCTGTCCTCTGTACTTCTTTACAAGGTGGGTTGCATTTTGTATTGTGCTACAACTGTCTGTTGTAGTAATAATAAAGTAGATATGTTTAAACAACCTTGACTGGACAGTCCCTTTTACCATTGGGTAATAATTGTATTTTCACTGTTTTTCAACTAACCAACGGTCCACGACCTTGCCTAGATAAGCCTGCTGTTCCGTCCACGTTACCAAAGTGGGACAAGGAGGTCTTATAATTCACTTGTATTCCAATCTGTTTGGATCCCTTCTGGTGTACTAGAGGTGTGGGGTTGATGGAGGGTTTAGAAACCGATATTCATCCATGGTCCAGTAGTGCCCCGGAAGGTGATTTATCACAGATGCGCCCTAAGGTTTGTTCATAGATTGTCCTTAGAGCACAGAGTTAAAGTGTACATAGGTGTGTTTGGTGTGCATGGGCCTAAATGTGGGTATGCCTTTGTGTCTGTTTTCCTGCAAACCCATTTATGGTACCTGTGTAAGTTATGGCATGTTGATTATTGTGCCTGTGAGTAGGAAATGGCGCTCAGAAAGGTCAGTGCACCCTGTGGCAAATGTCACATTGACAACCTTTAGTTAGCCTCAATCTGAGAGCTACACCAGATGCAATGATTGGGCTAATCACTGCTATCCTCACAAAAGCATTGGTGGTGCCACTGATTAATGGCCATTATGGCAAGCCTATCCTGTATTAACCTACTGTAAACATGCCTTGCGCAAGTGACATTTGCTAAGATGTTACCACTGGGTCACCAGATTCACAAATAAAGTTAGGGATGTAACTTTCTCTTAACCTCTCAGTGGAAACATCAGATGTTCCGGATGAAGTACAACACAATCACGTGTTGTTTCAGACTTGTGGGAGAGCGTTAACTCCTTTTTAACATTTTAGTTTACTAGCAATTGTGGTAAAGTAGTGTACAATGTTAAAAGCAGTCACCTAGGCTCACACTGCACCCAGGTGATGCTTGGGACTGATGGAAGCACTCATGTCTAAAGGTTGTAGCCATGATCGTCTCAATTCTTTTTAAAACACCAACTTTCATTCTTTCAACATTCATTTTAAACACCCCTTATTCAAGAAATGAAGGAGCCAGTAACACAATTACACCCCACTTATGCTTAATAATATCTAACCTTCAAAGAGACAAGCGTGCACCTCTTTATACTGCCTTATTGTATTCACAAAACAGAAGCCACTGTTTCACACAAGCATCTAGAGAAAATATGAAGCATGCAATGCATTGTTAACACAGTTTACATATCAACAAATTAGACACTCGCAGACCAGTTAAAAAAAACTGGAATTACGGACTGTGGGGGTTGGGGGTGCTTTCTGACATCACTGGGGTGGGTTTAGCACTTTGAAAATATGCAGGTAACATGCCAATTACAGAATTAATGGTGGAAAAAACATAGATTTTTATAGAATAGGCTAAGGTCGGACATTCAAGCACTGCTAGTTTCCCAAGTCACAGCTGGGGCACACATACACACACACACACACAGACACACACACTGTCCGTGGATCTGCAGATCGTTAAGGAGCGCAGGTTTCAAACACATATCTATTATCTGTGGCAGAACCTTTCATATGCATGATGGAGTAATTCCAACTCAAAGAGCTTGCAAAGCACCATCTTGCAAATCTGTGATAGTTAAAGTGAGCAACACCACATCACAACCAGCTGGACGTTTGTGACAAAGAATCCACATAGCTATCTTTGTTTATAAACAACTTTTTATTACATGTCTTAAATCACTGAAAGTACACTGGGGTTAACTTGATCTTTTAGATTGCCATTATCTTGCATTCTGGGATTAGTAGTTTACCATTCAGGATGTGAAAATTAAAGCCACAATGGTATTCTTTTGGCATAATGTGTTTTAGATGTTGTCCGGTGGCTTTATTATGCAATTTGTGTTTTTTGTAAGTAAACTCTATAAGACATTGCTGTAGACCTTGAAATCAATTTGGGACAAAGCTTGTGATACTGTACCTCCCCTGCCCACCAGCCCCACCCGACAAAAGAACCCTTCCCTTACAGCAATTAGAAGCAAGAAACATCTTGTTAATGTGCTGCATGCAAAAAATGGCTTAACTGCTATTCCTAAATTCTGAGACTTATGTAGCACAAACTAGCAAGCAATGGAGCAATCCTCAAATTGATTATTTACATAGTTTTGGACCACAACTGCACGAGGCCCATTTTAAGGCAGGAGGTAAAATTGGACATTATTTCCACTGCATGTCTTCATTACAATGCAGAATAAAGGATTTGCATGGGAGCAATCAACCGGGGGGGGGGAAATTATGCATTTCTGGTCGCCATTTTCTCACCACTTTCGTCACATATTGTACAAAAAGTTAAGAATCGACCCTTAGTTCGACTAAGGAAAAGCAGCGCAGTAGTGGCATGTCTTATTCCGTACACAATCCCTTCCCATCCTCAAAATGAAGGTGGAAATGGATTGCAGAAAAATATGCAAACACAAACCGTATAGATTTTCGGAAATACCGACAGAAGCATATCTCTAAAATCGGCGGCACTGTATCTCCAGTAATAGCCGAACATGGTCACCCCAGGAAACCATGAGTCACGTCATAGGGTCACAGAGGTTTCCATTATGTATTAAAAACAGAAGACTGAATTACTGCAACTTTTGAACAGTTGATGAAATGAAATTCGTTCAACGTTTTGTAGTGAGCAAAATTATTTAAGCATTGGGTAGTAGACGGACTGTCAGTATGCCTACCTATTTGTCTGTCCGTAGATCTTCCCCCAATTGTCTGTCTGTGTGATTGAGGGCATATCTGCTTAATGTCCCCAACGTGTGGGGCTTGTTCTGGCTATCGCCAATATGTCTGCTGTATTTTTAGCGTGCTACCGATTTTAAACAGTATCATGAACGATTCCCCAAAGGCATGTGTTTTGCCATCAAACCAGACTGGTATTGACGGCTGGTTACACTAGACAGCAGTGATTTCTAGTGCGACAGGCGTTCGGCATTCTCTAGGGCCCCAAGCCCACTCGACAAAAGAACCTCCCCAGCCCCACACTAGTTCCTTTTTTCAACTTCCACCACCACCACCGAATATGGTCAAAAGGTGTAGGGGGGGCCGCGCTTTAGCCTCTGCCGCAGGGCTGGTGTGGAGTGGGGGAACATTCACAGTGTAGGTGAGTGTGTGTGGGGGAAGCAATGTCCCCGGGGCAGGTGGGAAAATAAAATATGAAATTACCAGGAAAAAACAGGGTCTGGGGAGCGGGAAAGGAGGTGAGGGTGTGTTGGACAAATAAAAGAATGGCAGTTCGTGGGGGAGTACAAAAATTAGAGGGCGAGGAAAAGAGAGGTCCCAAATGCCAGAAATGCAAAAATAATTATTTTTAAAAACGTACCTGCTTCTCGCCAGGTGCTGTGTCCCGTAGGCCTGCTTCTCCTGCCTTAAACCTCAGGCCAATGGGAAGCAAAATATTAAAAGCTTCCGGTGGCCACTGGCCAGTCCCAAAGCCCTCCCCGCAGGCCCATCAACCAATATGAGGCCTAGAGGGGAAGGCTTATTTTGAAATGTTTCCGGCTTTCAATGCACAGACCCGGGCCAGAGAGAAACATAGTATTGTAGAGGAGCAGCCACATGCCTCTGCAGGAATTCCCGCCTCCCTACCTATATGCTGTGAGCTTGAAAACGTGACATGCTTGACACCAGCAGTTGGGACTATTCCGCAGCGAATATTCGAGAAAAGGTACCCATTGAGATAGCTGTATCAACTGTGTTCCCAAGACAATCTAATGGAGAAGCTCTCCTAAGGGATATGAAAATGAGCAAAAGAGAAGCTGATGACATCACAAGAGATGAGCGTGGCGCACTGAGAAGATAGGCTGAAAAAGATGCATGGACCCTATAGAACCTGATGACGAAATAAAGAATTGAGTGAACATTTATATGCGAAAAAGAAGACTGCACATGTGAAGAGCACTGAAGAAAATGCAAGCAGTTCAATAAATGTACAAATGCAGTAACGCAAGTAGATTAAGTGATCATAGAAGCTAGCTATACGTAGTGAATAGACTGCAGGCGGAGCTGACATTGTATAAAAACTGGACATCTGTGTCACAAATATAGTACGTTTAAACCCATGGAGAAAAAGGACCGAAAGCTGTGTCGCAGCAAAGAATTAGCTTGGATTATGAAAGTATTGAGAAGGGCTGTCTGGCCTGGGGTCAAGGCTGAAGCAGCTAAGACTGGTTATCTATGCTTGAAGGCAGTGACCATGAGTTGCTGAATCATCCCTTTTTAAGGTGTAAAGAAAGAACACCACAAGTGCCAAGTTTTATTCATTCAAGACAATTAAATGCTGAAAAATGGACCGAATTGTGGTCTCCTGTCACATGAGCCAAAGAAGGAAATCGAGTTGGGCATGCGGTTCCAGAACTATGATAATGTGCGCGCAAACCCAGAGACGAGAATGCACTGCAAGGCCAAGTTCAAAGACAATCTTCATGGCAGAAGGCATGGGTGATGAGAGACTTGGGTCTAATTGGGTGGGGAGGCTAAAGTAAAGTCCACCTCCAATCACTTGATGTATGAGCTTACTTGCTGCTAGTGAACCAAATGTTCCAGATTGGCACGAGCGTGCCAACCAATTTCCAGAGGGCCATATAATGAAGGGTCTTATAGTTTTAGAGCCAATAATATGCTGTGTACTTAATAATGATGAAGAATGACTTGCACTAGAGGTGGGCATAAGTTGTCCACCTGACAGTAGATGTCCAATTACAACCCAACCCCTTATAGAAAGTATATTTAGATGTTCCCCTTGAACGTATCTCAACCCCCGTAGGTTTTCTTAGTTGCCACGTAGTATGACGTCATATATGATGAATTGTTGTAGTGTGATTGTTTATGAAATGCTTTGAGAATGCTTGTGTGGTGTCCGTTGATGTCCGTTGTAACTCCCTGTTTTAGACAATTGATATTAAAACAGAAAAACACTTTGCCATCTTCCTGAGTTGGTTCAATTATTTGGTGTCAGAGTTATTCTGCATCCAAGGCATGCATGCTTCCAAAAGTACTCTAATGCTCAGTATCGAGCCCAAAACAAAGTGTCATCCATACTGCATCTTCTCTCTGGCACGGAGGGGGCGCTCAGCCCTCAGTTGATTCTCCAAGCTTATGCCCAGGCTCTGGTGCAAGTGCGTACTCGGCGCCCATGGAAAGCGTTATTTGGAAACAGACGTTACTTTTATATCCTTTGCATTTATGATATAAACAATACATGTTGCCACATTATTCAATTAATTGAAAATGAGCTCCTGCAACTTAGAAGAGTTTCCTAACAGATGCTTGCTTTGCTGCACACATTCTATTTCTTTCTCCTCCAAAGTAGTTCTTTTTTCAAACTAAAAAGCACAAGCCTCTTTCACTGTGTGCATTATTGAACTTGTCCTGGGAAGTTCTCCGAATACCAAATATCGATCTGCACATGTTGTTAGGGAGAATTCTCTGTTTAGGCTGAATTTCCTAACCTAGTGAGTCCCCCAGCAGCTTTGCTGGATTTCTGGAGTTTGTTTTTTTCCATCCTGCCAAGAGTGAGACTCTTTTTCTCCCACTCTTGGACATGAATGTGTATAATTCCTTTGACTGGCAATGTGTTCTATGGGCTATGGGGTCTTTTACTCCATAGGGTCTCATATGTTTTTCTATGTGTGTTATACCGCACCCTACGTGCCGTAACACTGGGGTGTCCTAGCGGGCCTCCGTCATAGACTTCACACCCGGGGACTGACTACTGTCTCCCCGGGCATGTAAAGTCACCATTGGCTTTACTAGACCTTAATTTACTAATAGAACTAGTATGAACCATCCTATTGTGGACATACTAGTAGGGGTAATTCGATTACTCCTAGGTCTGCTATTCGAGGGGGCACTGTCCCGTCCCCCCTCGTCGAGTTTTGGCTGGTGGCAGTGGAAACTACTTGTTATGTTCGACCCTGAATATAACTCTATGGGATTCTTCCCATTGTTGGAGATTGATACTTTTTCTCGTTAGTCTCTAACATACCACCGGTCTACTTATCTTAGATAAGTCGGATGGTATTTTCTGCCAGAACTCGGTTTTTAAAATGGTGTCTGTGTTCGTCTCTGTGACTCCTAAACCAAAGGTTGAGCCCTTTGTTCCACTTTTGGCGGGCCTCTGTACCGAGACCCTCCAAAGTGGTGCCATTCTGTCTGGGTTATCACATGGGTGCGGGAGGGGGTTTAGGCACCCTGGACCGAGTTGCCTTGCCAACTCCGGTCGCACTCTGGTGTGATTGGCCCAAGTGGTGAGCCTCCCCGCTCACCACTTAGCGTGTGTTGATTGACAGCTAGGCTGAATGAATGGGGATTTTCTGCATAAAAGCAGGGCTTTTGGGACTGGATCTTCAGAAGTCGCCACAGGACCTAAGAATCCGACGAGGGTAAAGCTGAGCCGACCTGCAACGACGACACCTCCGGTGGAGCCCTGCTGAACCGACTCACGACTTCCCAACGACAGAGGAGATCTCCCTGCCGGAGAGTCTCTTCCCCTGACTGGTGGGAACAACCAGTCCCCTTTGCTTTTTCTTCATCTCAGGACGCAGTGGTCGAATTGCCCGTGCAGAGCACCTTGGCAACCGGATAGCCACTACCCCTGTACCGCAACCAAAAGGTGGTGCCTTGTGACGGAGCACTCCGCGGCTGGTCTCTTCCCTGGTGGTGCACCAGACTTCACTTTTCTTCGATAACGAGATCATCTCTACTCTTGGCAAAGACCCGACGTGCATCCACCACCAGGAACAACTGCCCCCGCCGGAGCTGTCTCTCCACAATCAAGGTACTGTGTCCGCCTGGCTTCCCTTGTTGCCGGATAGAGTGAGGTGTCTTAATCCTCGCCTCTCCATAGGGTCGCCTACAAGCTTTCTCTAGCGTATTGTTCTGAACTGGTTCAATCTTCCAACAACAATTTGCTACACAGACTCAAACGCATTTCCATAAAGAGACTTTTTGGGACATATCGCCTTGTCTCTCTCCGAGTGGGCCTGGCCTCTGAACTTTATGATCTATTGTGGTTCTTGTCTTCTTGCCTTGCATTTTTCCTGTGAAGTTTTGAACTGTGTTGATTTCGTAACCAACTATTTTTCTCTCCCGTCCTAACGAATACTAGAGTGCCATCTAGGTGGCAGCATACACCTCTGTCTGCAAATAAGTGACACTGGTAAAACCTAGACTTGTCGAACTATTGTTAGGGGGATTGATCTTTTGCTTCGTAGAGTAATTGTAATTGAATTGTTTGCCGTGATAGTGTCAGAGTGTTTTCTATGGATGTTCCGTTATAAATAAATACCTGTATATCTTTACACTGAAGCCTTGTTGCGTGCTTGCTTGTCTTACTGTGAAGAATTGCCCTATATTGTATACTCCACATACTGCTTATGAGTTCCTGCAACTTAGAAGAGTTTCCTAACAGATGCTTGCTTGGCTGCACTCATTCTATTTCTTTCTCAACCAAAGTAGTTATTTTTTCAAACTAAAAAGCACAAGCCTCTTTCACTGTGTGCATTATTGAACTTTTCCTGGGAAGTTCTCCTAATACCAAATATCACTCTGCACATGGCACCCTTAATATTTCTCACCAATCCTTACCAGGTGCTGAATAATTAACTTCCTATTTCATTTTGAACATGCCACCTTCACAGATGCCAGCTAACAGTGTTCTTTTTGGAAGGCACTATTCCAGACTGGTTTCATTCCCTGCATTCAGGGACTTGAAGCATTCAATTAATAATGGACACATCCTAGACAGAAAGTCACAGAAAGGAAAGGAACACAGCACTTTCATTCTGAATACATGTGATTGGAATGGTTGTGTCAAGAAGATGTTGGCATGTGGTTGTGGACAGGGCTGTGATGAGGAAACGTTTTTGCTATTGAAATGGACGAGATTGGGTTTAAATAACTTTTTTTTAGGTGGGTGTTATTGACATTTTGTTATGATTGTGGTGGGGTTGTTATTTGATTAGGTGACGTCCTTGTGATGAAGATGTGGTTGTTGTCACTTGGCTAAGTGGATTTCTTTTTTGCAAGGGTCAAGTAGCAAAGGCTGCCAACTGAGAGGTGGTTTAATGCTTTTAAAAATCTGTGCGTTTAGTAGCTTTGCTGAGCCTTCATCATCTTGTGCTGTTTCTTTAGTGTGTTCATTCAATGTTGGCACCAACAGTAGTCCCTTGTGCTAATAATCTGCATATCAATAAGGCAGATATGAGACGCAGATGAGAAATGGGAAAAGATGGGGATTTAGACCAACCATTGACTGTCAGAGATCATGCAATGTTTTTGCTATAGACACAAACTGAGCATGTAATGTCTCATAAACCAAAAACCCGTCATTATGTCACCTATATCGCATTTCAAAAGAAACAAGCATTGGCCAAGCCAACAGTTGTGGCATTTTTTGTAGACATGTGTGAGACATTTTACAGACAATGCCATGGTAGTACTATCTGGTCAGAAAATGGCAACAGCTGGCAAATTGTGTGAGCACCTGGGTACATTTTGACAGTGCCTTGCAAATGCCTACCTAATACCTACAAAAGAGCCACAACTATTGGAGTTGCCAATGCATGTTTTAACCAGAATTCAGTACAAGGAACAGATGTAAGGACACACATATTGATTATAAATCAAGTGCCTGAAGGAACATTTGGTTAAGACATTTTGATTAATGGCTTTGCTCGGGCCTATACCTATGGGCCCTGGGGCATTACCTGAGTCAGTAATGCCCCCGCCGCTCGGTTCATATTGCTTAAGTAATACACACTTTATACAAAAGGCCAAGAAGCGATATAGCAACCGGAACACTAATTGTCCACTGGATTTTCTGCCAAATGACTGCTGGACTGCATGAGTAAAGGGATGAGTAGCGTCCAAAATGCCAACTCATCTCCACACTACTACGAAATCAGCAGTGATCTTAGTCATAAGAGTGAATAGGTTTGCCACGGGCAGTCGGTATTCTTCCAGACGGCAATGGGAGCTGATAAGAGTAGCAACACAAGCAGGATTACTTCAATGAATTCAAAAATAAAAGAATGTCCAACCAAAGTTCTATAAAAAATAGGATCTTTATTCAAACTAACAATGCACACATCTACAAACACTGAACACCACCCCCTTTTACAGAGCATCTTTTAAACACCCGCCCCATTACAGGAGACTTTGGAAGAAAAAGGGGGCACTGTAGGTGAAGACAGGGGTGCAGGACAGGCAAAGTTCAGTAGCAATGTAATACAAAATGATATGTCTTTTCAAAAGGTAGAGAGTAGGGTCATATCAGTCATAATGGAATTACAGCTGGGAAGATATGTGGTGGTCAATGTCAATATACATTTTATGCTTGTTTCCACGCAATTTATTAAAATGACCAAAAAGGTGTTCTTTAGCAAAACATTCTAAAATCAACTGGCACAAGTGCAACTTAGCAAAGACTGTATAGAAGTGCTTGGCAATCACTAGTAGTCAACAAATCATCCTAAAACATTAAGGATGAAACTCAGTGATGCTCTTGAAGAAATTAGCAACTCATCCTGACATCATCATGAACAAAATCTGTGAAGATCTTGAAGTAATCAGCACGTCATCCCAAAGACATCAGAAACAGTTTTCTAAAATGGCAATACTCCTGAAGTAATCAGCATGTCATCCTGCTATCATCATGAACAAACTTGCTGATGCTCTTGAAGTAATCAGCAAGTCATCCCAAAAGAATTCCCAAATCATCAGGGATAAACTGTTTTTTTAAAATGGCGTTGCTCTTGAAGTAATCAGCAAGCCATCCTGAAATCATCATGAACTAACTCGGTGATGCTCTTGAAGTAATCAGCAAGCCATCCTAAAATCATCAGCAACAGTTTTCTAAAATGGGGATGCTGTTAATGTAATCAGCAAGTCATCCTAAAATCATCTGCAAATCATCACACATAATTCTGAAACTTTGCTGATGACTTTAGGAGCGTGATGACATCTGATGATATGGGATTGATTTCTAATGTAGTTCGATGATCATCAGATTACTCCAGTTTGGCCTCTAAAGTCATCCTTTTAGACTAGGGTTGGTCAGATCGTCCAGGGTACTGAGAGATTATGCAAATGGCAGCAGAGTGCAGCATAAAACTCAATAACATACCCTCTACCATTGTCTGGAAGTGCATCGTAGGGTGACTAGGTGACTCTGTGACACCAGGTCACTGAATTTGCAGCTCTGCCTTATCATCTCACAAACAAATGCATTCTGGGAGTTAAAGACCATGTTAACCAATCGCATTCATTTTCTTATGAATGCTGGTATCTGCAGTTCTGCCTTTTGCATTTTTGAGATCAGGACAACAAATGTCTGAAAACAGAGAAAAAATAATGGCTGATGAAATCATGTTTGGCATGTGAAAATTGATTGCTTTACTAAGTGCTCTGAGCATCAAAAGATAGCGATTTGAAAATGAAAATCACAAACCTTGAAAATCAGTTCCCTGTGACATGGAGGACCGTGCTCATCCTAGGGGAATAGACTTATGGATTTCCCTGCGGTGGCTCGGGGGCCGGCGGCAAAAGAACATGCATGTTTTGTAACATATCAGGACTTTAAGGTAATTGGACTTTCCTGAGGGAGGACGGGCACGGGAGAACCCGTGTACTCTGAGCCCCTGACTCATACTAACATGCAGGCCCCTCCATCCGGTTAATAGAATTTTGACTGGTTTCTTCTTCCTCTGAAATATTGAAAGTTAATTAATCCTGAGCTCTCTCAGCAGGCAAATGAGGTGAAACAGCTGTCTCCGCTGCACAGAGAGGATATTTCAACTCCTTCCACAGAGGCGATACATCAGTGTGACACTGCATCAGTGCAGGCAAAGGCAGGAGGAAAACGGATTTCCCGGGTTTTTGTACATTTGACAAAACCAGTGCAGTGAGTCAGCAGGGCATTCTGTTCTGCATGCATGTGATTGGCTAACTTTTACAATGACAGCAACACATGCAAAGTGTGTATAATTGTAGATTTTCAAGGGCTTACCTTCTCAAGCTAATTTACCAGTATTACAATTCGGGAATAATAATGCATTGGCTTTTGTGTGAATGGCATAAGTATCAGAAAATAAAAGGTAGTCAAACTCACCGTAACAAAGGGAAACCAAATTGTTACCAACAGCCACAGAAAATCAATTTGGAGACGTTAAGTTTTCCCTGAGTTGGATTTTCAGACAAGTGTGTATTCTTTAACTCCCAGAATTGTGTATTCTGGTACAATTTGTCGATGCTGGCTCCCCCATTGGACATCCCGGTCTACAAACATGGTGGAGACTTCAGGAGAACATTGACAAATGGGTTCTGTTGGATCCAGTTACAGCACCTATGGTGGTTGATCAATGTGCTGTGAAAAAACAAAAAGATGACAGTAACCTAAATCAAGACATTGTCACTCATTACTAGTCTGACACAAAAGAAAACCCTCTCCATTACCACCACTCGTTCTGGTGGATTTATCTCCCTCCAGATTACGAATGGGATTGTGGCAGTGGTGCTAATCCTTATTTTCGGAGTCCACGGGACTCCATAGGGATTTTGGAGGAACTACTGTAGCGGTCACTCCGATTGTGGTAATTCATCCTGTTTTTGCCAGTAAAGAGAAGATAACTCCAGCATCAAGTGGCAGCAAAGTGATGTTAGCCAAAAAAAGCAACACTTTATTGCCTTCCATCCCCAAATAATCCAAATTAAACCCATAGTTATACTGAAAATAACTGGTTCCAAGATACAAACAAAGGTTTTTCAATATTGTTGGTAAATAGCTCAGGAGTGAAGTTTGAATTATCTTAGGGCCAACTCAGGGTGTAAATGACACCTATCGTTACAGCAATTTTCAGCAGCAGAATCTGGCAGGATCCTGTCAATTCCAAAATCTGAAGGCAGCTAGATCCAATATAATGTAATTGTAGACTTCCAACTTGAATTTCCACTGTTGAAGTACTACATTGTAAAGGGATGAGAGACTAAACGACAGGGCAGACTTAGGGGCCGATTCATGGAACAAATGTGCGCTGAAAATCGTGGCGCAAGCTGGCGCAAGCATGAAAAAGCAAGCGCACGTGCATACGTGTGATTCATGGAAGGGCCTGCGCGTGTTTACTCCAGGATGTGCGCCAAATCCGAGAGTGGTGCGCACGGTGCACACGTCAATACAACATCCCGAACGCTGTGCGCGACACACAGAGCAAAAGCGCACAACGTCAGCGCACACACCAAAAAGGGGGCGGAACACAGTGCGGAACACGCAGAATGGTGAACAACGCGTGAACAAGAAGGCATAACTGGGGAAGTACTGCAGGGAACTACACGGAACGCCCACATGCATGAACAACACGTATTCATGGAATCGAATATGGGAAACCCGCGCAAGCCAAAAGAAACGCATAGGCGCCAACACGATTACCATGCGAAGGCAGGCGGAAGCATCCCAGCGCGCAGTATAAAAGTGCGCACAAACAACAAACACGTATACACAGCTACGATGAATGCTCATGTCGGAGAATTGGATAACACCCTTCCCCCAATCTCATCCAGAACATGGCCTAGATGATCACAACCCAGACACCTCCCGCGAGAGGAGTTCATTTACCTACCAGATGACAAAATACCCTGGTTCAGAAACCTAAACATAAGAGGAGTGGGCCCACCAGCGAGACAGGCTCAAGCTGACGCCTGCAACATGGACCAGCTCGACTAGAGCAACATGTATAAGTATTCCCATCATTAGCGATGCCATGATGACATAGCCAACAGACAAGAACACACGTGCCACCATGCACACTGTTCAATCACACACCAACCTACACGAAGAGCATACTCAGTGCTATGACGTAGGGGACTGACACACCCATTGACGTGCATTGTTGTTATTTTTACATAGGCCTTCTACAGCTCAGCAGAAACGCAAGACGCATGAAGAGCTCGTGTACATGTTTGCTGATGCTTTTCCCTGCCACCCACCCCCAGGACAACTCCACCATGTATATCTAGTGCTGCCTGTGACACTCTGTCACCCGCGACCTCCATACTATGGATTATGTACCGCCACCCTTGAACTAGGCCCGTGTAGGCCGTAAGCAAGAGTCCCAGACAGGAGCCTTGCCATGAAAATCCTCTCAGCGACAAGAGTACAAGTGCTGACCATGCAGAACGAGCCTCCAACGAGAGCTCACAGCCAAGGCCACAATGGTGCAACTCGTATGCTGCGAGCCCAGCGCCAAGGTTACACCTGTGAGTGCCAAGCCTTCAGAGGCGAAATACAAAACTAATGCTCATAATTCTGCTCCAGCTATGGTCTCTCCACATGTGACCAGGCTGAACTGACAAGGTGCCAAGCTCACGAGACAGACAGTCACCAGGGTCCTACGTTTGGGACACAGGCTGCAACAATGAAGCGGCAAGATGGACACCTACAGCGATGGGAAAGACCCGCTCACAAGCCCATAAGCAGACCTGTCCGTTGTCCGCACATACACATAGTTGCACAATTGTTGCTAATGACAGGTACGCCGCGAACTGGGAACGACGATGGTCCCTGGCTTGGGGGCTCGCGAGAGAAGCAATCAGAACACAGGGGGGCTTACTACTGACGCCAGTACTCTTAGCCAATCACCAAGGATCCCCCTGTAACAATTCTAAAGTAACAACTGTTAGGGACAGCCCAAATGTACCACCTGATCTGTCCTTACCCACTAGCATTTCTTCCCATAGGGAACATATACTAACCCTACCACTCGGGGACCCAATCCAGAGCGGCAATAGGTTTTGTGACGATTTTTCCCAGGTGACGCGAATAGCGCGTCATACTGCTGTAAAAAGGGCTTGCGAGCCCCACTAACAACGAGAGTCTCATCGGATGCATACGAGCCAAGACCCATCCGTGCCATTATTACAATAAATAGCAGTACTCACCTTGCTTCTTGTGTGTGCCTCATACTCCTTTTGGGGACCTGGGAGGAGTTGGGGCCTCCCCAGCGCGGAGGTCTGCGGACGGCTCTGCCGACTCCGGGAGAATCACCCCGACAAGTTGGAGGTACTGCTGAGATCGTTTGATTTCTGTTGGCCTGGTAGCACATGCCCAAGGCAGCATGTCCCCCTCTGCCATTGCCCCCTTTTTGAGGACTACAGGACCATTGCGGAACTGCGAGAAGACTGGACAGCGCAATCCGGATATTGGCCCTCGGGAGCCGATTGAGAAGTATCCCGCCCACGGTTGGTGAGTGTCCAGACGTGGTCGAGACGAGGGGATGTGGCGAGCCGCTTGCAGGGGTGCACGCAGTCAAGCGACCCCACCTCAAGAGGACTTGAGTGAGTATGGCACACCCAACAAGCAATGTAATGTTCTGCGGGTGGGGGGAGGAATTGTAGTAAGGGTGGCGGGAGGTGTTTTACAGTGTGTTGTAAAAGATTTGATTAATAAGTGTTGACAGACGAGTGAGCGGTAGCGGGACAGGCACAAGGGCCGTCTTCTACCATTTCACAGAGCAAGGCGGGTGGAGGAAAAAGGTACCACATGTGGTTGTTCAAAGACATTGATTTGTCCAGGTCGCTGGCACCTGTAAAGGGGGTGTGTGGCTTTCCTATGAATTGACGTTTTTGATCAATGAATAGACGAGGATCCCTACCGATAGAGTGTTGAAGCTCGTTAGGTAGATGAAGTTTTCCTGCAGGAGGTAGCTAGTTTTGGTCCCAAGTGCAGAAGACAATTGGCTGGTTAAGTTCCTCTGGAGAAGGGGCGTTTCACAAGCGAGGCGACGCAGCATGTGCAGTCTGATTGTAATGAGTTAATTGATTGTTGCATTCTCCACTATTGGTATTGTGGGAAGACAGCTGTGGGGTTAAAGAAGCTGAGAAGGCGTTAAGCATATTGCACGCGTTCTGATCTCATGAAAATTATCTTACTGGTATTAGTTTGCAGAAGTTGGTAACGTCATCCGTAGGGCTTGTGCAGGACACCACGACCATCTCGGGTTGATCTAGGAGTGGCCGGGGGATAGGACAAGGGAAGAGCGGGATAGAAGAGGTCAGAGGGTTCGCGCATGGAAAACGCCGGTCACGCTCAGCAAGGGGGTTGGAAAAGGGGAGGGAGAGGTTTGAAGAAGAAGGAAAGGTGGGGCGGCTGTAAAAGCATGCCACACAGGGCACTTAGCCACAGGGGGCTCCGTGCACCACGGCCGTAGGGGGCCATACTGGTAGCTTCAAGGGGGACAAGCAATAAAGGAAGAGAACTGTATATTTTGCAATTGTATTACCTTTCAGCGGACGGTCGGAAGTCCCCAACTTTATGGGGCCAGGCAAAGAAGGTGGATATTGTGGAAACAAAGCTGTAACATGGCCACATATTACGGGTCGTGGTCTGGGGTGAGGGGAAACGCTCTAACTACACCCCTCCAACACATTTGTACGTCACTATCACCATACAAGGAGAAAATTATAAAGTACAGTATCGACTGGACACAAGGAACAGGCAACAAAATACTGACACCATGGCCGCCTAACGGTAGTTTTGACTCATACATACAAAACTCGCTATTGACATATATACACAATACGTACAAGGGAAATAAATTAGCTCACCATATAGAAGTGTTCAACTTATGGAAGATGTTCCAAGGAGCTAGGCCAGGGGTCATGGGAATGTTTACTATGGAAGGGGCAACAGAGGAGAAAATGAGTGATGAAATGAAGGGAGTGAAGAAGGAGAAAGACAGCGTAGAGAGCATGGGCACAGCGAATGGCAATGCACTATGCGCAGACAAGAGGAAGAAGGAGAAGGAAGGATCGGGTAAAGTATCGGAAGAGAAGGTGAAGGAAGGGACAGACGATATACCTCTGGCAAAGGTAGTGAAGAAGGAAGAAGGGGTGTTGTACCCAGTAACGGAATTAAGAGAGGCCGATAGACCACTACTAACGGCCGCCGAGGGGTACTCCAACCCTGCATACAGCCCTCCACCATATGCCCCTACGGATAGCTACCAGAGCGGGGAGGAGGGAACCAGCACAACAAACTTAAATTACACACAGGCAGGAACGAAGAGGGGAAAGGAAAGTGGGGAACACATTGCCAACATAGGACCAGACAAATGGGTAGCAGCACAGGTGCTCCTGAAACGTCCAGGGACACTTACAGGGGAAGAAGAGGACATCGTCAGAAGAACGGCAAAGGATGAAATGGGTGACACACAGACAGGGACAGAGGTGAGTAAGACAAGAGAAGGTCAACTGTCACAGACAGAGGAAAAAATGTTGGAGGAGAGGTTGGCTGAATTAAGAGACGCACAAAGTGCACTGATTAGACAGTTTGAGCAAGAAATGCGAGGAAGGAAGAAGGAGAGAAAGGAAAAACAGGGATGAGCAGGAGAGGATGAAGGAACGAATGGAAGAAAGGAAGAAGGAAGCAGAGCGGATGAAGGCAATAGCAGAAAGGGTGTCACGAGCAGAGCAACGAGACATGAAAAGGAGGGAAGAAGAGAAAGAAAGGGAAATGGAACAGTGGAAAAAGAAAATACTATCTGAAAGCGCCAGGAAATATGAAGAAGGTAAAGTAATAGAGAGCATATTAAAAGGGGAACGTGCCAAATGGGAATGGAGAGAAGAGGAAGAGAGGATATTAGCGAAGGTAAGTGCGGAGGTGTTGGAAGAACTAAAAAGGAAAAGAGAGGAAATGGGTGGTGAAATAATAGGTAAAAAGGATGAGGAGAATGGAGATAGAAGGGCGAAGTATGGTGTAAGAACATACACATGCCAGGATTTGGAGGTGGCCACAACGTCAACACAAAGGGAAGCTGTTAAAGGAGAAGAGCACAAGGAAACAGACTTAATAGATCTAAAAACGGTGACAGTGGGTGGAAAATGCACAAACTGGGGATTGGCTTTTCCTGATTGATTTTGTAGCGAGGAGGAAGAATGTTTAGGGAAAAGCGGAGGAGATGGAAATGGCGAAAGTTTAGAGAAACTGTACATCACGTGCACCAACCATAAGTCACCAGGGTCATGCGAAAGAAGAGAGGAAGATACAAAAGGTAAGGAGAAGGTAAAAGAGGTAGCAAGTAGAGTGTCAAAACTAATACCACCGACACCGGTAAAAAGGCCTAGCACACTAACACAACCTCTAGCACCACACCCACTGACACCCGACCCTGTGCACACCCCATATGTCGACAGACTTAGAGACCTCCCAGGAGGCAGGCAGGAGGAACGGGCAAGCACGCCCATGGTAAGAGAAGAGGCTGACAGGAGAGGGTGGAAGGATGGAGGAGATGGAAAAACAGACCACTGTACGATTGATATGATTGAAGAATTACCTGACACAGAGGAGGAGGATGAGTACATAAACATTACCCCACGTGCACAGGGGGAAATGAGGGGATACAATCTAATGCCACTCCTAGAAAGGGCAGGGGCCAGACCACAATATGTCCCCTGGAAGCATGCCGATAAAGAGAATATTAAATGCAGACTCCCATCGCTAAGTGGAGGAGCAGGGAAGTGGATATATGAGATGGAAAAACACACGGCGGGACAAAAACTAGCAGTGGGGGACGTAAAGGGGCTCTTAATATCAATACTGGGGGATGCTGCAGATGACATCTGGAAAAGGGCGGGCTTTCCAGGGATCACAGTAACAGACACGTCACATGATGGAGTGCAGTTTGCAAATTGCAGACATGCGCTGTGGCAGGCCTTAAGGGTTCAGTATCCAGACACGTCAGACATAGGAGCAATAACGTCACACAAGATGCGTGAGAATGAGGATCCTGTTGATTACATCCAGGAGATTCAGGAGAAGTGGCGCTTGGAAACGCGGGAACCGTGGAATAAAACACTAGCAATTTTCTACCATATACTAATACAAGGTCTCGCGGATCAAGTACAAAGGCAGCTGAAGAAAATAGTGGGTATGGAAGTTAAAGCCTGGCCGGAAATACAACTGACTATAGTACACCACTGCAGGCTGTGGCAGGAAAAGATGAAACAAAAGGAGCAAGATAGGAAGGCCAAAGAGGCAAAACTGTTACAAAAGAAGTTATCCAAATGTGTCATGGAAGGAGCACTAATAACAACACCCGCCGCCACACAGGTCACGGGTGCACAGGACACAACACAACAACAGGTAGCACAACTACAACAGCCAGCACAAGTAATAACACAGCAGATGCCCCTGCCCCCACCATACACGGCATACACAGGAGGAGGATACATGCAAATGGGAAATGGATACTCTAACAACTAAAGGGGGAGGGGTGGTACGATGAGAGGGATTGGCTATGGCCAACAGGCACAACAACAAGGAGGGTTCAGGGGCTACTACCAAAACGGACAGCAAGGATACCAAGACAACGTGGGGGGTTTCCCATGGCAGGCCAGAGAACCACCAACATGTTGGATCTGTGGGATGGTAGGGCACATGTCATGCACGTGCAGGATGAGGCCTACACAACCAGCCTGGGGGGAACAAGACCACACCGGATTACAACAGGTTCAACAACAGCAGGGTACACAACAATGCCTACCACAACAACAAGCGCAACTATAACACCCACCACCACAGCCACAGGTACAAACATACACACCACCACAGCAACAAGTACAAACAAACACACCACTACAGCAACAGACGATAGCAATGCTACACCATCAAGTGCAACCAGCTCACACAAGTACAAGACAATGCAGTATCAACAACTAATGAACAACTACAGCATACACGGCTTGGGAAGGTGACGATATTGGGCCACAACCCTTACACAGGGAGCGGTCATTCCCTTTACCCACAATGGGACAGCCCACAGATGTCTTTGATGTGTCCCATCCTATCGGTGACACCTAACACTGCGGAGGAACCACGCATAAAGGTGGCAATAGGTGACAATTTATTTTCCTTTTTAGTTGACACCGGGGCCACTTGGTCCTGCATAAGGGAAGGGAAGTTTAAATTGTCAGGCAAAGACATGCACACTCAAGGATTCTCTGGGGCTCGGGGGTTGGCTCCCTTTACTGATAACATCTCCTTATCTATAGGAGATCATGACATTTCTCTTCCACTTCTGTACTCGAAGCAGTCACCAGTAAACATACTTGGGAGGGACATAATGAGCAGATTAAATATGACAATCTCCTTCACAGAGAACGGCATAATTTGTTCCACACCAGGAATAAACATGCACACAGCACAACAAATACTGCAAGCTTACTGTGGCCAAACTGTAGCTCGGGCTGAGCCTGTAGATTGAGAGATGTTCCAATATGGAAGAGACATGGCATTTGCATGGATGCCTGGAATTGAGGGCAAGATTTGTAGAAGGCCAGCAGCATACTTGTTCAGACCAGAGACCCCAGCAAGTGAACCAGAGGGGAAGATAATTTCAGTGAGCATCGAGAACATCATGGCAACTGCAGATTACATCGCAGTACATGCCCAAGACAGGGAGGGGAGGGCCTGGAGAGCAGTCATAGAACTGGCTGAGGGGTGCAGGCTCACACAGGTATCAAAGGAGCTCTTCTCAGACAATAAAGAAGAAGGAGAGATGGTGTTCATGATGAGTGTTGACATCTGGTTGAGAGTGACATACAAGCAAGTGGCACTAAAAATGGCAATGGCACTAGAGGCACCTGCCTCTACACCAGTACCATTTTATGAGGAAGACTTGACAGCAGTACCAGCATCACTGTGGACCACCACTCCATATGACGCTGGCTGCATAAAGAGCATTGGAGGAGTACAAATAAAACAGAAAAAGGGAGCAATGTTACCCAGGGTGAAACAGTACCCACTATCAAAAAAGGCAGATGAGGGCATATATGAAACAATGGGCCTCATTCCGAGTACGGCGCTAACCAATGGCGCTATTAACGCCTTGGTTGACGCCGTACCCGGACCGGCAGCGCCTTGGTGGATGGCGGAATTACCGCCCCATTCCAAGGTTGGCGGGGCGGTAATTCCCCAATCCCCATTTACCCTTCCCCATTCCCATTCTTGCCCCATAGGGCATAATGGGAGTGGGGAAGGCGTTAATTACGCCACCGTAAATTACGGTGGCGTAATTAACATCAAGGTCCCTTAGCGCCATGGTTTTTAACACCTGCTAAAAGCAGGTGTTAAAACCACCATGGCGCAAAGGGAACTCGGAGTATGGCGGTAAGGGATTACCACCACCGCTCTCGTTAGCGGTGGCCGCTATCCCTTACCGCCATACTCGGAATGAGGCCCAATAACTGCCATGATAAACAATGGTATATTAGTGCCATCAGAATCACCATGCAACACGGCTGTGTACCCAGTGCGCAAAGCGAAAGGAGGGTCTTGGCATTTCATCCAAGACCTTAGGCCCTTGAATTACATTGTAGAGGCAGAGTACCCCATAGCAGCAAACCCAGCCACCATACTATGAGGAATACCAGCAGAGGCATCACGGTTTGTCGTGATTGACCTCAAAAACGCTTTTTTCTCGATACCGCTGCACCCAGAGTCACAAGACTTGACAAGCTTCACATACAAGAACACAAAATGGAAACATACAAGGTTGCCTCAAGGGTACTGTGAGTCACCATCCATTTTCAACAGAATAATACAGATGGATTTGGGAAACATTGAGATGGAGAGCACGGTGCTGCAATACGTTGATGACATCATCATTTGCAGCACCACTGAAGAAAGATGTAGAAAGGACTCAGTAAAGATGCTCACAGTGTTAGCTGAGAAGGGGTACAAGGTGGACAAATAAAAATTACAGTACAGTCAGGAACAAGTACTCTACATTGGCCAACCTATCTCTCAGCATGGAAGGAACATTGCACCACAAAGAGCACAAGCCATAACCAACACACCACAACCCCAGACAGTGAGAGAACTACAGCAATTTCTGGGCCTATGCAACTACTGCAGGGCATGGGTTTTTGACTACAGTTCATACATAGGACCCCTGCTCGAAGCCCTCAGAGAAGCACAAAAAGGGGACAGAAAGTTGGGGTGGACAAGAGAAATGAAAGAGGCGTTTGATGAACTAAAACAAGCCATATCTACAGCACCTGTGCTAGCCACTCCAAACTATGAACACCAATTCTTCATTCGTTCACATTTCGACTCAGCAGTAATGAAGGCAGTGCTGACGCAGAAAACAAGCATGGGACACAAGCCGATGGCTTTCTACAGCGGACACTTGGACCCTGTAATGTTAGGTCACTTCCTTTGCGAACAAAGCCTGGCCGCCGCTGCTTTTGCGGTGGAAAAATCATCATCGATAACAATGGGGTGCCCTACCACACTATTCGTGGAACATGCCCTATTTGCAATCTGGAACAATCCTAAATCAACACTGACCACCCAGAGAGCATTAGGTTATGAAATTATTCTCTCTAGGCCAGAGTTGACAATTGTAAGGTGCAGCAATGTAAACTCAGCAAGATTCATAGCTGAGGCAATTGCGGATGGTGATTATGCTCATGACTGCACACAAGCCATTGAACTTTACTCCAGCACAAGGAAAGTTGAGGAAAATGCGCTAGCAGAGGGAGAAATAATGTACGTTGATGAGTCATCAATGATCGACCAAAGCGATGGTGTTAGAAGGACAGGAGCAGCAGTGGTTAAGTTGACAGAAGACTGGATATATGTGCCAGTAAAGTGTGTCCAGCTACCACAACATTACTCGGCCCAAGCCGCAGAGCTAGTGGCCCTAATTTTGGCATTAAAAGAGAGCTTTGATAAAAGAGTGATGATTTACTCCGACAGTGCGCACGTCATGTCAACAGTCCACTCAGGATTAATAAAATGGCAAAGGAGAGGGTTTAGAAGAGCAGATGGTATGCCCTACTACTTGCAGAACTAATTGAAGTAATTGATGACCTGAAAGAGATAGCCCTGGTAAAGTGTCAGGCACACACCAACAGGGATGACCCCATCTCAAAATGTAACGAAACAGCAGACGCACATGCTAAGCATGCTGCATATTTTGGAGAAATTTGGACCCCCCCAGAAAAAAGGAAAAGATGGGGGGAGGGTGGGAACGAGACAAATGTTGATGAAGGATGGGTACACACACATCCTGAAACGCAGATACTGGAATATCAGGCAGCAGCACCTATTGCAGAAAAGGAGCTATGGGTAAAAAGAGGATGCACAATGTCTGCTAGTGATGCATTGTGGCGTCAGAGTAATACAGGAAAGGTAGTGATGCCCCTAGCACTATTGAAAACAGCCCTAGCTCAGCTACACCATCCAGCACACTCAAGGAAGGAAGTGATTGCACCACGATTAAGGAGGCCTGGTTCTGTCCCGAGCTAAATTCACATGTTACAACATTTATCAGTAATTGCCTAACGTGCCAACAGTTTACAGCCGCTCACACGGTTACCAGTCAATTGGTCGAAAACATTTGGTCGACAGGACAATTGGTCGACACCATTTGGTCGAATGCCAAATGGTCGAATTTTTTTTTTTTTTTTTACCCCTTTTTTGGTTTTTTTTGGGGGGTCCCCCCCCCCGCCAACCCCCTTTTTTTCTTTTTTTTTCTTTCCCCACACGAAAACCCACAAAAAAAATATATAAATAAAAAATAAAAAATTCGACCATTTGGCATTCGACCAAATGGTGTCGACCAAATTGCAGTCGACCAAATTGCAGTCGACCAATTGACAGGACACCCGCTCACACACTGCAAGTGATAGAAGGTACTACACCCCGGCCAGAAGGACCCTTCCTGCAATTACACATTGACTACGTTGACATGATCAACGTATGTCAAGGACAAAGATACATGATCGTAGTGGTGTGCCCATTTTCAAGGTGGATTGAGGCTGGACCCTGCCCTCATGCAGACTCATTCAGAGCAGCTAGATTTTTGGTAAGAGAGGTCTTCCCACGGAGGGGAGTTTGCGAAGTGTTGCGGTCTGACAATGGCCCACACTTTGCTAATGAAATGTTCGAGCACACAACTTCAATGCTTGGCATTAAACATAACTTTGCATGCACATACCACCCGCAGGCCAACGGTATCTGTGAACTGCTCAACGGCCTGCTAAAAGAAGGGATTGACAAAATACAGTACACAACTAAGAAAAGCTGGTTGTACTGCCTCCCCTGTCTGAGCTAAGAAATAGGCCAGGATCTGATCACTACCTCACTCCCCACGAGGTGGTGACTGGACGTCAGATGCGCCTTCCATTAACGCCAGCATCAAGGGCCTTCACCGATCATGAAAGTTCCGCAAATATTTTTGGTAATGAAATGTACGACTATGTATCTTCCTTGATTACTAGTGTTGCCTTTATCTCTCAACAGCTAGAGCGCACGCGGGACGGGTCGAAGATCACCCAACCAGAAGAAACAAACGAGGAACAAGAGCATCAAAAACAGTGGACTATTGCGGAAGGAGACAACGTTCTCCTCCGCAATTTCAACAGGAAGTGGAACAGCCCCAGGTTCACGGGGCCCCACTTGGTGGAAGCAGTAGCTCCCAGAGCCATCAAACTAGCCGACAAGAGAGCCTGGAACCATCTCCACCACGTCAAGCCCTACAAAGGCCAGACCCACCCTCGCGTTGACGACAGGGCCACCACAACAACAACAGCATCAGCAATACCAATGGCAGACAAAGACACAGCAACAGCTACAAAAGGCAATTGTGACACTGCCCCTGACCCCTCCCCAGCCACAGACACAGCCATAGACTTTGGACAATCGCCCATTGCCCACCCCATGGTCACGAGATCTCAAAGCAAACAAACCTCTGCCCCACCCACCCCCATCTATGCCATCACCAAATAAAGGACATTGGGCCTCATTACGAGTTGCCCGGTAAAACCGGGTTCATTACCGGAATGCCGGAATGAGCGGCTCTGTGCTCGTATGAACCCACTAATAGCGGGTGATTACGAGTGCACGAGCACGCGTGTCCCCCCATGCCGGTAGTGGCAATACCGCCATGCTGCTAAAGGGCCTCCAACTCCCCTATACCGGCATCGCGGGGCCCGCCCATAGCGGTACCGCCTCATACCAACCCCTAAATACCAGCATGGTAATACCAGCATGGTAATACCGTGTTCGCAAAAAAACAGACCGGAAATTACGTCATCGCGCAGGAACTTGAAATGGGCCGGCGGCCATCTTTAAAAACACGATCCATTGCCATCCTCCATAACCACCAGTTGATACTCGGAGAGCACAGTGGAAATCCATAGAGGATTTCAAAGGCTACCAGGAAGATCACCCCCTGGCTGCGTAAACAGCGTTACTCAGACGCATAGCTCAGCATATTAGCGGACACCCTAGCTGCACATGCAGACACAATACAATCCCACGACAAGAAGCGAGAGGTGCAGCAACAAAAGAGGCAAATCTGGCAGGAGGTAGCCCGCAAGGTATCAGCCGTAGGTCCCACCCTGCGCAGTGTGAGGGACTGCAGGAAGCGGTTGGATGACCTCCGGTTGAGGGTACGCAATATCATGGCCACCAATCGGAGGGAGGCCATGGCCACAGGTGGGGATGCCCACCACCCTGCCAAATTGATGCCCTGGAAGGAGACGGTCAGCAGATTCATCAATCCTGAGTCCATCGATGGATATGCGAGATGGAGACGGGTACAGCATCAACCGCGGAAGGAGGTGAGTGACCCTGCAGATCCCTGTAGGGGAGACCATGAAGTAGCACAAGTGAAGTGGTAGAGAGTATAGGCAAGGCAATGCATGTCCCAACACCCACATGACCATACCCGAATACAGATGGCGAGCCAAACGCTGCCACACTGAAATGCATGCTGAGTGCCCATCCCTTAACCAACACACAGCCAACACACCTAGAGCTTGCCCATGTGATACTTCATACAAACCCAAAATCAACGGCATGCCACCTGCCATGCAGTGAATGCTTACATGCCCCTTCTGAATACCCTGTGTGACACACCTGTAAGACATGAAAGCATGATCAAATGAATAATGAACAGCACCGACACTGCCATGTCACACCATCACTGATGCCCTGCATCTCTTCTACCCCCCTAGGCACTGATGAGGAAGAAGCAACCCAGGAGACAACTGCAAGGGCATCCACCTCACACCGTAAGAAGAGGGCAACCACCACCACCACCTCCGCTGGAGACAAGCAGGCCACACCCGCACCTGTCCAAGGGGAGTTCCTGGAAGCACCCGTCTCCACTGGGGAAGAACTTGATGCCAGTGTGGAGCCTGAGGGAGACACCGAGGTGACATGCCCGGCCACCCCGAGCCCCGTGCCCACCCCCTTGCCCCAACACCTCCAGTCACCCACCTGCAGTGAAGTTTATCCCTGCCTCCGTGACTGTGACCTACCCACCTCTGAGGAGTCCAGTCCTGAAAATGCCATCCACGTGACTGCACAACCCACCACTCCAGCCCCCTCCAGAACCCTGGAGACACGATTGCCAATGGTGGAGGCCCAACAGGAGGCCATGTTAGACCTACTCTTCCAGTACATAGCGGACGGGGAAGAAACCAGGCGGGGTATTGCCACAGCAATTGCAGGGACCACAGCAGCCATCGAAGCAAACACAGCCGCTGTCAATGCATCGGCTCGGCTAATGAGGGACTGCCTGGGGGCGGTGACACAGGTGCTGACCTCAATGCTGCTTCATATGCAGCGGCCACGGCTTGCAGGAGGTGTGGAACCTTCCAGCGAATCACCTACTACCTCCACACCAGCTTCATCTGTCCCCACCAGCCCAGTGCGCCACACACGTAGGAGTGCAAGGCACACTGAAATGCCGCCCCTGGACAGGAAGAAGTCCCGGAAGTAGTGTGGGGGGACAATGGTAGTGGAACACAAGGTTGGGGGTGAAGGGGTGCATCTTGTGGAGTCTATTGGGGGTGTTGGTGTATGTTGGGGGGGTCAGGGAGTTTGTTGGGGGGACTGGGAGTTTGTTGGGGGGGTCAGGGAGTTTGTTGGGGGGTCTGGGAGGGGGGAGTGGGCACATTTTTGCTGTTGTAAATAATACACACGTTGTGATAAGAAAAATCCATGGCTGGACATTGTTATTTTTGTGTGCATCCATTTAATGTGGTACGGTGTTCAGTTCCCAACTCCCAACATTCCCTGTGTGCATGTCCACATTGGCCCAGTGTCTGACTGACACAAGTCTTTCATAGTCCCTGTGTTTCAGAAGTATTTGTGAATTAGTGCTTGACGTACAGCATGGCCATCCCGTGCATCACGTACTGGCATGGGGGCTACTTCACCTCCGTCTCCATCCTCATCATCCTCACCCGGCCCATGCATGTCAATGTCAGGTGGCAGTGGTACATTTCTCTGGACGCACATGTTGTGCAGCATGACATAGGCCATGGTGATCTTTGCCACCTTCTCAGGCCTATATAGGAGTGCCCCACCAGACCTGCTGAGGCAGCGGAACCGCCCCTTCAACAGGCCAAAGGTCTGCTCAATCACAACACGGGTACGGGTGTGCACACAATTGTACTCCTCCTCATGGCTGTTCTGCGGTTTACGCACAGGGGTGAGTAGCCATGGCCTCAAGGGATATCCTCCATCACCTGCAAGCAGATTCAAATAGGTGTGTGTCACTCTGAACTGCCACATTCAGGGAGCACAGTCATGGCGGCAGCCATTTGGTGCGGCCATGCACATGTCCCTGTAAGCATGAAAAAATGTTATCTAGGTGCAATCTATACTGTCATGAGGTGTGGTAGTCTGGATGGTGTTAAATAGATGATGCAGGGTGTAATGATGCATGCTGAGGCAGATATGCTGTGGTAGTGCAACAATGTTTTGACTCCAATTCATGATGTTCATTATTTACTATGCATGGTCACACTGCCCACATTGCCACACTTGCCATCCTGTTCATTCCTGCATTGCTTGCCATCACCATGGTGGCCTGGTTGTGCCTCTTACTTGTGCTCATCGATATGCATTATTTGTGATATGTGGCCCAGTGAAGTGTCATGTACCGTTTGACTGGTTCAGGTCAGGAGTGTTTGGTTCTGCATGCATTCTCCAATCAGCGACTATTCCCACCCAGGTTCAGTATTCCCCCCCTTTATACATCACCACACATCAGTACCCCAAAGCACTGCCATGGGACGGTTGTGCAACTCACCAAGCAGCCAGGCACGTGGTCCGGCATGTCGCTCCATGTGATGGGGTAGCGTGGAATTACCCAGTAACATGGCATCATGTGTTGATCCAGGAAACCGGGCGCAGCAATGGATGATGATCTTCCTGGAGTCACATACCATTTGCACATTGATGGAGTGGTATTGCTTGCGATTGCGTTACACCGCCTCTATGGCATGGGGGACTACCAATTCCACATGGGTGCATTAAATGGCACCGACACAATTGGGCATGCCTGCCAGTGCATGGAAGCCTACTTTGGTTTCGCCTATCTCCTGGGCAGTTCGTGGTAGGGATATGTGGGTGCTTGCGTGCTTCAGGAGGGCATCCAGAACTTGGTTCAGCATGCGTGAAAATAGTGGTTGTGAAATGCCATGCAGCTGGCCCACTGTGTGTTGGTAGGTGCCTGTGGCCAGGAAGTGTAGCACAGACACCACCTTTAGTAGTGGGGGGATGGCAGTGCGTATTCCTATGTGGCTGGCAATGTCGTTCTGTTTCATGTCCACTATGGTGGTGATGGTGTCACGGCCCAACCGGTACAGGCTGTGGATCAGCTCAGGGGTTAGATTGAATGGGCTGGGGCTGGTGCGAGGGATTGGTGGCTGCCTACGAGGCACTAGTGGCTGCGCTGGTGATAATTGCTGGGCCTGTCTCACCCTCCTTCTCCTCCTGCGTCTCTGTGCTGCCTGTTGTTGCTGCTGTAGTTGTTGTTGTTGCTGATGTAGTTGTTGTTGTTGCTGTTGTTGCTGTAGTTGTAGCAGTATAGGCATGTCCTCCAGCGCCATGATTGCAACTGCTAGTGTTAGCATTTTGGTGTGGGAAGGGGTGTGGTGTGCAGGTGTGCTCATTTTGTACTGGCCGGTCTACATTGCCTCCACCTGTGGGGCGGGTGGGTGTGGTGTGTGGGTGTGCTCAGTTTATACTGGCACAGCCTCCATTGACTCCACATGTGGGGATTGTGTGCACCTGTGGCAGCTGCCTTGTATCCTGATTGCTGTTTGCGGGTGGTCCACGATGCCTGTATGGCCGGCATCGTACAGTCTGTGATTACTGGCTTCATGATGCCGGTATTTGCATGTCTGGGTAGGTTGTGATTCCCACCTGTTACCGGCATGCCGGTATTTGCTCCCTGAAGTGGCGCATGTATGCGCCTATGCCGCTATTAGTGGCACCATTGTTTAGGGTGCCGCTAATACCGGGTTTGCGGGTCGGAATGCAACGGGTCGGTAAACTATGCCGGTATTACCATACCGGCATCATTTTTGCCTTACTGGCATACCTCATAATGGGGCCCATTGTCTAACTTGAATGCTGCACACACATATAAACACATGTATGCTCTCTTTTTGTCTCGCACATGCAGGTACCACATCTTACCGTGTTATAGAAAAGTGAAGTAACTAAAGTTGTGTTGTGCCCAGGAGTAAATGCTACCCACAGATGATAACACCCCTGAGGCCCTGTCACACCAATTTGTATACCATATAAAGAGACCAAAGTATCTAAAAAAGAGAAGGGTATGTGCGTACTACAACACGTTCATTTTGGCCATAGAACAATCATTCCCACATCTCCACGAGCACTTACCGGCTCTGAGAGATTGGTCACTTAGATTAGCGTGGGAGCAACTTTTCGCCTGGGCACTCAATGACTATCTGATAGGCAGAGCTTGACTAACAGACAACTAACCAAATAACGCATATTTTCAGAATTTTCAGGCAGGTATCCTTAACATCACAAGAATAAGCTGCAGGACAGCAGCAAAGGTAAGAGCAAAAATGCCAGTGAGATTAGCTATTGTAATAAAGTTCATAGGTGTGTTGGTTGTCACTGGTCTATTGGCTGCCTCTGTCTGGCAGAAACACTATGCTTATGATCTGATGGCTGTACCCGAAACTAACTTACCCCTTCTCACGGCTGCAACACGTACAGTGTCAGGTGGTACAAGCAACCCCAGAAGTAAAACACATAGGGTTAAATGCAGCAGATATGGAGATGATAAGGGAATTGACACATACATCACAGATTCAGCACACGTCTCGAACAACATGTGATATCAGCACATGACCAAAATTGGTAAGCAGACAACTGAGGACAACTGCTATATGTGCTTTTTGATCCCATATGCTATGAGCGCATCAAGAACATTTGTAGCTACTGAAGGACCACCAAAAACAGTGGAATGTCTGATATATTTGGCACTATTCCGAACAAAAGTACGATTTGAAGGCACAGTAGTGACACTTCAATGGAAAACGAGGGACACATATCCATACGAAAATAATTTCCTCAAAACATATCTGATGTACCATAAAAGGGGCCTACATACTGAAGGTTTCAGATATATGACGGATGGTCCCGAAAAAGGAGAAATGAAAAAAGTAACGTTACAATACCTGCCGTGTGATTGGTATGCCAGCGAAATTGCTGGTGAACAAGGGTGTTGGGAAAGACCTTTAATAACAATAACTGGGAAAATATATACGAATGACGGATGGGAAATAGGAGTGGCTGGGAGCAATATGATAACACAAGAAAATATTACAACAATAAAGGAGTACAACGACAGATGTTGGACGATGTGGGTCAAATATGTACCGATGCTGAAGTGGCTGGAGAAGGACAAAGATCCAATAAGTATACTACCGCTAACTGCACCCACACTATGCTATCAGCACAACGGCGATGTGGATGTGGGATATAACACCAACTGTGAGAGAATGATAGAGATACCAGAGGGGGGTGCCAGCACAGCAGTTCTAGTGGACCATTATTGGGCCTGCGGCGATAAGGCATACCACACCTTGCCTCCATTATGCAATGGAATATGCACTATGGTACACATAAATGTGCCATCCCTGGTTGTGCCTCAGAAAGATGTCAACATGGCCAACTTCCCCCAGATGGACGAAGAGAACAAAAGGAGGAAAAGATCTGTACAATCAGAAGAAGGTGACGAGAACAACCACAATAACGTTTTGCCAAGAGTGAAAAGACAAGGTAAACCACTGATGGGAAACTATCTGTGGGGAAGATCGGAAACAGCTCTCACCTCCATCCCACCACAACACAGGCTATTTAGCAGAGCAGCAATGTTCTTTTCATCCATAATACACCCAGGACTGCAGGCATATGCGAATGCAAAATGGTTACAGATCACCAGATGGGAACTGATGATGACAATAAATTCGACTGTCAATGGATTCGACGCGATAAAAGAAGAACTGAGAGCAGTTAGAATGGTAGCACTGCAAAACTAATATGTGCTAGAACTTCTCACGGCAAGGGAAGGAGGTGTTTGTGCAAAAATAGGACAATCATGTTGCACATTCAACCCTGCTAATGACGCAGACAATGGAACACTTACTGAAGCAGTATCACAACTCGCCCTGATGCACTCCAAAATGGTGGAAGAAAGTAATGGAGTGGAGAAAGATGGCAGCTGGTTTTCATTCCTATGGTCATGGATGCCTTCTTGGTTGTCAGACGGGCTGAAGCTAATAGTAGGATGCATAATACTGGTGACAGCTGTATTGATCGTAATAAAGTTCTGGAAGGCTAGAAAAGCATGTACAATGAACGAAATGATGGAGATGGTCGGCATGCACGCCCTACTACCAGCTGAAGATGACAAGCACACATACATAATAATACAGGAACGTGAGAGACTACGCAAACAAATATTGGACACTCACATAGACCCACCATCTGTGAAGGTGGAGAACCCAAGGAACCCGAGGAGCTATGTTGGAAGATGGGTCTATTGCAAACCAAGCGGCAGCTGTGTTTATATGTATTGGTCATTTGAAGATCATGTCAACCACTCTGGACACCTGGCCAGAATAACAAAAGTATGGGGAGTGAAAGGAGATAGAGGAAAGGATGATTTTGTGGTCGACAAGTCGACCGGAGGGGGACTTGGAGTAGGAGAATGGGATAACACCCTTCCCCCAATCTCATCCAGACCATAGCCTAGGGGATCACGACCCAGACACCCCCCACGAGAGGAGTTCATTTACCTACCAGATGACAAAATACCCTGGTTCAGAAACCTAAACATAAGAGGAGTGTGCCCACCAGCGCGACAGGCTCAATCCGACGCCTGCAACATGGACCAGCTCGACTAGAGCAACAGCCAGAAGTATTCACATCAGAGATGCCATGACGACATGGCCAACAGACAAGAACACACATGCCACCATGCACACTGGTCACTCACACACCAACCTACATGAAGAACATACTCAGTGCTATGATGTAGGGGACTGACACACCCACTGACGTGCATCGTTGTTATTTTTACATAGGCCTTCTACAGCTCCGCAGAAACACAAGACGCATGAAAAGCTCATGTACATGATTGCTGATGCTTTTCCCCGCTACCCACTCCCAGGACGACACCACCATGTATATATAATACTGCCTCTGACACTCTGTCGCCCCGCGACCTCCATACTATGAATTATGTACCTCCACCCTTGAACTAGGCCTGAGTAGGCCGCAAGCAAGAATCCCAGACAGGAGCCTCGCCATGAAAATCCTCTCAACAACAAGAGTACAAGTGCTGACCATGCAGAACGAGCCTCCAACGAAAGCTCACAGCCAAGGCCACAATGTTGCAACTCGCATGCCGTGAGCCCAGCACCAAGGTTACACCTGTGAGTGCCAAGCCTTCAGAGGCGAAATAAAAAACTGATGCTCATAATTCTGCTCCAGCTACGGTCTCTGCACATGTGGCCAGGCCGAACTGACAAGGTGCCAAGCTCACGAGACAGACAGTTGCCAGGGTCCCACGTTTGGGACACAGGTTGCAACAACGAAGCAGCAAGATGGACACCTACAGCGATGGGAAAGACCCGCTCACAAGACCATAAGTAGATCTGTCCATTATCCGCACAAACACGTAGTTGCACAATTGTTGCTAATGACAGGTACACCGCGAACTGGGAACGACGATGGTCCCAGGCTTGGGGGCTCGCGAGAGAACCAATCAGAACACAGGGGGGCTTACTACTGACGCCATTACTCTTAGCCAATCACCAAGGGTCCCCCTGTAACAATTCTAAAGTAACAACTGTTAGGGACAGCCCAAGTGTACCACCTGATCCGTCCTTACCCACTAACATTTCTTCCATTAGGGAACATATACTAACACTACCACTTTGGGACCCAATCCAGAGCAATGATAGGTTTTGTGACGATTTTTCCCAGGTGACGCAAATAGCGCATCATACTGCTGTAAAAAGGGCCTGCGAGCCCCACTAACAACGAGAGTCTCATCGGATGCATATGCGCCGAGACCCATCCCTGCCGTTATTACAACAAACAGCAGTACTCACCTTGCTTCTTGTGTGTGTCTCATACTCCTTTTGGGGACCGGGGAGGAGTTGGGGCCTCACCTGCCCGGATGTCTGCGGACGGCTCTGCCGGCCCCGGGAGAGTCAGTTGTCGCAGCACTGATCGTGGGACATCGCAGGAGGAGGAGAATAGCCATGGCCCACATTTTTTTGTTGCCCCGGACCAGCCTTTTTGGGATGCCTGATGACCAGGTCTATGGCAGGTATCGGTTTCCACCTGATATCATCCTAGACCTGGTCACTGAGTGGTAGGATGACCTCACGTCAACCATCTTGTGCTCCCAAGCACTGAGCCCCTTGGAAAAGGTGCTCAATGTCCTGCATTTTTTGGCCACTGGGTCATTTCAGTGGACAACTGCCATAGTTGGCGGTGTCTCACAGGACATGCACCCACGCTGCCTACACCAGGTGTTGGCAATCATGACTACACGCCCCTCAGTCTGCAGGCACATATACATGCCCAGAACACCCACAGAAAGGCAGGGTGTGGTCCAGGATTTTTACGGGGTGGCACACTTCCCCAAAGTGCTTGGTGCCATTGATTGCACCCACGTGGCCCTATGTCCCCCAAGGGCCACTGAGGACATCTATTGCAACCGCAAACCCTGGCATTCCATCAACTTGCAGGTTGTTTGCAATGCAAAGGAAATCATCACCTCTGTCTATGGAAACTATCCTGGGTCCACCCATGACAGTTTCATATTCAGAATGTCAGCCCTACATCGGTACCTGGAAGCTGGGAGGCATAGCAACACATGGCTCATTGGTGAGTACAAATGCCTGTGCACATGCATGCAATGCACATAAAGACAAATACACAAACCCAACTAATGACAACCAATATCATCTCCCCAGGGGACAGTGCCTACCCTCTGAGCACCCACATGATGATGCCAATACGGAACCCCACCACACCACTGCAGGTAAGATACAACGCATCCCATATTGCAACCCGGGGCATAGTGGAGTGCACATTCGGAGTGCTCAAGTCACGTTTCCGCTCCCTTGACTGCTCTGGTGGGCTGCTACTGTATGCACCCCCAGTAGTGTACAGCATCATTGTGGCAGCATGTGTCCTGCACAACGTTGCAACCCGGTGGGGCATACCGGTGGACATGGTGGTGCCCCCACATCACCAACCACATGCACAGCTGCTGCACATGGGAGGGGAAAGGGCACGTGGTGAGGCAGTCTGTACCCAGCTTGTGTCTACATTTTTCACCTAAACTACCCCCCCTGCAGAGTGCACACAGGCCTGGCACATTCCAGTCGACAATCGATGATGACAAAGAGACAGTCAACTGTCTTAACCTTACCTCCCTGAGAATGTGTCCTTGAAATTGCAGCATTGTGTTCATCCCTAGCCACTTAAACAAACACAATCCCATGTGACCAAAAGGCACACATGCAAGCTACAAATTCCACCCCCCCATGCAAAATAGCACATTCAAATGCTGGTATGTCACCTAAACCTCCCTCAACCCTTTGTCACCCACCCCACACACTATGCCATGGCATGCAATGTTAAAACCTCAATAAAAATATCAACACAAATAACAGAGCTGTCACAAACCACACTGTTACAAATGGAAACAGGCCACAGACAATCCCCTTAGACACGGACTCTGAAGAAAAGAGTGAGCAAAACCATCCAACCTATACTAAAAGTACGTAAATCCATGCCACCAAAGGTCTGAACACCAAAACCTCAAACCTTTGGTGGCATGCATTTTAGAGAATCCCAAAAAAGAAAAGAAAATGCAGGTGCTGTGGGTTGTCCCCCACAGCACCAAGCTCACTACAACACACAGTACAGTGAGAGGTGTTAACGGCCTGGAAACCCCTGCAGCTGCCTTAAAAAACAAAGGAAGAACATTTGCCAGCAGCGCCAGTTCACAATCACGAAAGTCAATGTAAACATGTGCAGCAGGGAAAGAAGGCAATTAGTGTGTATGTGGGTGGATGTTGGGGTGGGGGTGTGCTGTATGTGTTGTGGGGGTGTGTTTGCAGGGTGATTCAATGCATGTTAGAATGGGAAATGCATGAACCCAAAGTGTAGCATACATTTTCCATGGGAACCACTCCGTTGTGGACACATCTGCAACGGAAACATATTTCTGATCCTGTGACACATCATAAGCAAAGCCAACACAGGACTATCAATTTACCAGCATTACACATCATGAACACAGGACCCAACAGTGACAATGTCAGATAGTCAGTAAACACCATAGCACAAGTGCCTCAATGTGGCATTGCCACCACACATCCCCCTACCATCATGAGAGTGGCTTTGACAGCTAAAGGGGGCGTGGGACGACATACAGCATGAAGTGCATCAACAATGTATACAGTCAAGGCAATACATGAATTAGAAAAATGAAATCATGCACAGTCAACAATATAATCACCAAAATGCAGTCCAACCATGCACTGGAGAAACCATCATGAATCCCCACTATATCATGAATCCCCACTAGGGGTGTATACACAAGATGGCCACAGATATGACGGAAGTCCAATGCCTCTTTGTAAGTTACTGTCACACGGTGCCATCCTTGTGAGCCCATGGCAAGGGGAAGCAGGAGTGGCATATGTGTCCAGACCCCAAGCCGCAAACATAAACACGAGACAAGCCTGTACAGGCCCAGCCAGAACACACAGTGGATGCCATCGGATACCACATAGAACCACACTGCAACATAAATGCACAATAGACAAAAAATAAAAATGGCCATACTGGACCGGGGGGGTTCACCCAGGAGGTGGGAGGTGCAGGGTGCACATCAACACCCACATGTGTCGATGTTGAGACAAAAAAAAACAATTCCTCGATGGGCTCATGGTCTTCACGGCCTGACCTGAGTGAGAGATAGGCTGTCGTCGTCACCCAATGGTTGTACATCAGGAAGTGCACGTGGCAGAGGTGCCTGACCGTGCATAGCCCCTGAAAACCCCTCCATGGCAGCAAGCATGCAGCCTGGTGAGCCTGGTTCTGCATGAATATGGCACAGAGGTCCCTATGAATCACCGCACATGTAACACAGAGTTCCTCCTGCAAGGACGCATGTTTTACACAGAATTCTGCCAGGGAGGCCTCATGTGACAGATGTACCTCCTCCCGGCTTGCATGGAGTTCAGCTGAGAGGATGCTTTCAAGCTGCTCCATCCTCTGTTCTGCCCGTGTCTCCTGGCCCATAATGAGAACAGCCAGAGTAGTTCTGAGGGAGGTGTTACCTTCCCTCAGGGATTCCCTGTGGACCTGTGCCTCTGTTACACATTGTGGGAGGTGGTCGCTATGGGCTCGCAATCGGTTGTGTGGTACTCTTCTCTACGCGACTCCCGAGAATCCTTCTCAAGATGACTTCCGTTCTGAAGGAAGCGGTCTAGACTCTTCACGTTTCTCCGAGAAGTTCCGGCCTGCTCACGTGATCCTTTATCAAACACGGAAGCCGGCAACTCCTCGCGTCGCTTCTGTTTCTACAGACGCTCCGTGAGTTCGCCTCTAGGGATTTCAATATCTCTGCCTCTACTATTTGACTTTTCGACTAACCCTGTAACCTTTTTGTCTCTCAAGCTCTCATCTCCAGACTCTCGCTCCCATTCCGGTCTCGCTATCTCTCGGGATTTCTCATTGATCCCAGATATCCATCGGCGTCACGATTACGCCAACCCTGATTTCATCCTTGCTGAAACACCTGATAGCTGAAAGTGCCATAAAATCAGAATTCCGTTCCGTCTTTCCCGATTCAGATTCTGACCCAAGTATTATTTCTTTTAGAGCTCTCGTCTCCCAATCTCTTCTCCTTTGAAGCCCTAAATCAATCATCCTCTCCTTCACTCCGCTGGTGAGAACCCTTTTACTGTGCCATTTAATTTCCACTTCCCATTCCCTTCTTTACGCAACTACTCTGACCATTTTCCTTTGTTCATCCAGACGAAGCCTTCCTGCCCAGCTTCCACAGCCACTCATAGAAGACATTCATCAACCATCAGGATCCACAACACTTCCAGATTCTACCAGGGTTTTCTTCCCCATCGAGGGTTTCCCTGGCGACCCTGTTCTCTCCCCTGGTTAATCCCACTCCGGGTCGGAGAGGACAGCGCTGTCCTAGGGTAGCTTTCAAGGCTGCACTTGGTTGTTCTCTGGCTGTCTACTTGATCTGTCAAGGTGAGATTATTCACATTTTGTTAATTATTGCGGAAACAGTATCGAAATTACAGTCGTAATTCCATTAAATAACATTAAGCGACGCCGAAAAATATTGACGGACGAAGACCATTATGGAACAACAAATGCAGCAATTAATGGCCGCTATACAGGCCATGTCTTTAGAGGTACAATCACTTAAGCAGGACAATATACAATTACGACAACAAGTTGCTAGAGCATTTTCTGATACTCCCCCGTCCACATTACACCCGATAATGTATGATGGCGACCCTTACAAGCTCAAAGAATTTCTTGATAGCTGTACGGTCCAGTTTACACTTAAACCTCGTTTTTTCCCAATGGACAAAGATAAGGTGGGGTTTGTGATTTCTCACTTATCTGGGCCCGCATTGGCATGGGCCACGCCCTTGGTTACCTCAAACAATGTAATCCTTGATTCTTATACTGCTTCCTCTAACAGTCTAAAATCCATGTTTGGGAGGAAAGAAATCACTGTATCCTCTCAGGAAAGACTCCTTGACGTAAAACAGAGCGGAAAGGACCTATTAGGGTATATCACCCAATTAAAGCAGTTACCTTCTGAATTAGGATGGCCGGATGAGGGTCTTCTTACTCTTTTTCGTAGGGGATTAACAGAAGAGCTGAAAGACGAGATTTCTAAAGTTCCTCGCCCAGCCAACCTAGCAGACATGATAACGCTAACCATGCAAATTGAGTACCGGTTGCAGGAACAATCCTATGAACGGAAAAAGAGCAAGAGTATCCGATCCTTTAGTGAATATTATCCGACAGGAAATAAACCACACATCCAAAATGAAGAGCCCATACAGATTGGAGTGTAACGCTCACCTGATTCCCGTAGAGGCGCCGGTCTTGACTGGGCGTATACCGTATCTTCAAAGGTGATGTGTAACACACGGCTGGCTCGTTGGGCTGGACCTCTGTGCACTGTATGTCTGACCCGAAGGGTAAGATGTCTGCAGATAGAAAATATGGGATTAAGGAACTGGGTTATCGAATGTCTCTCTCTTCTTCCCTTTCTCTTCTCCTGTAGAACCACAAAGGTTAACGCTCTCACCTTAGGTAAGTGAACGCTGTGCTCTCCATCTGCCTCGGGGCAGGGTGCTGTAACCAGTTTCTTCACTGGATAAGGGGAGCAGGCCTCTTGACTTCAGAGGACTGCTGTCCGTCGTTTACTGCACGAACGGTAAGGTTCGAGTAATTCTAATGTCTTTAAAGTCTTTAGTAATGATGTTTCTTGTTTTGCAGGGTTCCGGCGATGGCGGATGACGGGCTGAAGTGAGTTGAAGATGGAGCCCGTGTGATGAATAGAAGCGCCTGGAAGCACGTAAGTAAGCGCTTGTTGCCTGCTTCACAATGCGCTCTAACTGTCTTTTTATTTTGCAGGTACAAGTTCGGAGCGGCTGCAGGGTGCCGGAATACCCACTAGGTTAGATGTGGAAAGGAGTAATGGCACGTGAGTATTAAAGTTCCCCAATGTCTTTAAACGCACCTTGTTTTGTCTTTCAGATGCGGGATGCAGCGCCGAAGGCCTCCGGAGCGTGCGAAGAGTTGGTAAGCTTTTGTCTTTCAGATGCCGGAATGCAGTGTGAAGACCTCCGGAGCGCACGAAGAGTAGGTAAGCCTTTGTCTTTCAGATGCCGGAATGCAGCGCGAGGCGTTGGTGACAGCCGATGGACCAGGTAAGTGAAGAGCTGTCGCTGAAGACCGTAATGCTAACCTGTTCTTTCTTGTCTTTATAGGTGTTGCTGAAGACTGGATTCAGGATGGTAAGCCTTTTTCCTTAGGCCCAGGATCAGATGCAGAAGACATGATGAGCGTTCTGCTGCAGAGGATGCAGAATAACGCAAAGCAAGATTCATCCATCGGGTGTGGTTTAAATAGCCTCCTGTAGTGCTTAGGTGTCTCCTTCCACAGCCACGCCTAGGTAAGAAAAGAGTTCCTGCTTTCCAGAAGAGTTCCAGTGTTCTGAATCTAGGGAGTGGCTCCTGCCCCACCCAACAGGAAAAGTAGTTCCAAACAGAAGAAGATCAGAGGCTCAACTGGCAGGCAAGTAAGCAGCATGGTCTGCTGCAGGTAAGTCCACCCAAGCATTATGAGCCCGGCACTTCCAGCGCTGGGACTGGGCATATTTATGAGCCTGGTGCCACTGGCGCCAGGACTGGGTCCAAAAGGTCCCAATTGGGACTGGTTGGCACTCGGAACCTGGGTTATGGATCTGCTTCCAAGGGAGTTGGGAAAACCCTGACCTTTTGGAAGCAGAGATCATGACAGTACCCCCCTCAAGGCCCCTCCCAAACCGGGCTTCTCCGGGGGTTTTGGCTTGTCAGGAAATGTTCGGTGAAATCTTTTGATTAGGCGAGGAGCGTGGACATATTCAGCAGGTTCCCAGGATCTCTCTTGGGGGCCGTAGCCTTTCCAGTCAATTAGGTAAAATAGTTTAGATTTGGAGATCTTGGAGTCCAGAATGCTTTTGACTTCAAACTCGAGTTCTCCATCAACTAGGATAGGTTTTGGACATTTAGTTAGTCGGGTTTGAGGTTGCACGGGTTTTAATAGAGAGACGTGGAAGACCGGATGTATCTTCATGTGCGGGGGCAAGTCCAACTTGACCGCTACTGGGTTTACTATGGTAGTGATGGAATAGGGACCAAGGTATCTTGGGTTGAATGTGCGTGGCCCTTTTAGAGGTAGATATTTGGTGGATAACCAAACTTGATCCCCTACTTGATATTGAGGGGCTTCCTTCCGATGTTGATCTGCTCCTTTCTTGCATTGTTCTTTAGCCCTTTGAAGGTGAGAAACAGCTTCCTTAAAGACTTGGGTGATTGTAGAATGCAGGTAGTCTACTGCTGGTGTTTCAAGATCTTGGAGGGGATCCAACTCCGAGGTTCGAGGGTGACTGCCGTACAAAAGAAAAAACGGGGTTTTCCCAGTTCCCGAATGGACAGAGTTATTGTAGGCATATTCGGCTATCCAAAGGATGTCTTTCCAAGTTTTTTCAGTTTGTTGCAGCATGCAGCGTAAATACTGTTCTGGAGTTTGATTGGTCCTCTCGGTTTGTCCGTCGGTCTGAGGGTGGTGACTGGTCGATAGTCTCACATCAATTTGAGCCGACCGACAGCAACTTCGCCAAAAATGAGAAATAAATTGACTACCTCGATCCGAAATTAGAACCGAAGGAAAACCGTGCAGTCGGACGATGTTTTCGAGAAATTCTCGGGCCAGAGTTGCTGCTGTTGGCAAGCCTTTGAGCGGAATGAAATGCGCCATCTTGGAGAATAAGTCCACGATTACTAGAATCGTATTGTATCCGGAGCATGGAGGTAGATCGGTGATGAAGTCCATAGAAAGCGTATGCCAAGGGCGAGGTGGGATGTCAATAGGGCGTAAGAGGCCTGCTGGTCTTTCCTTTTGACTCTTGTTTTGGGCGCATACTCCACAGGACATTATAAAGTCTCTGATATCTTTTTTCCAAGACCGCCACCAGAAGTAGCGCTTGATCTTTTCTGAGGTCTTGGCCATTCCGGGATGTCCTTCCATTAAAGAATCGTGATAACAAGAGATTACTTTTTTCTGTAAATCTGTGCTCGGTAGGTATAATCGTTCTTGGAAATACAATAAGTTGTCCTTTACTGCAAAGTCCTTTCCCTGCAGATGCCAATTCTGTATGTCTGCTGGAGTTACAAGTTGCCTGGCTTTATCCTTAACTTCCTCTATGGATTCTGTGGCGATTACACCCAGAATTCTTTGTTCGGGAATGATTGGTACAGGTTTAGGGTTGATCAAGTGTTCTTCCACTCCCATCCGAGAAAGGGCGTCAGCTTTACCGTTCTTTGTACCAGGTCGATAGGTAATTATGAAGTCAAACTCGGCAAAGAATAATGCCCAACGGAGTTGTCTAGAGGATTGGGCTTTTGCGGTTTTCAAATATTGCAGGTTTCGGTGATCCGTAATCACAGTAACGGTGTGTCGGGCCCCCAGCAGATAATGCCGCCAAGCCTTGAAGGCAGACTTGATAGCCAGAAGTTCCTTGTCAGTAATCGTGTAATTGATTTCAGGAGGCGAGAATTTGCGGGACCAAAATGCCACGGGATGCAACTGATTGGTTACCGGGTCCTTTTGTGATAGAACTGCCCCCATGGCAAGGCTTGAAGCATCAGTTTCCACGATGTAGGGGAGTTCGGGGCGAGGGTGTTTTAAGATTGGTGCAGAGATAAATTTAGTCTTCAAATCCTGGAAAGCTTGTTCCGCCTCGGTAGACCATTCAAAACGTTTGTTTTTCTTTAACAAGGCAGTGATGGGCTGGACTATTCGAGAGAATTCGGGGATAAACCTGCGGTAAAAGTTAGCGAAGCCTAACATGCTTTGCACACCTTTTACGGAGGATGGTGATGGCCATTTGAGAACTGCATCGACCTTCTTTGAATCCATACGCACTCCGCCAGGTGATAATATGAATCCCAAGAATTCAACCTCAGTCACGTTGAAAACACATTTTTCCAACTTAGCGAAAAGTTTGTGTTGACGCAATCTTTCGAGGACCATTTTCACGTGTTTCCGATGTTCAGATTCCGATGAAGAATAAACGAGGATGTCGTCAATGTAAACAACAACACACACATCTATGAGCTCTCTGAGGACATCGTTCATAAAATATTGAAAGGCGGCCGGGGCATTGCAAAGTCCGAAGGGCATGACCTGATATTCAAAAAGCCCATACTTGGTGCGGAAGGCCGTCTACCATTCATCGCCCTCTTTTACTCGTACCAAGTGGTAAGCTCCTCTAAGATCCAGCTTTGTATATATGCATGCTTTTCTGACTTGGTCCAGGAGTTCAGGGATCAAAGGTAACGGATATCTATTCTTAACGGTGATCTGGTTCAGGGAGCGATAATCTATACAAGTTCTAAGGTCTCCTTCCTTTTTTGGAACGAAGAACAAAGCTGAAGAAGCAGGGGACTTGGAAGGACGAATAACCCCATTTGCCAGGTATTGATCCAGGTATTGTCGAAGGTGAAGGTTCTCAGGCTCGGTCAGGGCATAAATTCTACTACAAGGAGGAGTAGATCCAGGTATCAGGTCTATCTGGCAGTCATAAGACCTATGAGGAGGTAGAGAGTTAACCTGATCCTTCCGGAAAACATCTTGGTATTCTAGGTATTCGGGAGGTAACTGGGGAGTCTCTGAAGAAATTGCTGCCAGTGCAACACCAGGTGGAGGGTGACAAGTAGAGACACATTCTGGAAACTGGACCGTTCTTGCTCGCCAATCGATCAGAGGATTGTGTTTCTCTAACCAAGGTATTCCTAGAATAATCTGAAACTGAGGGGCCTTGATCACATCGAACACGATCTTCTCATGGTGTCCATCTTGACTTACTAGCGTCACCTCTTGAGTGGTATGCGTTACTGGCCCGGAGGCTATCTCCGTACCATCCACTGTAGTAATGACATCCTTTACAGCCTTGGGACAAATAGTTAGATTCATCCTCAAAACCATTTCATGATCCACATAATTGCCAATGGCACCGCTGTCGGCGTAAGATTCAATTGCATGTAATCGATACGGATTATCAGGGCTAATGAGGACCATAGGTATCACGAAATGCGAGGTAACGGAACTGGTTTTCACGCTCGGCAAGAGGACCTCTATTCTTGTCAGGCGAGGTCGTTTCCCTGCTCAGAGTTTGTAACTTTGGTAACTGCAGCTCCTACTGCCTTCTTGGCAGGTTTCACCGGACAGTCTCGAAGAAAGTGCCCTGAGTTTCCGCAATAGAGGCATAATTGCAACTGTTTTCTCCTTTCCCGCTCCTTTTGTGTTAGAGGACCTTTCAGACCCCCTATGGGTTCCCCGGAGTCTACTCCTTTGGAAGGAGTTGGCGGTTTGGAAAATACTCGAGCATCAAACTTGGAACGATCGGCCTTCCTGTTCTGCAGTCTGTGATCTATTTGAACGACTAAGTCTATATAGTCCGAACAATCTTGTGGGGGATTCACTACTTGGGCTAACACATCTTTGAGCTCTCCACGTAGACCTCTATAAAACAGCGTAATCCTTTTGTCCTCAGGCCATTGAGTTTCCACTATCAGTCTGTTGAAAGACGCAATATAAGCCAAAAGGTCTTGATTACCTTGTCGCAACGAAAGAAGCTCATTGTCCAAGGCCTGCCCCTGTGAATGTCTTGCGAACAGTTTTTCCATACTGAGCTGAAAAGCTTGAAAATCATGGAGGACCGGATCATCTTGATTTACTAGAGGGATCGAACAGTCTGCCGCATTGCCACTAAGGTACGAAAGCACGAAAGCTACTTTAGCTTGATCAGTTGGAAAGGCTGCTGGCCGGCATAAGAAATGCAACCGGCACTGATTGATAAATACTGCAAACCTCTTTGGGTCACCAGAAAATCGTTCGGGCGGAGCCAGAGGTACATTCCCAGGTAGGTTGATCTGCACTGGATTCATAGAGGATGTAGAAGGAAGATTTCCCCCAGACGCGGGTAACGGGGTCTGTCCGGCTTGTGACTGTAGCAATTGTCTAGCGAGATCATCTGTTCGCTCCTTGGAAATAATCAGTTCCCTTCTTAGAGCGTTCGTTTCCTGACGGGCTGCATGCACTTCTGCCCTTAGTTCCCCAAGTAACTGGGCTAGCTGGTCGGTATCCGAGGTTTCCATAGCGCCTGGACGGGAGTTTTGTGGTAGGCTTTGCGTTCTGTAACGCTCACCTGATTCCCGTAGAGGCGCCGGTCTTGATTGGGCGTATACCGTATCTTCAAAGGTGATGTGTAACACACGGCTGGCTCTTTGGGCTGGACCTCTGTGCACTGTATGTCTGACCCGAAAGGTAAGATGTCTGCAGATAGAAAATATGGGATTAAGGAACTGGGTTATCGAATGTCTCTCTCTTCTTCCCTTTCTCTTCTCCTGTAGAACCCCAAAGGTTAACGCTCTCACCTTAGGTAAGTGAACGTCGTGCTCTCCATCTGCCTCGGGGGAGGGTGCTGTAACCAGTTTCTTCACTGGATAAGGGGAGCAGGCCTCTTGACTTCAGAGGACTGCTGTCCGTCGTTTACTGCACGAACGGTAAGGTTTGAGTAATTCTAATGTCTTTAAAGTCTTTAGTAATGATGTTTCTTGTTTTGCAGGGTTCCGGCGATGGCGGATGACGGGCTGAAGTGAGTTGAAGATGGAGCCCGTGTGATGAATAGAAGCGCCTGGAAGCACGTAAGTAAGCGCTTGTTGCCTGCTTCACGATGCGCTCTAACTGTCTTTTTATTTTGCAGGTACAAGTTCGGAGCGGCTGCAGGGTGCCGGAATACCCACTGGGTTAGATGTGGAAAGGAGTAATGGCACGTGAGTATTAAAGTTCCCCAATGTCTTTAAACGCACCTTGTTTTGTCTTTCAGATGCGGGATGCAGCGCCGAAGGCCTCCGGAGCGTGCGAAGAGTTGGTAAGCTTTTGTCTTTCAGATGCCGGAATGCAGTGTGAAGACCTCCGGAGCGCACGAAGAGTAGGTAAGCCTTTGTCTTTCAGATGCCGGAATGCAGCGCGAGGCGTTGGTGACAGCCGATGGACCAGGTAAGTGAAGAGCTGTCACTGAAGACCGTAATGCTAACCTGTTCTTTCTTGTCTTTATAGGTGTTGCTGAAGACTGGATTCAGGATGGTAAGCCTTTTTCCTTAGGCCCAGGATCAGATGCAGAAGACACGATGAGCGTTCTGCTGCAGAGGATGCAGAATAACGCAAAGCAAGATTCATCCATCGGGTGTGGTTTAAATAGCCTCCTGTAGTGCTTAGGTGTCTCCTTCCACAGCCACGCCTAGGTTAAGAAAAGAGTTCCTGCTTTCCAGAAGAGTTCCAGTGTTCTGAATCTAGGGAGTGGCTCCTGCCCCACCCAACAGGAAAAGTAGTTCCAAACAGAAGAGGATCAGAGGCTCAACTGGCAGGCAAGTAAGCAGCATGGTCTGCTGCAGGTAAGTCCACCCAAGCATTATGAGCCCGGCGCTTCCAGCGCTGGGACTGGGCATATTTATGAGCCTGGTGCCACTGGCACCAGGACTGGGTCCAAAAGGTCCCAATGGACTGGTTGGCACTCGGAACCTGGGTTATGGATCTGCTTCCAAGGGAGTTGGGAAAACCCTGACCTTTTGGAAGCAGAGATCATGACATGGAGCTGTGAGGTGACCACTATCCGCTTCTGAAAGAGAAAGAAGAAAGACTGGTGGACTGTGCATGTATTGTGGTTCTTCACTACATGTTTTGAAGGATTGTCACTTGGTTCCTCCACGACGTACCCCAAATCCTAAATCGGGAAACTTCAAAGCCCTACCTCAAGGGGAAGAACGGTAGTGGCTCCAAATCCTATTTCCCCATATCGAATGGGAATGTCGCTTGACACAGCTACTTGCCAAACCATGGTGGTGGTATCTCTATCCATGATTCTTTCAGAACGAGTGTTAGCGGGCATACCAGCCTTGATTGACTGTGGAGCCGCAGGCAATTTCCTGGACAATGATTGGGCCACGAAACACGAGATACAACTTGTTTCCAAATCCATCATTACTCCCATACAAGGAGTGGATGGAAGTCCATTGAGCTCCGGCCCGATCAAGGAACAGACCGAACCGATTACTTGTATGGTTGCCAATCACAAAGAAACTTTGGTTTATGACCTTATTAAAACCGCTGACTTCCCTGTTATCTTGGGTCTCCCATGGTTACGACTCCATAACCCTTATATTAACTGGTCAGCGGGTACTTTATTCCTAGGGTCTGGGTTCTGTGTAAATCATTGTTTGTCCCAGGAGTCAGTGGGTGTTCACATTCCGACTGAAGTGTCAAACCTTCCAACCAGGCCCACCATAAACCAACTAGAGACCATCCCTCTGTGTCATCAAAAGTTTCAGTCAGTTTTTGAGAATCCCATATTTCCCACTCTACCTCCTCATAGGAGGGACGATTGTCATATCAACCTTCTTCCAGAACAACCCATTCCCTTTGGCAGAATGTATGTTTCGTCCCAAAAGGAAAAGGCAGTCCTAAAAGACTATCTCCAGGCCAATTTACGCAATGGTCTAATCTCTGAGTCAATCTCCCCAGCGGGCGCTTCTCTTTTTTTTATTCCCAAAAAAGATTCTGAGGAACTCCGCCCCTGCATCAACTACAGAGGTCTCAACAAGATTACTATTCCTGATAAGTACCCCATGCCTTTAATATCTGACATTATAGAGGCAGTCCGGGGGGCTTCTGTTTTACACTAAACTCGATCTCAGAGGAGCCTAACACCTCATCAGAATAGCTCCTGTGGACGAATGGAAAACAGCCTTTCGCACCCCGTTCGGACACTTTGAATATCATGTGATGCCATTTGGTCTAGTGAATGCTTCAGCAGTGTTCCAACAATTCATGGATCACTTGTTCGCTGACATCTTGTTTCATTTCGTAATCATATACCTGGACGATATTCTTGTTTATTCCTCCAACCCGAAAGACCATATCAATCATGTTAATATAGTTCTCGGTCGACTCCAATCAAACCATCTCTACTGCAAAGCCTCAAAGTGTGTATTCCATCAAGAGCAAGTTACATACCTAGGTTTTGTGTTATCTAGCCTGGGCATATCTATGGATCCAAAGAAAGTGTCCGCAATCTTAGATTGGCCCATTCCCTCCTGTGTGAAAGACATTCAGCGATTTCTAGGCTTTGCAAATTTCTACAGGAAATTTTTCCCCTGTTTTTCTGAAATCATTCTGCCCATTACACAATTACTAAAGAAGAACGTCACATTCTTCTGGAACGAAGCAGCCCAAAGTGCCTTTCAAACTCTGAAAGAAATTTTCACTTCTGCCTCTATTTTGATCACCCCTGATCAGACCAAGCAGTTTATCGTGGAGACTGATGCCTCTCAATACGCAATGGGAGCGGTGCTGTTACAACTCTCTGACCAGGGGGAAGAAAGACCCGTCGCGTATCTGTCTAGGACATTCAACGCAGCAGAACTGAATTATTCAGTTCTTGAGAAGGAACTTTTAGCTATTAAGCGGGCTTTCGAAGAGTGGAGACATCTGCTGTTGGGATCTTCTTTTCCTGTCAAAGTCCGAACCGATCACCAAAATCTCAGAGTGCTCCAGAATGCCCAGACCACCAACAGTAGACAAGCTCGCTGGGCCTATTTCTTTCTTCCCTTTCGGATCAAATTCACCTTTCTTCCTGGAAAACATAACTTAAGGGCCGACGCTCTTTCTCGAAAAGATTCTCCAACTTCTAATTTCTGTTCTGAAAGGATGTTCCCCACAGCACGATTTATCGCAGTCCTAACTGATTTTCTTCAAGAAGTACTGACTGCCACTAATCAGAACAAACTCCAATGTGAAGAAATCGCCGCTAACCATCAGCTCGCTGAAGAGAGGGGCCATTATTTTTGAGGAGCTCAGGTTCTGATTCCCACTCCTTCACTACTATAAGAAGTTCTACAAATGTGTCATGACTCCCGAGCAGCTGGCCATCGAGGATACGCCTCAACCTTGGAGCTTGTTCAACGACATTTTTGGTGGTCGGAAGTAAAGGCAGACGTCTGTGATTATGTTGCAGCCTGCACAATTTGCTCTCAGTCTAAGTCTCCTCGGATGTCTCCTCTGGGCTTACTTTCAAGAATGCCTATTCCTGACCGACCTTGGCAGATAATCTCCACCGATTTTGTTTCGGACCTACCTTCTTCTGAGAATAAAACCACTATCATGGTCACCATCGATTACTTTACCTAACTGGCACATTTTACCCCGTTAGTGAAAATTCCTGGAGCAGCGTATATGGCAAAGATATTTCTTTCCGAAATCTTTTCTCGACACGGACTCCCAGATACCATTGTATCGGATCAAGGCCCCCAATATACCTCTCTTTTTTGGCAGAAGGTATGTCACATTCTGGGAATCAAGAGAGCCTTAAGTTCCGGATACCACCCCCAGACTAACGGGCAGACGAACGATTAAACCAAACTTTGGAAGGATATTTGAGATGTTTCATCTCAGCAGCTCAGGACAATTGGGTCGAATTGCTCCCGTTTGCGGAGTTCGCCTACAACAACGCCAAGCATTCTGCACTTCACACCAGTCCTTTTCATTGTTCTTATGGGTATCACCCTTCATTTGTACCTAGCGTTTCTATTCCTGATTCCTGTTGCCCTGGGGTTGACAGTCTTCTCTCGGATATACAAGAGGGTCAGAAGCTAGTCAGACTGTCACTTCAGGAGGCTCAAGATCGGGCTAAGAGGAACGGAGACAAGCATCGTCGGGCAGCCCCTACTATCATCCCGGGAGATTCTGTTTGGCTGGCATCCCGATTCCTTCCCCGGCATCTTGTACCTTCTAAATTGTCTCCTAGATATTTTGGACCCTTTAAAGTCTTATCATGGGTTGGGCCTGCTGCAATCAGACTCGCCCTACCGACTTCCTGGTCTCGGATTCATCCAGTGTTCCATTTATCTCAAATCAAATTGGTCATTCCGGACCATTTTCGGAGATCGGGGAACCCTCCTCCGCCTCCGGTCTTCACTGCTACTGGTTCTGAATATGAAGTGGCCAATATTTGTGACTCTCGTTACAGGAGGGGTAAATTGCAGTTTTTGGTAGATTGGAAAGGCTACTCACCTGCTGAACGATCCTGGGAACCAGCTTCTGGTGTTCATGCTCCTAATTTGATTCGACGGTTCTTTCTTTTTCACCCAGGTAAACCGGGTTCTCCCCCCAGGAGGAGGGGGTATACTGTTACACATTGTGGGAGGTGGTCGCTATGGGCTCGCAATCGGTTGTGTGGTACTCTTCTCTACGCGACTCCCGAGAATTCTTTCCGTTCTGAAAGAAGTGGTCTAGACTCTTCACGTTTCTCCGAGATGTTCCGGCCTGCTCACGTGATCCATTATCAAACACGGAAGCCGGCAACTCCTCGCGTCGCTTCTGTTTCTACAGACGCTCCGTGAGTTCGCCTCTAGGGATTTCAATATCTCTGCCTCTACTATTTGACTTTTCGACTAACCCTGTAACCTTTTTGTCTCTCAAGCTCTCATCTCCAGACTCTCGCTCCCATTCCGGTCTCGCTATCTCTCGGGATTTCTCATCGAACCCAGATATCCATCAGCGTCACGATTACGCCAACCCTGATTTCATCCTTGCTGAAACACCCGATAGCTGTAAGTGCCATAAAATCAGAATTCCGTTCCGTCTTTCCCGATTCAGATTCTGACCCAAGTATTATTTCTTTTAGAGCTCTCGTCTCCCGATCTCTTCTCCTTCGAATTCCTAAATCAATCATCCTCTCATTCACTCCGCTGGTGAGAACCCTTTTACTGTGCCATTTAATTTCCACTTCCCATTCCCTTCTTTACGCAACTACTCTGACCATTTTCCTTTGTTCATCCAGACAAAGCCTTCCTGCCCAGCTTCCACAGCCACTCATAGAAGACATTCATCAACCATCCGGATCCACAACACTTCCAGATTCTACCAGGGTTTTCTTCCCCATCGAGGGTTTCCCTGGCGACCCTGTTCTCTCCCCTGGTTAATCCCACTCCGGGTCGGAGAGGACAGGGCTGTCCTAGGTTAGCTTTCACAGCTGCACTTGGTTGTTCTCTGGCGGTCTACTCGATCTGTCAAGGTGAGATTATTCACATTTTGTTAATTATTGCGGGAACAGTATCGAAAAACAGTCGTAATTCAATTAAATAACAGCCTCAGCAGCAATAGCTGAGCGCAGAGCCACCATTTGGACGCCGTCGTGCCCAGCCTGAGTGAGCAGCATGTGGATTACGTTGCCTGCTGCTGGAGCTTCACCTGCCTATCAGGGGGGAGAATGGAATCAGCCACACGTTCCATGCCTTGAGCCAACATCTCAATTGCTCCCCCCTGTTGCTGTGCAATGCCATACATGGCATTCTCCCACACAGTGTTCCCCGATGGCGCACGGACACCGCGTTGCTGGCCACCACACCTGTTGGGCCCAAGGAGACGTGATCCCTGCTGTGCCGGCACAGAAGCAACTGGTGTGAAGTGTGAACGGCACGTAACCAAATACCATGAGATGGATACAATACTGGAGATGTGGTACAATGAGTAGCCAACCACGGACCCATAGGGGCTTTCAGGGAATGCAATGGTCCATGAATGAACACTCATGTGCACTCTGAGCCCTTGCCATCTGCACGGTCCAAGTGAGACACCCTGCATCAAGGACAAAGGATGAACCTCACAGTGCAGGTATGGCAGGGTTGCACAGGGAAGTGTTCAGGTACATAGGAAAGGGGAACAGGCCATTGCAGAAGTCTAACACGGAAATCACATGTACCATGGAGACAGTGAGATGCCGGGTGGTGGAGAGTTAAGGAAGCATGGCCATGAGGAGGAGCAGCTTGCAGGGTGACCGCACATAGCTGTCAGTCATGTGATGACATAGTTTGAGTGTTGAGTGGAACTACACCCCAGGCTATATGGTAATATGTCAGTGAGCTTGAACATGGACAGGAAAGGCCAATAAGTGACTTGCATGTAAGTAGGGTGCATGTGTGCTGATGAGGATTGCCCCCATGTTCAACACATGGCATGCATGCAGACTGCATCACTACAAGCACGCATCAGCCAAGCATTGCATGTGTCACACATGGCGCTAATGATTACATAGCCTGTACTGGCAGTCAATCACAACACATCGCACAAGCTACACACACATGGGCTGGACACACAAGCATCAACACTCACCGGACATTGCATCATAATCCAGCATCTCTCCCAGTCCCTGGATCTGTCCCTGATCGATGAACTCTGCAGCAATTTCCTCATGCGCAGTGAGTTCATCCTCCTCTGGTGGTGGCCCACTGCCAGTCACCAGAGTTGGGGAGTAATTAGAGGCCCGCTTTTGTTTTGCACAGCGTCAGAGGTCACTCCAATGGTTGTAGCAATCCTGAGCTGTGCGCCTCTGATATCCCATGGCACTGACACTATCTGCAATGAACTGCCAGTGGACCTGACGCTGCTCAGGCGTAGTATGGCAACCTGAGTCCTCCACCATATTGTGGTCGTGTGCTGACACGTAGTCCACAAGGAAGTCCAGTTCCTATTAGTTGAAAGGATTTTTCCTTTCCATGCCCGAGGCCGGAGCCGTGTCTGGGGTCCCAGCCTCTTGCACAGAAGCACATTTCCTCCTCTTGGCTGGTTGTGCAGACCCTGAGAGGCAAATGCCGCTCTGGTCAGTAGAGGCAGTGGCAATGGTGGACTGGCCAATGGGAGTAGGAATTGGCATGAGGACGGAAGGCCTGGATTGTGTGATTGGCTGCTGGGTGCTGTTGCCAGGACCCAGCAGCACAACTGCCTCAGTGCCAAGGGCTGTAACCGACACAGTCCTGGCTGGCAGACTCACTGCCAGGGTGTTGTTGGCCGTATCTGCCCATGTAGCTCCCACCACCTGACTGCTTGGAGCAGCAGATGTCAAAACTGCCCCAGATACATGTGCCTTGGTCACAGCTACCTTGGACACATGTGGCTTGGTCTTCCTCACCTGAAAATCTGCCTGGGAATCCTGTGCCAAGGCAACCTGCATTGGCTGACCCCGAGCCTGGGTGTTTTTGCCACAGTTACACCTGCAGCTTCCACCACCTGGTGGCCCATGCCAGCAGATGACACTGGCTGTGGGGTCAGATGTGCGCCAGGAATAACTGCAGCAGCAGCATCTCCCTGAGTCGCTTGGGGCGGTGGCATGGCTGTCCCAGCACGTCCCCCTCTACGACCACCTTGGCCTCCCTGGATTCCCTGGACTCCTTGGCCACCCCAGCCACGTTCCCCACCACGCCCAGCCCTAGGAGGTCGCCCAGCTTTGCCGCGCTTCCCTTTTGGTGGCCTCCCAAACATGGCACAGGTGGTATATTGCCAATGGGAGGTGCACACAATAATCGTCCTGGGCAATTGGGGTGAAGGGGGCAGGGTATGTGATGTTAGACGCACCCGTGTCCTCCAGCAAGGCTGTCTGTGACCCCTGGTGTGAAAAGATGGGCCACGCACCCCAAAAAATAATGATAAATGTGCATTCAACCCCCAGTAGCCCGCGTGCATGGAATAAACCTCCCACAGTACGCCGTGGCACCCAGGGACACAGAAATACATACGCATGGAACATGCGGGCTACTCTGACCTCGAAAATGGGTGCGCAAAACACAGGGGCAACCACAGTGGGGAAAAAAAGCATGCGCAACTCACCGTCTGCCTTGCGTGAAAAAGAAAAACACACGCGCATAGGCAACGCCCCCGCCAAAACAAGAAGTACGAACTTTAAGCGTTGTGAAGTAATTGCGTCTGAACCCACAAGAAGAAGAAACACACGCGGTCGGTCTCCACGAAAATCACATACAGTGAACTGCTTACCTGCTGGGACCTTTAACCCTTGTGGAAGGCAACACCCACGCACATCACATCACTTACGTGCTTACGCGCTGAGGGCCTTTCATTCAAATTACATGCTCACGTGCTATTTTTTCACTTACGGACTCACTCTGCATCAAGCTGGCCACGCAACAACACACGAAAGACCATGCTCCTGCCCAGAAGGCCATTTACCTGCCCCCCAGAGTCCCAAGCAGCCTCCTACGAGCTATCTGCTGCTAACAACCTGCCTGCTGCCAACATGCCCTGCTTTTTGGTGCCTGCACAGAAGTCATTGCCAGGGATCCTGTTCCTGAGACTACCTCTGCTGACCCAGAAGACTCCCGACAAGTGTACCATCGCTCCACAGCCCAGCCCCAGGACACAGTTGCCCACCCACACCTGCCTCGGGGATTGCCATGTCGGACCAAATACCATCCGGGGCCAGTGGCAACCCCCTGGCAGAGAGGCAGAGGGCTGTCAGCTTCACTGCAAATGAAGTTGGCATCCTGGTGGAGCAAGTCCTGGGGTATTATGATGCCCTCTTCATGACATCGTGCCTCAACAAGGAAGGACGTAGAAGGATCTGTTCAGCCATCCTGGATTCCATCAACGTGGATCAGGTGGCATCCCGCGACTACAAGCATGTCCTGAAGCACTGGGAGGACTTCAGGTCCAGGACCCACAGCAAGGCCCGGCACCTCGTTGCAGCTCATGGAGAAGTGGGGCGCCGGGACCAGTTGACCAACATCCAGATGCGGGTCCTGGAGCACACACGCCCAGCGCTCCACCACCAGGTCTTTGAGTTGCAGACCCATCTGGAGTCCAGTGCTAAGTGTCCATGTGTTCTTGTCCAGCATACTACATGTTGAGGTGTGGCAGGAGTGTGCACCTTGGCCTCATGTCTAGCATGTCACATCTGTGTGCAGGGCCATGACAGTGCTGCATGTGAGTCCGCTCAAGCCTGTTCCACGTCAATTGTGTCTGTGTTGCAATGCATGATGTGCACCAACATTTGATGACGCACACATGCTTGCATACCTATGTCGGGACTTGGCCATTTTTGGGGTGTGATTCATGGATGCTAATGTCACCGTCATGGTCATGCATGGTGTACACGTGCGTGTGTCTGAGTAGTGTGTGTGTGACTGGGAAACGCCATGGATGCATGACACAAGACCATCATGATGCGTCAATTGACTGATGCAGCCTAGTTGTCCATGAATCCACTGTGACGGGAGGTAGACATTGCCAGATACATGACTGTCTGGTGGTGTGTGTGCATGTGATCAGCATGTCCCATGATGCATGTGACGTTCAACCCCCCCATCAGATGTTCCAACAGTGCCTTGGACATGGATGCAAATGTCTGTTGCACGTGCCATGCTTGTTTGTGCATGTGTGTTGCTTGCACTGACCCGTGTGTTGTGGAGGGTGATGATGGAAGTGACGTTTGACAGTGCCACTCATGTGCAATTGCTTTGTGTCTAGCAGACTATTGTTCAGTACCCTGATGCCTGTGGTCAATCTCTCCCTATCTACAGCAGCGACTGTGGAAGAGGGCGGAGACAGTGCTGTGGAGCAGACCAGCGGGGATGTCTCACCAGACGGGGATGCATGGCCCGGTCACCCTCCCAGGACATGACATCTTCCGGGAGCGAGGGGAGTAGTGCTGCGTCAATGACCGAAGCTGCAGAGGGGATGCCCAAGAGACCAAGGTTGGAAGTATGCTCCTCTGCAGTGATAGGGGCAGGTGAGCCCCCACAGGGGCTGTCCAGAGCGGAAGACGGTGTGGAGGCATCCAGGTTGGTGGTGGGTGGGGAGGAGGAGGAGGCCGCATTAGACCCACACATGGTGCCTCGTGGGGTGATTCCACTGGTGCAAGTGGTGCAGTCCAGGGGCAGGAGGCAGCACAGGTCGCCACAGAGGGGCCTGTGCCTAATCCTGTCCCTGATACTGAGACTGCATCACCATGCACCAGCATGGATGCCCCGTCTCAGGCCCATCCGCAGGTAGGGGGGAGTTCCATGTCAACTGACACTCCTCTACCTGCGGACGTGGCGATCCGTGACACGGTAGAGCCCTTTCTAGTCGGTATTGCGTTGTGCACACGCATGATTCGTGATGATGTGCGTGCTTCCTGGCAGGACCACACACGTCATCACGAACAGGTGTGTGCCAACATGAACCGGCTAGGAGGGCTCATTGTCAGGGGTTTCCTCCATGTGCTGGCCGCTCTTGCGACCCCCCCTCCTCTTCACCCACTATGCACCAGTCATACTCCATGCCGTCTTCCAGCCCACATGCCACCAGGGCCCCATGTGGACCTTCCCCAGCCACCATGGCCAGGCTGGTGGAGATCCCATTCCTGCCACAGTCGGGAGTCGGAGGTCCAACAGAGGTGGTCACCATAGCAACTGGACCCCTGGCAACAGAGGTTGTGCAGGCACCATCAAAAAGGGCACGTACACGACAGCCCCGGGGGTTGGCATCTTCCCAGAGGTAGTTGTGGTGGCAAAGGCGGATGGCATCAAGGCGGCAGCAGGCTCGACGTAGGAGACATCAGGACTCAAGGCCAACTACATCACGGGGGCAGGCATCGGCCGAAGGGCAGGAGGACCCTGGACAAAGTGTGTCTTCCATGTGGCAGCGTTTGGGCCAGCAGATAGATGCAGAGCGGCGGCGGGCAGAGAGGGCACGGCTCACCATGGTCAGGGCAGAGAACTCCATGCGGCGAGCCTTGAGGTGGGCAGAGTTCCTCGAGGAGACTCGCAGGGAGCTGGCGGAGGGCATGGCAGCATCCCTGGGAGCCCTCGAGGATAGAGCGCAGTCCGATGATGCCCTGGCCAAGACTCTTGAGAAGAACCGTGAGCCATAGGACTAGCCCGCCGCCATTGTAAATAGTTATTTAGGGTTAGGTTTCCTTTTGTTTTTTTTTGTTTTTTGGAGTCCATGGACATTGCTCCACTTTTTGTATATAGTTGTATTTTTGTAGGGTTTTTGGTAAGTTTCAATTTGTTTTGGGATCATGGACCCTCAAAATGTCATTGTACATAGTTGTAGTACTGTGGATTTTATTCTTTTTTTTCACCCATGACGGAATGTTTTTTTTAAATTTACTCTTTGGAATTAGAATTCTGGACTTTGGATATGGACCACTTTTAGGATTAGCTTTTTTTTTGGATTTCGTGTTTTTTTGAATTTTGCATTTCATTTCAGTTCACATTCATTTATTTGTCATTGTCATGGTTGCTTTTCCTTTGGTAAATTTCATTTTTTTAATACATTTTCCTCAATTCATATATTTGTGCTGTCTGCTCTCATTTGTTTGGTGCATGTGTCAGTCGTCAATGGCTCAGTCATGTGTCACTGATGTGTGGGCATGTTAGCCATGTCTTTGGGTGTGTGCATGTGTGCTTCTGTGAACGACATGCCATGGGGCCTGTACTGAGAAGTGGTGTCAATGGATGGTTGTGGAGTTGCACTGTGGAGGTACATCATGGGGTGGCATTTGGGTGGACATTTGCTATATGATTTTATGTTGTGACAATGTGTTGGTTGAGGACCTGAGTCGGGGCCTGCTTGCAGGTGCCCATCACTGATGGGGGTCATGAGTCGGGCCTGCTTCCAGGTACTTGGTGCCATGTTGGCTGCCTGCAGGGTATGGTCATGGGTGAAGGGGAGGTCCATTGTGGTGTGGGCTGCCAGCGGCGCATGGGCACGGATGATAGGGGTGCCCCTTGTGGCATGGGCTGCATGCAGCCATGGTCGCGGGTGTTGGGGGGGTCCCCTGTGGTGCTGGCTGCTTCTGGTGCATGGTCACGGGTGATGGGGGGTCCCTTATGGTGTGGGCTGCCTGCAGCCATTGTCAGGGGTGTTGGGGGCTCCCCTGTGGTGCCGGCTGCCTGTGCAGCATGGTCACAGGTGATGGGGGGTCCCTTGTGGTATGGGCTGCCTGCGGCATGGTCATTGGTGTTGGGGGGACCCCTGTGGTGTGTGCTATCTGTGAGGCATGGGGAGAGGGCGAGGGGCCACCCCACAGGCAAATCACATGAATATCCCAATCGCGTACCCCTGAATACACTTACCCTGCTCGCTGCAGCCTAATCACGTGAGGAGCGCACTCGCGCACCCCTGAATAAACGTATGCCGCTCATGCCAGCCAAATCGCGTGAAAAGTACACTCGCGAACCCCTGACTGCATGGACCCTGCTCGCGCCAGCCAAATTGCGTGAAAAGCACACTCGTGCACCCCTGAATACGCGTACCCCACTCGCACCAGCCAAATCGCAACGTTAGCACACTCGCGTACCCCTGAATTCACGTACCCTGCTCGCAGCAGCCATACGTGATTAGCACACTCACGTACCCCTGGAATTGCGCACCCGCATGGTGAGGCCCTCTCATGCTGCCATCAGCCGCATGCACCCCCTGCACTCAGCCCACACCACAGGGCACCACCCAACACCCGGGACCATGTCTCGCAGGCAGCCCACACCACAGGGGACCACCCATCACCCATGACCATGCCCCGCAGGCAGCCCATCACTCGTGATCATACCCCGCAGGCAGCCCATGCCACAGGGGACCACCCATCACCCCTGACCATGCCCCACAGGCAGCCCACACCACAGGGGACCACCCATCACCACTGACCATGCCCTGCAGGCAGCCCATCACTGGTGACCATGCCCCACAGGCAGTCCACAACACAGGGGACCACCCATCACCCCTGACCATGTCCCGCAGGTGGCCCACACCACAGGGGACCCCCTACACCCGTGACCATGCCCCATGAGCAGCCCATCACCTGTGACCATGCCCCACAGGCAGCCCATCACCCGTGACCATGCCCTGGAGGCAGCCCATGCCACAGGGGACCACCCTTCACCCCTGACCATACCCTGCAGGCAGCCCATCACCCGTGACCATGCCCCGCAGGCAGCCCACACCAATGGGGACCACTTATCACCCCTGACCATGCCCCGCAGGCAACCCATCACCCCTGACCATGACCCGCAGGCAACCCACACCACAGGGGGGACACCCCGACACCTGTCACCACACGCACAACACTTTCCACGTATTGATGGGGGGGTGCAAGGAGATTTTCATGCGATTTGGCTGGCCGTGCAGGGTACGTGTATTCACGGGGTTAGGGTAGGCCTTTTTTACGCGATTTGGAAGGCATGAGCATGGTACGTGTATTCAAGGGGGTGCAAGAGTACATTTTAATGCTTTTTGGCTGCCGCGAGCATGGTACACATATCCAAGCCGGTGCGCAAGTATATTTTCACACGTTTTGGCTACCGCAGGTGGGGTACGCATATTCAGGGGGGTATATGCGTGAAAATTCATTAGATTTTCACACGTTTTAGCTGGCGCAAGCGGGGTACGTGTATTAAAGGGGGTGTGCGAGTTGATTTCATGCGTTTTGACTGCCGTGAGCGGGGTTCGCGTAGTTTTCCACGCGATTACGGCATAGGGGGGCGGCAAGCTTATTCAGGGTTAGCGCCACCCTTTGTGCTGTATTGGGGATTTCTATTACTTTTTCTGTTGCAAGGGGAGTTCTTGGGGACGTAACTGGCACTGCTGGATGTTCGCTGCACCACGGCTGCAAATGCCTAGGGAAATCCATGAATACGCGGTGCACCTAAATGCTGTTTGGCAAACGCGGCTGGTGCACAATGGCGCATGTTTTCTCTCTGCGCCAGCCGCGTGTATTACATCTGCAATTCTATGAATTGGCCCAACAGTGTCAACAAGTGATCCGTGAACACACTTCACTTTTAATTTGCGTAAGCCTCTGTTGAAGTCCTAAGAATTGAATTACAAATGTCTTGATATTTTATGTGCAGTACAAGGAACTTTTGAGAAGATTCTGCATTCTTTTACTCCTATAATGAATCAGATTGTGGCCATGACACAGATTGCTTATTCCTGTGTACCAATTAACATTCTAAAAGTCTGCTCTTCCTTTGTGAACATTTCCTGTTCTTGCAGAAATGGAAATGATTTTCAACATTTACAGGCAGCTAAAGAAATATACAGGTGGTAAACAATTACCTTCACTATTTTATAAAGGTGGCAGAGAAATAATAATAATAATAATAATAATAATATTATTAAGAAAATAATAATGATAATAATTTCAAAGTAGAAATAGAAAATCAGTCACATTAACGAGATGAGGGTGTTTATGCTAAATACTTGATTTAATTCTTGAATAACCAAATTTCTATATATGTGTGTCTTTGATAGATCTATAGTTTCCATTAACCAGCTGGTGTTAAAGGGCTTTCCCAAATGTGAATTTTCCCTCCATGACACACTGATGAAACGTGTGTCATGACTCTGGCTCATGACAGCAGTGACCTTTCCCATATCCCATCCTGTTGCCAGTGTGTCCATGTTCCACCTCTTTCCTTTGGTCAGCCAACCTACTACCGCACTCTTGAAGTACCTCCCTGTTCCCATTTCCACTTCTTTATCTAATCAATTATCATTTCATTTAGTAAAAATTGCACGTAGGCGTTACCTCTGTGTGAAATGTTGATCTCCAACTCTCTGGGCCACATTACAAGTAGGGAGCAAAGGGGCACCTGGCACCGGTAATGACACCGGTGCCGGTAATCCCTTTACGCCCTCCTATGAGTTCCCTTTGTGGGTCCTTCCTTAACGCCTGCTTTTAGCAGGCATTAAGGACAGGACCCGCAAAGGGACACCGGGGTCAATAACGGTACCACAATTTGCGGTACCATTATTGCCGCCTTCCCCCTTCCCATTGAGCCCTATGGGGGCTCAAATGGGAATGGGAAATGGCCCTGGTGAATGGGGAATTGACGGTCCCTCCGACCTCGGAATGGACCGGTAATTACTCCATTAACCTGGCCGGAGTCGGAACTATTTTGGAGGCAGCCATGCCGCAAATAGCGGCGTGGTTACCTCCAAACTCGGAATTACCCCCTCTGTCACAGTAAAACATTCATTAAAGATAAGGACAATGTTTACATTGTTATTTCAACAACACCGTGTCTGTCTTAAAGTGTGCTCATGAAATAACAAACAGAAAAGCATTTATTTCAGTGTAAAATTCAATTTTGATCACAATTTTATGTTTGCTAGCCATCCTAATCCATATTGTAAGGGTGCAGAAGTAAGGCTCGGACACAATGGTGGCATATTTTTGGATATACACTTGTATTGATCAAGAAAAACTTAGAAAAATGCCTCTCTATCCCTAAAATTAAGAGGGGTTTTCCTACCAAAAAGAAAACTAGCGAAATTGTCAGCAAGTCCAAAACTAAAATGTTTGTAACTGTTGTGTCTCAAAACATACCTGTGTCCATAACACTAATAACTTAAAGCAGCTGTGCAAGAATGATTTCTTCTCAAAGTAAAGTGTTTGTGGTAGCTCCAAACAACAGAAAAGTTTTCACTCTGTGGTAATCAAAACTGATGAAAATAAACAGTGTTCACAAACATAAAACCTAAAGGCTAGGGTTGCGCTCCATTCAGCTAGACTTTCATCTTAATTCACAGAGCAGTGTAAAGTATATTTTTGAGAAGCAAATTCACATTGCACTGCAAAAGTACTCTTTGTGCCATGCTAAATTGGCCTAATTCACAAAAAACGCTATGGGCCTCATTACAAGTGAGGCAGTGAGGGGTTAACGGCGCCAGTAAAGATGCCGGCGCCGTTAACCCCGTACCACCCCATTATGCGGTCCCCTTGCGGGACCCACTCTGGACATCTGGACAGACCAGACGTCCTTTGCAGGTCCCGAGAGGGGACCAGCATGCTAACAACGGGCCCTTCATTAACGGGCCCGTTGTTAGCATGCTCCCCATTCCCATTGAGCCCTATTTGGGTCAAAGTCGGGGCGTCCGTGTGGAGTGTACAACGTTTAGTAACAATTTTGTCCATTAAAATACAAAAAAGGGTAGGGACAGAAGAAAGGAAAGTGTCCACGATCTGTGGAACATTCGTGTCCCCTGCACACTCGAAAGATTGTATGATAAACAACTGTTCCATAACATTCAAAAATGAATGATTCTATACGTTCAAGTTAAATACTAATCTATAACTAGATGGTACAGAGGCACTGTTTTCAGTTAGTCAGTAGTAAGAATAATAGGTAAGTCCAATTCTTCGTAGGGAGGATAGATTTCTAAGAATTTCTTAGAGAGTCAATTAGGCTAAATAATAAATCTACAATATGAAGAAGTATTTTTAATATGATTCAACAAATAGGAGCAAAAGGAACATTCCAACTGAAAATACAAAATCACAATATTAATACCATATTGATATCATATGATCAGAGGTAATGGTTCATAAAAACTCAACACATTTTGGGAATAAATTCCCTTCATCAGGAGTGGTTATTTGTAGCTCTATTCACAACATTCTTAGATCCAGAATTCTGATATCTGCAGATTACAAAACAAATAATATTCTCTTAGAATACATTTCTAGAATCGATACAATTACATTTCTGTTTAATTTAATTAGCTTAATCAGATACGCCTGACCCTACCTGGCATAGGTGCCCCACTGTGTTTCGGTCTAGGAGTCACGGTCCAGTGTCTTAAGGTGAAGGGCTACCTGTAAATGTCACAAAGGTTCGTAAGTGACTAGATTCAAGATTATCCAGAGAAGAAAAATAACTAAATGAATAAAGGTTATACCTCAAAGCAAAGGTTGGGTCCTGTGGCTAGGGTTAATATATCACTGGTGGTTGTTCCTGCATCTTAGAGAGAATATTTCAAGTAACCCATGTCTGGGGTCTTCTTGCGATGACTCGAAACTGTAAATAACAAAGAGGATATTTGCTAAATATCTAGTGTAAATACCCTGGGTGTATCTGAAGAGTGAAGACCTAATGCTCTAGGACTTACCTCCCAATGGGGAGCATATGTCGTATGTGGAAAAAGTTCAAAGGTCTTCTGCACATTAATCCAGAAAGATAATGGAAAAAATAGCTCAGAGGAGGTCCCCAGCTGTAGTCCAAAACGGAGTCCTGACTCAATTGAAAATGTGATTCTACATGGGAGAAATGAAGAAAAAGGACTTTTCTTGTTCGTTCCGGTAACATATATAGATTAGAAAGGTTGCTCGATGCAAAACGGTAAGCAGTATTTGCATTCAAAGTGAAACAGCGTGAGAAGACGTCTAGTTAGTAAACTTATGTTATCTTGTTCCTAACAGATACGCTAGGTAGTTGAAAGTAAAAAGTAAAAAGTAAAAAGTAAAAGGGTCCCCATACTCAGATATTAGTGTCACGACTTGCTGTCTTGATAGTTGATACAAACTGTATACAACGTGGAGTGTGGCAATTGGTAAACAACAGCTTACCCCTGAACGGAGTATGTGGGACCCGTCTTATAAGTGAGACAGTATGAAAGTTGCAGAAATCAAAGTACTAAGGTATATATGCCACTTACTGCTGGTCGCTGAGTAGTCCCGTCGTATGGGTTCCGAAACGTCACCGTAGGAGAAAGAATGTCTTCAAAATACTTTGCGACAATGAATGACGTAAACATCTGACGTCACCGAATCAGATGTTGGAGGTCAGTAGTGTTGTGAGCGTGATGACATTAGGGGTAAAAATCCTACATCATCACCAAACCCGTCCCTGTTCAGTAAACCATTATGTCCAAACCCAAGTCCCTTAGCGTGGTGCAAAGGTAAAGCAACTATCATTGAGTTTATTATTCAAAAACGATAACTCCAGTGGGAATAAGTATGTTAAGCAAGACAGAAAAACGTGTATAAAGGGAGTGATCCCAATAGATTAAAGGTGCTCTTCCATTTTGCCAAATTACAAATCATGAGACCGATATGGACTACTAGTGAATCAGTCAGTGGGGCACCTGCACTTACAATCTACTGGTGGGGTATCCCCAGTAGATAATAATAACATGCTTCTAAGTACTTCCTGTGATCAAAAGCTTTGGGAATTACAGATCTCTGTTGTGACACTCTGATCCTGTATCCTTGTAATCTACTGGTAGGGAATCCCCGGCCAACAATAGTAACATGTTTGTAAGTACTTCCTGTGATCAGACGCTTTGGGAATTACAAATCTCTGTTATGACATCCTGGTCCTGTATCCTATTCATGCTGGTGATGTCTAAGGTTGTGACTATATTTTATAGATGTAGAAAATATTTTGAAAAATGGTTGGACAAAGGGTCCCAAAATAACATTGATCATTATAACTAAGTATATATTCCCTTCAATTTGGAGGGATACTGGTCATAATGGTAATCGTCCAGGTATACATCATCATATGATGGTGTTGGGGTTAATTCTCAAAATGGTATAACCAGAGTTGTGCCTGTATTCTGTGATTCTGTGGTCATACTAAGGGTCCCAAGCCATATTAATCATTATAACTAAGTATATACTTCCTTCAATTCGGAGGGATACTGGTCATAATGGTAATCGTCCAGGTCTACATCCTGATATGGTGGTGTTGTGGTTAATACTCAAGATGGTATATAACCAGAGTTTGGCCTGTATTCTGTGATGGTGTACGAGCTTATATTCAGAAATAGCTCCCATGTGTCTGAATTAATTAACAATGGGTTATCCCCATGTCTCATCTTAATGTGTGAATATCAGTATGACCCTTGTTGATCTGGAACAGCTAAATATTGAGTGTCCAGTATGGTTGTTAATCTATGTCAATTGATCTAAAGGGTGATGATTAGAATGGATTGGATTAGAGGAATACACTTAGATGGAAATCTTCATTCATTCCGTGGGGACTCATGCTGTCCAACTTATCGATCCAGTATAGTTCCTGTTGGTCTATTTTCCTACCATGGTTGCCACCCTGTGGGGATCGATTCACTACTTCCAAGATTTGGAAGCAGAGTTGAGCCACTGAGTGTTTTTTCTCTGTAAAGTGTCTTGCTACAGGAGAACGCAAATTGTGGGTTCTGATATTACTTTTGTGCTCATTGAGCCTTTCTTTCATTTTCCTTTGGGTTTGTCCCACGTAGTAGATTCCACAAGGATAGTTGAGGGCATAAATCACTGATTGTGCATCACAGGTAGTATAGTGTTTTAGCTTGATGTTTGCTTCAGTGCGTGGATGTCTCACATAATCACCTTTAGTGATATTATTGCAGTTCAAGCAGTGGAGGCAGGCAAAGGTTCCTACTTTCTTTGTCTGTAGAGTGGTCTGTCTAGACTCTGGAGTTCATTCTGCTTTCACCATTAGGTCTCTGAAATTATGTCCTCTTTTGTAGGCTATCAACGGAAGTTCCGGGAAAGGTTTCAAAAAATGTGGGTCCATTTGGATGATCCTCCAATTTTTGTGTATTAGTCTATTTATGTGATGACTTTGGCTTGAATATTTGAGGGTGTACAAAAAAGGTATTTCTTTGGATTCTGGTAGTTTGTTCAATAATTCTGTTCGTGTCTTTAGAGTTGCTCTGTTTCTGGCTGCAGTGACAATTTCTTCCGGGTAGCCACGATTGGGATATTTCTCCGTTGTTTTATCCATCTCTAATACTAGTGTGGACTCGACAGATGTGATTCTTTTAGCTTGAAGAAATTGGCTGTATGGAAGATTATTGCATAGATGCCTGGGATGATAACTCTGGTAATGTAAAGTGTTATTGACATCTGTGGGTTTTGAGAATAAATTGGTGACAATTGTGTCTCCTCTAATTTCTAGCTCCACATCAAGAAAGTGAATTTTTGGATTTCCTATTTCCATCTTGAACTTAATCCTTTCATTGAGCGAGTTGATAAAGGTCAAGAATTCTGATAATAGTTCTTTGTCACCTCTCCAAATCAAAAACACATCGTCTATGTACCTCATCCAACAAACAAGTTTGTTTTTCCAACTTGTATTAGTAATGATATGTTCACTTTCTGATAATAGTTCTTTGTTACCTCTCCAACATACTAGTACCTATCTACGTGACACGACTCACTTCATTAATATCATACAGAACATAAAGGATCTTGACTCCAATGATTTACTGGTCACACTGGATGTCCAAAGTTTGTATACGTCTATTCCGCATGATAAGGGCACGGAAGCTCTAGAATGAGCATTACTACAAGAACCAAACTGCATAGCTGATAAGACTTGCATCCTACAGTTAACCAAAATCATCTGACATAACAACTATTTTAGATTTAATAATTAATTTTACCTTCAAGCTTCGGGCACCTCAATGGTTTCAGCAATGGCTGTGGCCTATGCTAACCTCTTTATGTACCATCTAGAAAGTGAACCAAGAGATCATTAGTTGCAAGAGAATTCCACATTGCACACCTTGATGTACTCTTCCTGCAGGAGACACGTCTAATACACAGAGAGGAACGGGCAATAAGAGGGGAAGGTATTGGTCAAGTTCACTGGGCATTGGGGACTATCAAAAAAGGGGGGAGTTGGCATAGTGATTCACAAACAATGTAAACTACAGGACTGCACGACAACCCACCATTTGGAGGGAAGATTTCTGATACTCAAAGGGATTCTGGACGGGGCAAGGGTACTCCTGGCAGCACTATATGCCCCCAACCATGGCAGATGCATTTCACATGGAGTGCGCTCAATGCGATACAGGAATAGGAAGCAGACATCTACATAATAGGAGGGGACTTCAACTCATGTGCAGATGAAGCTAGAGGTAGGATGACCATGGGGACCACAGCGAAAGGAGAAATGGATGCCAACCCCGGACATCTGGGATGCATATTAGCTGCCCATGGCCTGATTGATGTTTGGAGGGAGCAACATCCAGTGGAAGAGGGATACACATTTTGCTTGGTCCCACACCACACATACACCAGGATAGACTATCTTCTCATTAATAGGCACCATGGGACGAGAATGACCCATAGCAAAATCAGGCCTGTGGGGTCGACTGATGATTTCATGGTCCTCATGTCTCTCGATATCACCAGGCTTTATAGGCCAGATAGCAGCTGCCGTTGCAATGATACCCTTTGGAAATACCACCTCTTCACTAAACAATTGGGGGAGGCAATTACTGAATACTTCAAACTGAACGATAATGGGAAAGTGAATAGGGGGTGCTCTGGGATGCAGGGAAGGCAACTTGACGGGGAATACTCACCAGAGAGGGGACGAGACGTAAAAGGAAGAGGAACCTCAGAGAGGAGAAGCTGAGGAGAGAGATAGTGGAAGGGGAGGGGAGGATGCACGCAACAGAGGGGAATACAGAGAAAATTAGAGAATTGATACACTCCAAAACAGCAAAACTTGAAGCACGGGGAATGGGAGAAACCATATGGAAGTTGGGGTACCTCAAACAGAAATACTATGAGAAGGGAGATAAAACAGACACGCTGCTGGCAGTGAGGCTCTGAGTACAGAGGAAGGAAAGGTGGGTATCATCCCTTGCGAGCTCCAGGGGGGTACAAGAGGGCCTCACCCAGAGAGATAGCAGAGGGATTCACCCAGTACTATGAAACCCTTTACCAATCTGAAATACAGGGGGGTGAAACAGCGGTAGGGGAATACCTGGAGAAGATAGACATGAACACACTTACTAACTACTAACATTTGGAAAGTTGCATAACAATAGAATAGGTACAAGAAACAATATCCCATCTCCCCAACGGTAAAGCCCTAGGGGAAGATGGATACGCTATAGGATTCTACAAGAAATTCTTGGGGACCTTGTAGCCGCACATGGTACGAATGTACAAACGCATCCTAGAACCAGGAGAGGCCCCAGACACCTTCAGCAAAGCATTAATATCAGTGATCCCTAAAGAAGGAAGAGACCCCAAGCAATGCACATCTTACCACCCCATCGCACTATTGAATGTTGATGAGAAGATCTTTGCATGCTGTGATGCTGGAAATGCATCGGAGGGATAGGGCCTCTGCATCCTTGTCCTTTACTGCTTTTTATTGTGTGTTCTGTTGTGTTTTCTGTGCAGGAGTTCATGTGGGACTCCTGGCGGTGCAGCTCTCTCTCTTTTGGTTTGGTGTACAGACCCATGGGATACCCTTATGGCACCCATGGGTGGGGGTACAACCCTGTGCCCCTAGTGTATGTTTTTGGGCACCTGTGTGTGGCCCACAGAGCAGAGTATGGGCTGTGGCAGCTCCATGCTGAATTTAACAGGTGCTCTGAGTATCCTCCATTTTGGGATACCCAGGCCCTGGCATTGAAATCAGTTGATTCCTGATAGGAAACAAGATGGCCCCTGTGGCCTCTTGCTTTCTATTGCCTGTTACCTTGTTTTCCCAAAGTCCTGGGAAGCCCTGACTCTGTCCCTTCCCCCTGACCGGCTGTTGGGTTGCAGTTCCATATATGGTGTTGTTGTGAAGTCCAGGCCAGACTGGCTTGAGCCTTCCCAGTGACTGTAGGTTGTGGGTACACCCTGTGAATGGGACCTGGGTGAATGGAGTGTGTGACCAATATGCACTTCTTGTTGTGGATGTCTAGTTTCTGGTGTTTGACACAATGACTGAGACAGCCCTGCCCGAAACTGGTATGAATGCAGTGTGGAGTGTTGAATGGCTGGGTACTTGTCCCAATACACATAACTTGTTGTCAGTGTCTTGAGAGAAGTGAATGGCCTGAATGCACTATGCACCTGATTGGCTGCCTGCCTGAATGAATGCCCTTCTGACCGATTGGTTGCCTGAGTGTGACCAAGCAGAATGAATGAGAGATCAACTAGTATATCTGGGGGCCTCTCACTGCTAGAATTCGTGTTCAGAAGCTGAAGAGAAACTGGAGTTGAAACTGAAGCTTAACCTTGAAGCCCTGCTGGAAGAGAAGTCTTGCTGCTGTTCTAGTTCATTGATCTGAAAGCTGCTGTGTCTCCAAGGACTGACCCAGAGAGGACCTGATAAGGCGCCCTCTTCCCGAGCTACGAGGGACCATCGTGCACCAACTGATCTTTGCCAAAGCTCCCTGGTAGACAGACCTACGACAGGCTGCCGACCGGAGACGGGGCCCGCCGCGGAATCACAAGGAGAAGCGCCCTAGACACTGTTGTCCATCATCGTCAATGACCGCCGTCGCCGACCAGAGCCGTCGTGCTCCCTTTGCCTAAGTAACATTTGATCCAAGGATGCTCTAGCCTGCAACGTCTACCGTTTTGTCCCGCCAGAGAAAGTCGTGGCCACTGACGTGCCGAAGAGCATCCACCGGTGGGTTTCCCGCCAGCTGACGTCCGTAGAGACGCCGGATGACTCGCCGCCCTTGCTGGGCCACAGTTCTTCACAATCTCTTTGCGGTACTGAACTATCGTTATCGAGGTGCCCCACACGCCTCTTCCTTGCAGGACGCCAATGCTCCGTCATCCCCGAGCACCACTAGGAATGAAGCTGCCACCTCACCGTCATCGTTCACCCCTTTTTCCTCATGGGATCTCGACGATCCGTGGCTCCTGCCTTAAAGGGAGCTGCACCAGAAGGATGTGTCGAGGACCCGACGGCAAACTCTGCTATTCCAGGTACATTGGGGTTGTATAACTATTTTAGAAGGAAATAAGACTCTTTTGAACAATATATGGACTGGGCTTGTACGATATATCTTTATTTACAGGTTGCCCAGGTGGGGGGGGATCTCCACACAGAATTGTGCCTAGTTGGTAGGGGTCAATATCCTGCAAATTTTTCTAACCAACTGCTTTCCTCCTATATCTATTGTTGGTTACTTTTTTTCCTTGATCTGTGTGACATTTGACCAGAGTAATAGTTGATGCACTTTAATGAGATCTGATAAAAATTTGTGGTACCACTTTAGAGCTGTATATATGGGCCATTGTAGATATTCTGAGCACAAAGTGAGTTATTGTGATAGTGCACATAACCTTGAATATTTTTTTTTTATTTTTTTATTTATTTGTTTGGTTAATACAATCAACCTTTCAAATTTTCCACATACAAGAGAAAACAAAGCAAATTGCATTTCATAATTATTTACCAGTAAACTTGTACAAAAACAACAATTTCAGTAAATGAATTTAACAGTCTGGGCTACTCAGTTGGTATTCTTTTTGATGTTCAGTAGGATTTGACTACAGCTTATTGTGATCATTAGGAAATACAGCATCCAGAAATTGTATGGTGGCTATCTTTATGACTAGCTTAGGTGATGAAAAGATGAATTGCCACAGATCTTTGTGTATATACCTATTTTGTTCTTCCAAATGATTTTTGAAGTATAGCTTACGAGTCGCTGCTAATTGAGGGCAGTACACTATACAATGTTCCAAAGTCTCTTTCTGGTCTAGAACTTTACAAAATCGGCAGTAATTTTCAGCCTTCGGGATTAAATTTCTGCGAGACAAAACATCTCGAGTCGGCCACAAGTTTAAACGAAAGCGAAGCAGCTTGTGACGTATTTTGGAGCATGGAAATTTGACCAAATAATCAGCCATGACACTGTGACGCTTGTGACCAAATAAATTCCGTTTGAAATCTTTGTAAGTTACGCATTTATTTTGGGTAGTACACCAATCATGCTGTTGAATTTTTTTTTTTGCGCTGCCTTCATTTGATAATAGAAGCTCCAGCGAGATTGATGCATCAGCTAATACATTTAGAGTTAACTTACACCATTGTTGGGAGAACAATCGATCTCTGCTTAATAGATGGACAGCCACCTGACCCAAGATATCTGGGCGATCAAGAGAGAGAAGACATTTTCGAAGAAATGCACAGTATTTCCAAGTAACATACGAAAAAATAGAAAGAGAGCCCAGTTCAAACCTAATCAACGGCAGCGGAGTACTTGCCGGAACATGTAGTACTTGCTTCCAGAAAGATGCTTCCAATCTATCCCACCAAATTTCTTTTTTGGGGGCCTGGGCCTCTGACCCGTAAGTTAAGATTGGAAGGACTTTCTGCACATACAAAGTTACTACATGTTTTGTTGTGAATTTGCCAAATTTGCCCATTAACAATTTAGCCTGGGCAACTAAAGTCTGAAGTTTGCCCTTAATTTCCAAATCTTGACTGGGGTTTGCAGGAGTGTCAATGATCAAAGTCCCCAAATATTTATATGTGGGAACCTTGACAAGGGCCAAATTATGCAATTTCCATGTGAAAGGTTTGACTTTTACTCCCGTGTGCCATTTGCAAACCATTATTTGTGTTTTATTCATGTTTATATTTAGGTGGTTTGCATCCACATACAATTCCAGACCATTTAAGAGATTTTGTAAACCACTTTGAGTTTTTGAGATGAGAATCAAATCGTCTGCATACAGAAGATATTGGATTTTGGTCAAACCCATACTCGGAGAGTCACTACTTATCTGCTTAAGAGCAGTGCCCAAATCAAAAATAAAAAAATTAAATATAGAGGCGGCCAAAATGCACCCCTGTTTCAATCCTCTGTGTGTTTTGAATTTAGCCGACAGATCGCCCCCCAAAGCAAGTCTGACCTGCATGGTAGTATTTGTGTGTAGGAGAACTATTAGTGATGTCAGCGAAGAGGGGCAATTGTATTTAATTAATTTTGAGAATAAAAGAGATCTGTCGACTGAGTCAAAAGCGACTTTAAAGTCAACAAAGGCTAAAAATAAAATCTGTTTCTGGACAGTATGCTCAGAAAGAAGTGTATTTAGAGTGAAAATATTAGGAATAGTGCCTACTTGTGCCACAAAGCCTGCTTGAAAAGGATCATTAAGTCCAGCCTGCATAGTCCATTTTTGAAACTCTCTTAAAATTATACGTGAGAAGATCTTACCGGGAGCGTCCAATAATGCTATGGGTCTGCAACATGTAGGGTCTTTCCTGTTCCCTTTCTTGAAAATGGGAATGATTATTGAGTGAGTCCAAGACGGGGGGAGCGTTTGCGTATTAATAATGGTAGAAAATATTTGAAATAGTATTTTGGACCAGATGTCCGGATGGTCTTTGAACATTCTGTTAGATAAACCATCAGGGCCGCATGCACCAGAGCGACTGGACTTCTTGATAAACAGGCGAATATCATCCAAATCAAAATTTAGATGAAACTTCGTCGTGAACTTATCGGATGATGGTGCAGAGCCCCCTTTTGGAATACTATATAAAATAGAGAAATAGGAAATCCAGTCCGCCTCAGTGACTTCGTTGGCCTGTATTATAGCCTGAGGCCCATTTGTGGCTTGATTGAGCAGGGACCAGGTATTAGCAATATTCAGGCTTTGAATAGTAGCCAATAACAGTTGGCTGTCAAGATGGTATAATGTGGCACGCCTGGATTTAATCCAGTTTCTAGAACTGGTTTTGATTTTTAATAACTGACTGAAACGAATACTATGAGGTAATTTCATAGCTTCTCTTTTTTGAAGTCTGAATAATATCTTTTGATCTCTGACTTCAGAGTTGAAGTTATGAAGAGAGGGAAGTCGAGTCTTAGGTTTAGATACAGTGCTCGCCAGAGGAGGTCGAAAGGCTTGAATCATGTCAGAATAGCAGATGTTAGAGTTTGCTACATTCAGTTGAATTTTGTTACCTTCATGATTCAAATGTGTGTAAAAGCGGGCTAAAGCTTTGTCCGTCCATCTTACTTTATTACCTTGAATATTAATTATATAAAGACTGTGTTTTAACTAATACAGTGTGTGGCCATTCCTTTTTGGGGTCTGGGGACTACACTGTACTTAAGAACCAGCCTGCATCACCTCCTGAGGAGCTAGGCCTTGATTGCTGGTCCATTGCTACCTTATAGAGAATCTTGGCTGGGGTCCTCTGTGCCTCTACTCTACCATATAGAGAGCAGAAGTACAGACCCCCCTCCAGTCTTTACACACGCATATTAGCAATGCGATTCAAGGAAGAATTGCCACGGATAATACACCCAGATCAGATGGGGTTTATAGCGGGAAGACAGAGCCCAGATGCAGTTAGAAAGACCCTTGATCTCATGGAACATGTGGGAGGAAGCCAGGGGGACCACGCACTTCTAAGCTTAGATGTGGAAAAAACATTTGATCGCGTATAATGGGGATTTCTGTTTGCAGTGTTGAGGAAAATAGGGGTGGGAGAGAAAATGTGCAGAGCTATCCAAGCCATCTACTCTGGTCCCAAGGCGAGGGTTGTGGTGAATGGGGCGAAATCCAGAGAATTTGGGCTAAGTAGGGGCACTAGACAGGGTTGCCTGCTCTCCCCACTCCTCTTCGCCCTGGCAATGGAGCCCCCGGTGAGGAGATCCAGAACGATGTGCAGCTGAGGGCGATAGGGGTAGGGGACGTGTCCCACAAACTAAGCATGTATGCAGACGGTATTATGATATATCTCTCAGAGGTAACAGAGGCATTGCCAAGGGTATTCCGGGTGGTAGAAAAATAGGGGAGCTTATCGGGTTTCAAGATAAATGTTAATAAATCAATCCTCCTCTCACTGGGAGAGGTAATGGGAGAGCGAAGAAGGGGATGGAATGGACTGGGGATACAGATAGAGGAAGGCAGCTTTAAATATCTCGGAGTGAGGATCCCTAGAGAACTGGACAAACTATATGAGGAAAACTTCCCCCCACCCCATTGCATCGGCTCTTTGGGGACCTAGATAACTGGGCGAAATTAACCATTTCATGGGTAGGACATCTAAATGCACTCAAAATGGTCCTCCTCCCTAGGGTGTTATACTTATACCAGGCGCTCCCAATAGAATTGCCAGATGCGCACTTCGGAGAACTAAAAAGGCAAATGATAAGATTCCTCTGGGAGAGGAAAAACACAAAGTGGCCTATAGACTGCTGGTACAACCCAAGGAGAAAGGGGGGGGTAGGCTTCCTGGAAATGTGTACATATTATAGGGCAGCCCAATTCATAGCCCTGATCCCCCACTTGAGGGAGGATAAACAGAAGCAGTGGATGGAAATTGAGAACCATCTGTTCCACCCGTGATGCTCGAAGAATGGTTGTGGGCACCACTAGAGGCCGCCCCGACTAAGGTACCGAGGAACAGGATCCTGGGCCCGCTTTGGTCCCTCTGGAAAGTTAAGAAGGAAATGGTGGGGAGAACAACTTGGCCCTCACCCCTAAGCCATATTTGAGCACCCCCATAAGAGACCGGATCCCCGGACATGAGAGAATCCAGGACTAGTTTGAGGGTGGTGTGGAAAGGGTGGGGAAAGTCATGAAGAAAGGTGCGTTTATATGGCTAAGTGAGCTTGAGGACATGTTGGGAGGGGGAAAGATCTCAGTTTTTAAATACTTGCAACTCAAAGGGGTGCTCATGTCTGAAGATTGGAAGGAGAACCTGCAAAGGGAACTGTCACGTACAGAGAAAGTGATGGACACAGGGAAAGGGACGAGAGAGCTTATTTCCACATTATATCAGGCCCTGGTGGAAGCACAGGGAGGCGATATAGAGGGATACAGGAGGGAGTGGGAGCGGGACATGGAGATAGAAATGGAGGATATTCAATGGTAAAGACTATATGAGAACGCCCACCGCACCTCAGTAGCCTGCCAATTCACACTCCATGGGTTGAAACTCTTGTACAGATGGCAATGGGATCCAGCGAGACTATCACTGATGTTCCCGGGAGTCGATCCCCAGTATTGGAGGAGGTGCGGGCAGAGGGCAGACTACTGGCATATGTGGTGGGCATGTAACAGGGTTCAGAGATATTGGAAGGAAATTCTGGGCTGGATAAGGGATCTAGACGGTGTGGAGACGGAGGGTTGGACCCTCTCCTGGTGTTATTTGTAATAGAGGTAATAGAAGGGGACTGGATTAAGCTTCTGCATATGCCACACTTTTTGCTACTGGCAGCCAGGGCAAGCATTGCAGGAGGTTTGAAAGGGGAAAAGCTCCCCAGCAAAAGACAATGGGCCGCCAAGATCCTGGACATGTACAGAATGGAACAACTCACTAGACAGATGCATGGTCAATCTCCATCAAGGGAAATGGAATGGGCCCCCTTCCTGGGAAAATACGACCCAGAGAGGCCCCACCAGGAGACGATCAATAGCCCGGGAGACTCAGAAGGAGTAAACAACAGTGAGGGAAACTGCACAAAGGGAAGGGCTGGAGGGACGTAATGCCATGGAAAAGAGAGGGGAGAATAGGCACAAAGTGGACAACAGTGGATCCTACCACGGATCTCAGAGGGGAAAGATGTGAACTGCCGGAGATTGCCGTGAGTGAACTCCAAACATATAAATGGAGGAGGTGGCACAGGGATCTGACGGACGCGGGTCCCAGTGAGTTCCACGCTACCCTCATTAGAAGAGCATGTTGGTTTGAGCGGGAGGGTGTTGGCGGGGGTTCAGTATCGGGGGGGTGATTGGGATGATTATGCTTTTAAGAAAAAGTTAAAATGTTCTCATGGTGCGATGTATAACCAGTGAACGTCTAATTGCAATTTGATATATATTCATCATGTTGATTTACCAATAAAACCAATTTGAAAAAAAAATAATTTGCTTTTCTGACCTTTGCCTGGATTTAAGAATGTGACATCATAGTTCATTTGGATGTTCTATTGTGAACAATTACTTTTTTGTTTCCTGTATGCTTTAAATAAATCCTGTGTCTGCTTTTTTTGGGCCAATTCCAATTTAGTACTCTTCATCCAATCAGTTCTTCACTCACAATCGCTTTGCTCCACCTGCTTCAAAAAAGACTCAGGCAACATCTTTAATTTTATGAGCTGCCATTTTAAATTACTGAATTTCTAGTTCCTTTACTGGCCCAACCTCGTGGACTATCTGCTTGTTCTGGCTCTTGCGGGTTCCTTGTCATGGTGTTCCCCCATTCTGCCCTGCACGGGTAGGAGGATTTGGAAAACCACAGCCCCTACCACTATTATAAGAACTAAAGTAAAGGATCCCTTCTCCTGTTATATAGTTTCTCCCCAAGTTCAGTTCAATATGACTTTGTAAATGTGTTTTTGCCACCACTCTCATCAAGTTATGCAGTTCAGATACTGGATTCTTCCAGGTCTTAATATGTTCCTTCACTTTCTTTCTCCTCTTTATCTTTCATTCTTCTTTGCCCTTTGTTATCTCCTTCCTGTCATAGAATGTTTCAACAACTTTCTCTTTGTTAGTGAGAATTCTCCAGAATGGCTAGTTGTCGTTACCTACTGAGTCCCTCAGCCACTTTACTGGATTTCTAGGATTTTTTTTTTGTTACCTGGTAAAAGAGTGTAAACCCTTTTTTCCCACTCTTACATGTGTTTTGCTGTTAACATGTTTGTGTTCATAGTCTGTGGAGCTTCACTTTCTCCATAGGTATCATCTTTTTACTGTTTGTCATTGACTTTATTAGTCTTTTTAAAAGCAAAGACCCAGTACAAACTATCTTCCATAGAGTACTGGAAAGGGTTAATAGTTATCCCTTTTTGTCTGTTTCTCATGGAACATTATTTCGTTCCCCTTTCTTTAAGATTTGGCTGGTGGCAGTGGTATCTACCCTAGTTTTCCTACTGCGGTCTATGTAAATAGCCTTGGTACTGTTTTAGGCTAAGTAAGTAGCCACAAACTGAAATCCGCTGGACCCCATTTACTTTTATTTGGTTCCGGCTGGGTTTATTCACCCTTTCTTTTTGTAAAGGCTTTCTTGTGTTTTACTCTGTGCGCCAAACCACGTTTGGTTCCTTTGTTCGCCGTCCTTTGGCGGGCTTCTGCACAGAAGCCCTCCTTAGGCGCCTGAATGTCTGAGAGGGGACATGATGTGAGGGAGGGGTTTGAGACTCCCTGCACAGGGTATCATTGGAGACCCATATCACACTCTGTATGATTGGCTGTGGTGACTGTCCCGCCAGGACAGCCACCCTGCTGTGTGATTGTCAGCCAGGCTATGTGAATGGGGAAAACTGCATAAAAAGCAGGTCTCTGGGACTTGGAAGGCAGAGTCGCTGTGGATCGAGAGAACCGAAAAGAAGATGAAAGAAGAGGACCACTACCATGACTGAACCTTCCAGTGAAGCCCTGTTGCGGGTCTGAATCTCCAAACTTTGACGACAGAGAAGATCTGCAAGGAATCTTCTTCCCTTGAGCTGGTGGGACCAACCAGTTCGCCAAACACCAAGCAAGGCCTCCCTCCGCTGGTCGAATTTGCTGTGCACAGCTGGAGTGCAGCGGATAGCCAGGAGGACCGGACCCTGTTTGAGTTTTAAGGAGCGCACCTTTTATTCGTTGCTTTGCTCTGCTGCTGGTTTCTTCCCTGGGCAGTGCAGGACCCTCCATTCTTCCTCCTTCGTGTCAGTCCGACAGTCGCGTCAGGAACCATGAGCCTGCCGGATCTGCCAGGAACTTCTGCCTCAGCTACAGCCTTCTTCTTCATTTAAGGTACTGTTCTAACCCGGTTGTTCGTTCCGTCCGACCGCAGTGAAAGTGTTTAAAATCTTTCGCCAATCCGAGGGCTTGTCCTTCTCTACTCTTTTAAATAACTTCTCCTTCCACCAACTTCGTTTCAAACTCTTGGCAAAGACTTAACCGCAAACTACTCTGAACTGTGTGATCCCCTGCAAAGACTCTGAACCATTAACATTGGCCTAGGCCTATTGATTTGATGTGAATCCTCATTGTAGCAAGCCTTTTCTAGATTGCCCTGCCTACTTACTTGTTGGTGGCGCTTAATTTTGTATAACCTTGTCTTTCCCTCCCTTTTAAATTGCTGAAGTGCCATTTTGCTCACACTTAATTTTGAGTCTAACTTGTCCAGAATATATTGGGTGTTGTGTAGTATATTAAGAGTGTGATTTTTCTGCTGCTTTATTTAGTGAACTGTTTTACAAATGAATGTGTAAATAAATGTATATTTTTTACTCAGAAACTTGAGTCAGTGTTTGTTTGAACCATAGTAATTACTGTCCTTTGTGTAACTTCTGATACTGTTGACTTTACTCTTGAGATAAGTCTGGCTGCTCAGCCATCGCTACCACTTTACTGTGTAGTATGGGCTTGTACCAAAGGTGAATTGTACTGTCACTTGTAGTCTTAACTGTATGTGCTGTTCCCAAAGGGTACTGCATATGATTCTGCCTAACACTGGTGTACAGCGGTGAGGATCAAGTATAGTGATTACACTTAGAGTGCTGCTATTACCTTGGATCAACTAACCACAAGGCTAAACATCACTATAAAGCAACATTTTAATCATGTCTGAATGTAAATCTACAATCAGGAGACCCTCCTTAGTTACACTGTTGATTATCTGAAAAATCTATGTAGAGAAAGGAATCTCTCTGTTAAAGGCAAAAAGTCAGAATTAATTGAAAGGTTGTTAGAGAAACAAAGTCTGGAGAGTGGGTCTGAAATACCTGACCCTCCAGCAAATGTGGAAAATGATGAGGATTATAATGTGTCAGTTATTATGGATGAGTTAGATGAGGCAGATGTGCCTCACAATGTAGGCCTTACTGCTCCTCTACCTGCTCAAAAACCTCAACCTTTGTCCACTGGGACCCCAGCAGGTCCTATACTCAGTCCTGAATTCATTGCTCTAGAAAAGATGAGGCTTGAATTGGAATTCAAACGTATTAATGCTCAGACTGAACAAAAGCATCAAGAACTTAAGCTCAGAGAAATGGAGTTCAATCATGCCTTAGAAATCAAAAAGTTGTCTATTGAAAATTCTTCTCTCCCAGAGTCTTCTAGGTCTTCCCGTTCTAAGAGACCCTGTATGCCTAAAGAAATTGTTGGTATGAATGAGGCTAAGCTTGATATTTTGGATTAGTTGGCAATGTTTGAATATAACCATGGGATTCAAGACATTACAGGGAATCAGTTGATTCCTTGGCTTTTCTCTAGGCTATCCACTGTTGCATCTGATGTTGTGATGGAGTTGGGGGAGGTGGATAGGATGGATTATGATTGTGTGAAGCTAGCTTGAATTGCTAAATTTGGGAAGACCCCTTCCCAGTACCTTAAGAGGTAGAAGACCTTCCAAAAGCATGATGGTACCCCTTGGGCTATCTGGGTATGTGAATGTTTGAAGAACTTAGATGGTTGGGTTAATGGTTACAGAGTAAACACTTATGAAGGTATGAGAAATCTTGTTATGTTGGAGCCAATTCATGATGCCTGCTCTCCTGAGCTCAGACAGCACTTGGCTGATTCTAATGAGATAGATCCAAAGAGTTTTGCTAAGGCTGCTGACTTGTGGGTTGCCACCAGGGCGGCTCACACGGATTCTGGGGCAACTCAGAAGAAGGATGAGGGAAATCAGCGAAAGAAAGATAACAAGGAGAATTCTAATACCTCCAATCCAAAAGAGGGCCAAAAACAGCAACATTAGGGTAAACCACAAGGGAAACCGAATCAGGCTAGTGTACCATCTGGACTCAAACCAGATGGAGGTCAGAACAAACCCCCATTCTTCAAAACATTTGGGAAATGTTTTGTTTGTGGGTCAACGGACCATGTGAAAGGGGATCCCAGATGTAAGGGTAACTCTTCAGGGGTCCACACTGCCTCCTTAGCCTTCTCCCCAGAGGAAGAAGCACCTATGGAAAGTGGACATTTTCACCTACTGGCTGATGAACCAATGAGAGTCTCAGCTAGTGTTTCTTTAGTGTCCCTGGGTTTGTGGTAACAATAGAATTTAAATGTCTATAATTCCATCCCAGATAATACTAAAAGGTATTATAGAGATAGTGTTCTTGTGAATGGCTAGGAGACCCCTGCCATCAGAGACACTGGAGCCAGCATAACTGTGGTTGAGGAATCATTTTTAAAGTTGGAGGATGTTGCTAAGGCTCCCAAACGCCTAACCAAGTTAGCTGGAGGCCCTGTGCAAATGCTTCCCCAGTTACCAGCTCTCATCCAGTGTAATGATATGAAGGTCAAAATACTTGTTAGTGTGCAGAGTGAAGTGACTGGGAGAGTCCTGTTGGGTAATGACCTGAAAACTCTTGGAGTTCTGTCTAGTTCCCCCAGGCCTCCCAGTAAAAGGAAAAAATAACTCACTAGACATGCAAGGGAGAGGACTTTGAGAGGCTCTCCAGGGGAATTGATACAGAAAGCTATCACCCCCAGTCCACAGGAATTGCTCAATGTTATTTCAGGAAAGAAAGAGGCAAAGGGTAAACCCAAGACCTCTAAGAAGAAAGCAGATAGCACCCCTGTGCTACCAACAGGGATATCCCCAAGATTGTCCAAAGTCACACCTGTGACTCCTCCACTTGATGAGGCTAAGTGTGAGGTACAACCCTGTGTGGTTAAGCCAGCTTCTGAAGAGTCAGATCTGGAAGAAGACATAACTATAGTTGAAGATCTGGATCCTGTTGACCATCCTGAGCTGCTGTCTTTACTGGCAGAAGGTGGACCCACCAGGGCAGACTTCAGCAGAGGACAAAGAGAGTGTCCTCCCCTTGAAGGTCTTCGACAACAGGCAGCTTCTCAAATTGATGGGCATGAAGTTGGAAAACATAGGTTGCACTAGGAAGATGGCCTCTTCTACAGTGAACCAACTGAGTCTATCCCTGGGGACTGCAAAAGACTTGGAGTGCCTCTAGAAAACAGACGCCAGTTCCTAAAGTTGGCCCATGAGATACCTTTGGCTGGTCATTTGAGTTTCAAAAAGACCAAGGAAAGGCTCTCCATATACTTATACTGGCCTAAAATGGGTTCAGAAGTTGACAAATTCTGTAGGAGCTGTCACACTTGCCAAACCTATGGCAAGAGTGGGGCCAAGAATGTGGCACCCTTCGTGCCTCTCCAAGTGGTGGGATCTCCTTTTGAGAGGGTGGGCATCAACATTGTTGGTCCCCTTGACCCTCCCACATCTTCAGGAAACAGGTTTATCTTGGTTGTAGTAGACGATGCTACTAGGTATCCCGAAGCAATGCCTATGAGGACTGTTACGGCTCAGGCTGTGGCTAAGGCTCTACTTGGTATTTATTTTTTCCAGAGTACGGTTTCCTAAGGAAATTATATTCGACAGGGGGTCCAATTCTATGTCCCACTACATGCAAGCCATGTGGAAAAACTGTGGTGTCACTTACAAGTTCTTTACAGCCAACCATCAACAGACAAATGTACTGGTAAAGAGGTTTAATCGTACTATGAAGAGCATGATAGGTGCTTTAGAGGAACCCCTTAAAAGAAAGTGGGACCTTCTACTGCCATGCCTTCTCTTTACTTATAGAGAAGTCCCTCAGGAGGGAGTTGGTTACAGTCCCTTTGAACTTCCCTATGGCCATCCAGTCAGAGGTCCATTGGCCCTGATTAAGGAGGGGTTGGAGAGTGCTCCTTCCCCCAAGCCAGTCAGAGTGACTGACTATGTGATAGGCCTCCGGAGGAGAATGTCACACATGATGGCAGAAGCAAGTGATAACTTAAAAGCAGGTCAGGCTCTGGTCAAACATTGTCATGATCAGAATGCCAGCATGGTTGAGTTTACTCAAGACCAGATTGTACTAGTTATGGTGCCAACAAAGCAGAGGGCCTTCCAGGACAAATGGATAGGACCCTTCAAGGTTGTGGCCAGACTTGGAGAGGTGACTATCTGGTGGATTTAGGCAGACCTAAGGAGGCTCCCAGAGTCTTTCACACCAACCGTTTGAAGGCATATGTCTCAAAACCAGAAATGGGAGCTTTGCTTCTAGCTTCAGCTCAAGAGGAGGAGGAGAGTGAATCTCTACCTGACCTACTCAGAGGCCAACCTTTGGATGAGAACATAGCAGGTGTCAATATCTCTTCTAATCTGACATCTGTACAACACGAGGAGTGCATTGTTCTGTTAAATCAGTTTGCTTCCCTGTTTTCACTTTCACCAGGTTTGACCCCTTGGAGCCAGCATGAAATTCTCACTGGTGACTGTTTACCTGTGAAAATCAGAGGTTACCGAATGTCAGAACATGTAAAATCCCACATAAAGGAAGACATCAACAAGATGCTTGAACTCGGGGTTATAGAGCCTTCAACAAGTCCATTGTCTAGTCCAGTTGTTCTTGTACCAAAAGGCAGATTCCACAGAGTTGAGATTCTGTGTGGACTATAGAGCTCTAAATGCAGTCACTAGGACTGATGCCCATACTTTAACAAGGACAGATGAACTGGTGGATAAACTTGGTGCAGCCAAGTACCTCAGTACATTTTATCTGACGTCAGGCTATTGGCAAATAGCCCTGACAGACCATGCAAAGGAAAAAACTGCAGTTTCAACCCCAGCAGACTCTACCAGTTTAAGGTTATGCCTTTTTGATTAAAGAATGCACCTGCTACATTCCAAAGGATGGTCAATCAGGTTCTGAATGGGATGGAGGATGTCTGCATGGCATACTTGGATGACATCGTAGTGTTAAACCCTTCTTGGAAAGAACATGTTGATCACTTAGGATATGTTTTGCAGGCTCTTGAGCAGGCCCATCTGACCATAAAGGCAAGCAAATGTCAAATTGGTCAGAGCAAAGTGGTCTACCCTGGTCATGAGGTAGGAGGAGGTGAAATAAGACCATTGCCTAGCAAAGTACAAGCTGTACAAATCTGGGCCACTCCTACTACTCAAACCCAAGTGAGAGCCTTCCTAGGTCTCACTGGGTACTACAGGAATTTCATTGAGAACTATGGGTCCATAGCTTCTCCTATGAATGTAATCTCCTCTCCAAAATTCCCTAAAAAGTTTAGATGGAATGAGGAGTGCACTCAAGCCTTTGAAAACCTGAAGAAAGCCCTTTTTCAAGCTCCAGTCCTAAGAGCTCCGGATTATCACCGACCCTTCATTGTGCAGACAGATGCATCCAATACAGGTATAGGTGCAGTCCTTAATCAACTGGATGAGAAAGGTAGGGAGCACCCCATTTGCTTCATCATTCGGAAATTGAAGGAACCAGAAACAAGGTGGGCAACCATGGAGCGTGAGTGTTTTCCATTGTGTGGTCTCTGAAGAAGTTTAGATCATACTTGTATGGATCTACTTTTGTGATTCAGACACACCACCAACCCTTGAGATGGTTAATGCAAATGAAAGGGGAAATCCCAATACTTCTAAGATGGTCAATCTGCCTGCAAGGGTTTGATTTCACCATTGAGTACAGGTCAGGATGTCACCACCAAATGCTGATGGTCTATCTAGGATGTTTATAACCGACTAGAGTGAAGAGATTCATCCAGGAGTGGATTAAATCCTCCTGCCCCTTAGTCTGGGGAGGGGGCGAGTGTTAGGAAGAATTCTCCAGAATGGCTAATTTACCTAACCTACTGAGTCCCTCAGCAGCTTTCCTGGATTTCTAGGATTTTTTTTTTTTTTACCTGGTAAGAGTGTGAGCCTTTTTTCCCACTCTTGCATGTGTTTTTCTGTGTGTTTAACATTTTTGTGTTCATAGACTGTGGAGCTTCACCTACTCTATAGGCATCATATTTTTATTGTGTTTTACACAGCACCTTTAGTGCAGTGACACAGGGTTGTCTTTTTCAGACTTCCCACTTTTAAACTCCATTTTCTGGCACTGACTACTGTTTCCCAGAACATGTAAAGTTGCCATTGACTTTATTTGTTTTTTTGAAAGCACAGACCCAGTACAAACTATCTTCCATAGAGTACTGGAAAGGGTTAATAGTTATCCCTTTTTGTCTGTTTCTCATGGAACATTATTTTGTTCCCCCTTTCTTTAAGATGTGGCTGGTGGCAGTGGTATCTTCCCTATTTTTCCTGCCGTGGTCTATGTAAATAGCTTTGATACTGTTTTAGGCTAAGTTAGTAGCCTCAAACTTAAATCCGCTGGACCCCATTTACTTATATTTGGTTCCGGCTGGGTTTATTCGACATTTCTTTTTGTAAAGGTCTTTCTTGTGTTTTACTCTGCGCGCCAAACCAGGTTTGGTTCCTTTGTTCGCCATACTTTGGCAGACTTCTGCACAGAAGCCCTCCTTAGGCGCCTGGATGTCTGAGGGGGACAGGATGTGAGGGAGGGGTTTGAGACTCCCTGCACAGGGTCTCCTTGGAGACCCATGTCACACTCTGTATGATTGGCTGTGGTGACTGTCCCCCCAGGACAGCCGCCCTGCTGTTTAATTGACTGCCAGGCTGTGTGAATGGGGGAAAACGGCATAAAAAGCAGGTCTCTGGGACTTGGAAGGCAGAATCGCCACTGGATCGAGAGAACCGAAGAGAAGCTGAAATAAGAGAACCACTACCACGACTGAACCTCCCGGTGAAGCCCTGCTGCGGGTCCGAATCTCTAAACTTCGACGACAGAGAAGATCTGCAAGGAATCTTCTTCCCTTGAGCTGGTGGGACCAACCAGTTCGCCAAACACCAAGCAAGAACCATAGTAATTACTGTCCTTTGTGTAACTTCTGATACTGCTCACTTTACTCTTGAGATAAATCTGGCTGCTCAGCCATCGCTACCACTTTACTGTGTAGTACGGGCTTGTACCAAAGGTGAATTTGTACTTGCACTTGTAGTCTTAATTGTATGTGCTGCTCCCAAAGAGTACTGCATATGATTCTGCCTAACACTATTTACTTTCACAAAAGTCCTTTCTGTCTCTTATTATTGACTTTCATCCTGATCAACACAAGCTGTAAAGTCCCAATATTATTTTTCACTTTCTTTTATAAATTCTGATAGACTGGGATGAGTTAGAGTGTTCCAGTAATGATTCTCACTTTCTCTGTGTATTTGCAATACGTGTGCATTGACGGCTTTCATCGGTTTCCTTTTACACTCGATGTGCTCTCTCCTCACTCAGTATTCAGAGCGTCTTCCTTTACCCAAAGCCTGCATTTGTCAGTTTCTCCTCCTCGCATCGGACACTGTGCGTCCAGCACTCTCTCAGAGAGGCAGCGCCAGCTGATTGGAAACTCCCAGTCTCTGTCTGTTTCCAAGGCCCCACCTTCCTGTTTTATGACATACTCATGGGACCTCCCTGGTATGTCGTACAAGTCCTTCCTTCCTTTCAGATTCACATTCAATATGGTCAGAATGATCATGTTCGTACCTGTTTCGTTTAAGCTTTCTCTCGTAGACGTTAATGGTGCACTTGGTTGACGATAACACATTTTAATTTGTTCTTCATGTCTTCCTTCATGGTATCTTATTGAAGAGGGTCTAGTGATCTTTGACTTAGGGAGTTTCTCACTGGAATAGGAGTCCTTGTCCCCAAAGGGGGAGCCTCTCGCGGTGAGGTCTTGCATGCCTCTACCCCTAGGAAGTGCGTTGCGTAGTGGGCTCAGTCCCTAGCCTCACAAGGAAAGGCTCAGAATCCTGCGATTTGTCACATTGTCCAGAAAGAAAAATCTGGCCACATTTTAAAGGGGAGGGCTATGTCCTGGCATGGGATAAATCCCTCACATGTCCTGCAACAGCCTCAGCAGATAGCAGGATTTTTGTTTTATAGTGCCTCTGAAAAACAATAGCTTCTAGCCACTGACTTGTTATACTCTTCTGTGTGTGAGAACACACTCTAGCATTAATAGCATAGGTTCCTCCACGTGTGGGCTGATGCTAAGTCTTCCCCTGACCCTACAGGGCGTGTTTGATTTACACATTAGATCCTTGGAGCACTCTGGCTATTTAATAATATTGTTTTTTGATTGAGTGTCACATGGTGCAGATTAGGGTTCATCATGGTCAGGATGTTCATAATTGGACACAGATTAATTTAGCTATAAACCATTTAGCTATTGAGAATTCAATAAGTTGGTGAATAATTGTTACTCCAGTTTTGAACTGGCAATGTGTTTTATGACAGCGCTCTAATAATTCCTGAGGTGCCAAGGAAAGACTCTAAATGCTTTGCATAACATTTGTGTCAGAAAGGGTGTCAGTGCTTTAATCTCAGCTTCCCACTTGACCAAAAATAGTGTGATCTTCTGCAACTCACTTTATTTAACTCACCTTATTCCCATTTCTGCTAAAACGGTGCAAACTTATAAACATATCCATTGTGGTGTGTCAAAAAAAATGAACATTTAAACAGCATTTCCTCCAAAGCACTTATGGCCAGACACTTACTGGACCATAACACTACGTGGGTTGAAGGTCAGTGGTCCGAAGGGCGAGCAGCGTCTACATTGCGCGGGATTTGCACTGGCAGATATTATAGCCGAATGTGCTTCCCTGGGTGCACAGAGCTGGGAATAGGGAAGCAATAGTTCCACTGCTATCAGTCAACGTGATGATTACCTAGGTCCATGATGCTTTGCGGCAGGAGAGGCAACTTCCCTGGTGAAGTTGTAAAAGTTTCTCTGGTCATTGGCTTTGACATACATACTTTTCAGGTTAAGGCACCGAGCTGTGCTTACCGCATCACACAACAGAAATATGGCTCCCTGTAGTGGCACTCCTAGAAATGCATTTTGGCAAGCTCTGTGTCACCTACCCAACCAAAGGGTGCCTGACACTGTGGGGTGTCAGGCTCTTCTTCAAATTGGTGCTGCAACATGTCTCACACCAGTGATGGTGGTGTCCCTTACATGTGCCTCACTTATGCAATTCTTTCCTAATGCAGGTCAGCACGAACATCTATCATCGCCATGAGCGACTCTCAGGAATCAACAGCCCTTTGTCATCACAGGATGTGGCATGCCATTGCTCAAGGGACTACCACCTGCGGCTCTCCAGATGTGCTGGGCTACAACTGCCAGATACCTGTGGCGTTGCCCCTTTAAGGGTACGCACGCGACGGAGTGACGTTCACTCCGTCGCGTGCTCTGTTAAATAAACGGGGCGGCTCCTGGTGACGTCAGATCACCGGGGAGCCCACACCGACAACATCACTGTCTCCGTGTCTCATTATCACGGGGGTGGGGGGCTCACGGAGGCGGCCCATCGGAGACTGCCAACAGTGGCGACGAGACCGGGATCGCTTCCTGGGACACGCGGGGAGTTTCATCGAAGCGCAGATGATCGCATGTGAGCGCGCGACGAACTCCGACCGCAGAGAAGGAAGCGACGCACGCGGCAGGCGGCCATTTTAATCAACAGGCCTCGGAGACTCACTGCTTCATAACGAAGCGTCGTGAGCCATCCGGACTTAATTTTTGGAAACTTCAGCGGCGGATGATCGCTGAACACAGCACATGTCAATTTCAAGAGGAAATTCTGACATTTGTCACTGTTATTGTCGAGCAGAGGCAGGGAGACTCCATGGGAAGCCTGCTGTTGCACTAGGGGTCTCTTCCTCTACTCAATTTTTGGACACCTCGTTGTCTGCATGCTGGCTGGAGTGACACCTTCACGAAGATCACGGCTGGTGGTGAGTTGCGGCCCCTTTCCTACCAATCTTTTGGGGTGCCAGTGCGCTTTCCACCATGAATCAGGCTGCTGCTGCTGCTGCTGCTCCTGCTGCTGTGGCTCCTGTTCCGCCTGTACCTCCGCCTGCTCCCCCGCCGAAACCACCGGGGTCCCTACAGCCAATGCCTGAGTTTGATATCTCGGGTGCTCCATCGGGCCTGGGACAGAGGTGGAAGATGTGGATGGATAGGCTGGAGATGTATTTCAGGGCCACAATGGAAACAACGGACGACAGCAAGCTGGCCACCCTCCTGTACTCTGCTGGTCCTGCGGTGCATGAGGTATTTATGTCCCTGCAGCCGGTGGACGGATCGTTTGCTGCGGCAAAGGAGGCACTCCACAATCATACAATAGACCACATCCATGATCCTGCTGGCTAGAGCTGTTGGGAGCTCGAGTGCCAAACATCTGAGGAGCCTAAGATTGCAGACCCCTGACATAGCAGGACCTGAAACTGACAAACACCCATCAATGTTTTGTTCTGTTGCCACGTTTTTATACTGAACCAAATAACCACCGTGTCCGTTTGCGAGCACCAAAGCGTGTCTGAAAAGTGGTGTCCGAATAATGTGCGAGGAAAGGGGAAAAGGGAGAGAGCAGAGAAAAAGAAAAAAATGAGGACAAACATAGAATGAATATGGGAAGAAAGGAGAGCAGACATTTTCGTGAAAGCTGGGGTGCGTGCTGCACCAATGCACGTGAAAGAACTGCGAAGAAAGTCACGAGCAAGATCAACGGTGTCATTTTTCTGTCCCTTCACTATAATTAATGAGTAGTAAAATGTCAGAACACCACGCAGTGATATTTTACTAGGAAAGCCTACAGCTCTTTCTACTGGACTCCCCTGACTCTGGAGAGCCCCCAAGCCATGTTCAGTACCGCTGTGTACCCAGCTGTGTGCGACTATGAGCAACAACCCGCCTGTGTTTGCTGAAGCAATTTGACTAGCAAAGATCCTGCGATGGCGAGCCTTCGCTTTTTCTTCTCAGCCGTCCTCTAACGGACAGGGGGTTCTATTTTACAGCACAGAAATGAGTTTGGCTGAATTTGTTTTTTTAAAACAAATTGTTTGGCGTGTGTGAGCTCATGAAAATCAATCAGAAGCCGTATCATCATGTGCACCCTCCCCACGAATATGCAAATCATATGTAAAGTATGATCAACATGGGGGCCGGCTGGCGGAATTAGCTTTCTTGAGCATGGAACGGAGCAGGACAATTCGGAGCGTCCGCGACGAATACAGGTGCCCTTTTGTTGGGACATGATGGCTGTGTCCTGCAAAGCGCAGGGAACTAGCAGTGCCATAATGCCAAGCTTTCTTAATTATAAGGTCACCCTAAACACTGATAAATCTAGTGGTTAGGCTGATTCAAGGAATGCACAGAGCTCAGTAAATGCAGCTATGTTTTAGCTGATGGTGTCGCACATGCCATTTATGTAACAGTGCTTAGGCTGAGAGTATATTTAAGTAAACATACCGCTCTGCTAGGTCCATGTGCCAATAGGGCACCTGTGGAAAAGAGTACCGCGACCAAGCGACTGGCGCCGAAAGGGCCAGCTGAAAGGGGGCACACCGGCATGAGCACATTCCGTCTGGTTTTATCACCATTGAGACAGCTAACGTGATCAAGGAAATAGGGCACAATCAGCCAACAATGGTGTGGTTGTTTGCCATAGAGTGCCAAAAGCGTAGCTCAAAATTTTAGTATGACTATGGTGAAATTATTGTTACTGCTGGTTCCATCCCAATTCTCAGCTTACACAAAGGAACTAGCTCGTCGCTAGGAAAGAAATGGTGTTCCAGATAAACTAATTGGAAATAAACAGATGGGGGTGTATGTTCCCCTTGGCTTTAAGCCATATTCCCCCGTTTGTGCATTTGCCTCCGTTAAAACCTATGCACACTGGACATAGTCATTACGAGATTGCCGGTAAGCCGCTGGTAGTACCGGTAGTTTACTGGCAATCTCGGCTTACTATGTCTACTGCCCGATATCCCAGTACTACCAGGATATTACAGGTGGCAGAGTAATGGTAAGTTCCCATTACCATGGAGTCTGAAAGGAGTCCATAGCATGGGAACCAGTGAATCAACGGCACCACTATTAATCGTGCGAGTGATTCAGTGAATTCACTGCCGCTAGGGGCCTGAACTACCAGCAGTTTAGGCCTGCCAGTAGTTCACTGCCTCTACCGGCAGACTTAGAATATGCTAGTCCAGAAACGGTGCCAGTAACAATTTCCGAATCAGCATACTCGTAATGACCCCCGTAGTCTTCAACACTGCAAATCAGTCATTAGCAGAGACTGACTAGACTATGGGCCTCATTACACGGAAGGCGGAGGACCAAGGTGCTATTAGCACCTTGGTCCATGCCGGTAACATGCCGGCACCGCCTTGGTGGAAAGGGGAATTACCGCCCCATTCCAAGGTTGGCGGGGCGGTAATCCCCCTTCCACCACTGCCCTTCCCCATTCCCATTTTTGCCCCATGGGGCATAATGGCAATGGGGAAGGTGCTAATTACGGCACCGCAATTTTGCGGTGCCGTAATTAGCACCAAGGTCCCTTAGCGGGTTGGTTTTTAACGCCTGCAAAAAGCAGGCGTTAAAGCACCAACCCGCTAAGGGACCTCGTAGTAAGGCGGTAATGGTTAACGGTCACCATTACCATTAACGGTCACCGTTAACCATTACCGCCTTCCGTGTAATGAGGCCCTATGTGATAGTTGGAAAGAAGCTATAGTATGCAGTGCCTACGAAAAAGAAGAGCCGAGTAATGAACACCTCAGTCCCTTGTTATCTTCACTGATCCAACATCTAGATAGCTCACTAGAACTGAAACCATGCTGGGCTTGCCAGTACCATGGAAAGTCGTGTCCCAGTACTTCCTACAACAGGACATGAACATTCTGAAAAAACTCACAAGACATGCAGCCCTTAGGTTGCATATGGGACCTAAGGGAGAGATGAACTGGCCCCATGGTAACTGGATGAAAAAGATATTTACCAGTGCTTTATGTAAAATGGTGCCTGCCACCATAAGCACACTTCATATTTGGTGCAATGCTGCCACACAAATGCCAAACATGCACAGTTATCAACATTTGATTGTAATAAATATCAAATAAAAGTTTCAACCCCCCAGCCCCATACTCGCCAGAAAGTTCGAGTACCATACAGATGGTACTCAACCTTCATATAATCTCCTCACCAATGTCAGTAGGCTAGTAGATTTTGCGAGCCCTTACCACAGAATGGATATTTTCTTGGGCAGAGGCAAATATAAACCAGTTGATGCGGATTCACATTTTTGCTGGTCTTACAGCCTTCACATTTGAACAATAAATAATTTTAACATACAGCTCAACATCACAAACATATGACAGGAGACTGAGAGCAAAACACAACACATGAATATTTCTGGCATTAATTCCTCTCTATAATCATTACTAAATTATAAATGTTAAGCGGATTTAGCAACAGATATTTGAAGCATGTGCGTCAATGAAACAGTTAAGACATCCTATCTCTCAAAGGCCACTTTCTTAACCAAGAATGATAGCATAATAGTAGTTTACCAGCTGTAGATATTTGAACAAATCTCAGCACTAGCCTACCTGTCACCCTCCAGATATTTTGGATTAAAACCTCTATGATCCAACAACACTGACTATGCTGGTTCTGGGTGATGGGAGTGATGGCCAAAACATCAATTGCAGCAGTTTGCTACGCCTTACCTACATCATATTAGTCCTTTTAGGCTTAGGAAGCAGCTTTGATGCCCACGTCATCATGCCTCATTGTGAAGTTACCATATTAAAGGGTTAAGATCGCCTGCCACTTCTTGAGCTCCATACTCGACCATCTTCCCAACTAGTCATTGTCTGTCACATTTTTATCTCCAAATAAATCAAGTAGAGATGTATCATCCTATTTGAATTAATATCCCTTGGCTTTTTCTTGATTCTAATCATTTGGATTTTGTTGCCATCCTTCCTTTGTGTATATTCCCCAGTCAGAACTTCTTACTTTACGTTAAGAATGCAGCCATGCATTAAATGTCCATATATAGAGCTAGTGATAGGGCTGGAATAGGGCACAGAAAATGGGGTGCATTCTTATGTGGTCCCTGGGGGTTCAAATAGTAAGCTCTATTAACTCTAGACATGTACATATGTATTTAACATGAAAGTATATTTAACGTCTTCTCTAATAAATGCCCAACTACCAGACTCACCCTAACTCCAGTCTCCAGCCATACAAAGCCTCTTTAACACTATGTCAATACCATTCTACTAGGTGAGGTATCAAAAGGCTCCATTAAGAAAGTCACATACCTCCCTTCAATACCAAAACAAAAATAAAGCTATAGCTATGTGCAGAGTTATTACTTAGGACTAAAAATAAATTACACTGTGATATGTGTACAACTCCTTGTGCCAGAATGGTTTCCTTTTACATCAATCACCTGTTCTTGCTTTCAGGGTTTCTTCATTTTTGCTAAATATGTACGTTGTCCTTGCTATATTTCCAAATTACCGTCCACGTCTCTCTCCCCGGAGCCCTCTTTCCCACTACCATATTAATTTTAGCACATGTTGCCATTCTCATCACATTCAAGTTCTTCCATCTGACATTTTCACTGCTTGATGTGATTTCCTCACAATATGAAGTTTGGATAGTTCAAAAGCTGCAATCTTTCATTTTACAGTAACTTTATTTTCACTCTGTTATTTAAATGTGCATCTTCCCCTTTAGTGAAACTGATTTAATGAAAACCATTCTTTATTGTACATTTACCTATCCTTATTGTCTGTCTCAACGTTCCCTCTTGATGTTCAAGTTTTTTGCTCATTTCAACCTGATTAGACTAAGTTCAGTATTAGGTTGTCTTCCCCTTAGCAGTTCAAACGGTGCTTTAATGGGAGGCAGGTGTTGTATGATTCCATGAGCTCCAATTATTTCTTTAACACCATCTTTCCAGTAACGTCCAACACCCTTGCAATGTGTATACCCTCCTTGCAAATCCGGTTGAACTGCTCTACTGTACCGTTGCTCTTGGTTGATACAAATACAACCCACTGGTTTTATGTTCGATGCCAAATTATTCAAAGAAGCTTTAATTTCACTGAAACACAATTGAATTTCATTGTCTGTGATCGTCACATTGTGGACATTTTTTTTTAAAATGTCATTCATGAATTCAATGAGTTTCCATCTTCTAATATCGTTTATGTAAATTATGTATTACATAAATGCAATATTCTGAATGGATAGTGATTTCAATGTTACCAATTATATCAACATCTACATAAATGTACTGTAATGTTGGGACATTGCTATGCAGAAACCATTTTACAAGTTAGAGAAATCATTCAACTGCCTTATACCATCTGCATATACTTATTGTATGTTATTGTAATATATCTATGCTATGCAACTATAAGTAATGCGCCCAGATGCCTAAGGGTTTGGGGCGCTGTATAAATAAATACAAATTAAAAAAAATGCACTCTCTAATCTCCCTTTGAAAACGTTTATCAATTCCTGGTCCCTAATAATTACAATTACATTTTGTTTTTGTGCTCATGCCCAATTGGCCCTCATGTTTTTATTAAGGCATTTGGTAGAATAGTTCAGTCTACTCTTTTAGCAACCTCACACTACACAACCACATACTTGCTTAAAGTCAATAACTGATCATAACAAATCTACATTCACTTATGTTAACTCATTAGACCACTTTTTATTAATTCAGTTAATGCGGTTAGCTTTTTTTTTAACATCTTTGAAGGCCCCCTTTTATTCTTCGTTTATCGTTTGTGACAACATCTTCAACTCTGTTCAGAATTTGTTCAAATTGTGTTTTGGATGTACTCAATCTGTCATATGCATCGACTATCAGTCCACACAGGCAATCAGCTGTTCAAACCTTTACAACAGGGATATATCTTATATCAAAACTGTCTTCCTGCAACATAGAAACCCAGTTTCTTATTTTTCGAGAATAACTTAACCAGTCATTCATTCATAATTTGTTCACATACGTTTTGTGGTCTCTTTAATGTCATACCCCAATCCTTAATTAAACGAATGTGCAATTTTTCAAAAGCCTTTGAATTCTATTTAATTTACTAATATCTGTGTTCAGCACCTTCTAGAACCTTTGAAAAAGCAAACGTAATAGTCTCCCTTCTTTCTCCAATTTGCATTTCTCCCAACCCTTGATAACTGGTGTCAGAGCTGACAGTATTTTATCTTAATGTAGTGTCACAGACGCACATGAGCACTGGACCCAGTTTAGCCACAGGCATGATTTTCAACGGTGTGATGAGCCACAGCCTTGATTAGGGAGGTGGTGGGATACATTCTGATTGGTTGGCACGCAAACATGAACCTGTTAAGTGAATCAACTGGTACATCCGGCTTGGTCTAGGGTTTAGGAATACCGAGTTATGCCCCAATACCACCCTGTGACAGGTATGTATGTACAAAATATAGATTGGTTAACTGACCTGGGAACAGAATGGGGAACCACATGAGCAAGCTTTCATTAGGTCATGAAGTAAGACCGTCTAGAGACAAGGTGCGTTTCATGTGGGTAGGCGAGTGGAATTGTAATATCTTGAACAACGCTCTATGGCCACGCCCTCATGCAGGAAGTTGTATCATTAGGTTGTTCATTGTTAATGAAACTGACTAAATGAATCACAGCTCACTTGCCTGTATGAGGTTTCCGTCCTTGGGACACAATGTTCCGGGACAAGGATACCATGTTATTTTTCTAACATGTTTCTGCACAGCTATAGAAATAAACCTCATTCTAACTTTGCTGTATTGCATAATTTTTGGATTACTGGGTGAAAGGCTGTGTGCTCCATCACTGGAATTAATAAGAAGAATAGTTTTCCAAACATAATTAATGTGCGTGGAAAATCGCAGCGCAAGCGTGAAAATCGCAGCGCATGCATGAAAATCGCAGCGCAAGCGTGCCAAAGCCACGCACATCGATTCATGGAAGTCAGTGCGCGTGTAAATCCTGGGATGTGTGCTAAAATCGTGGGTGGCACACGTGGGCGTACACGTCATCAGACGGCGTGCGCTACGCGCACAGCGAAAGTGCACATAGTGCAGCGCACACAACAAAAGTGGGCAGAACAGGTGGCGTAACACGTGGAATGGGAACAACGCGTGAAAATGTGGGCGTTATGGGGGAAGTACAGGAGGTAAATGCTCACAACGCCACACGCGCGCCTCCAACACGTATTCATGGAGTCGAACAGGGGAAACGTGTGCGCCAAAAAAGACACGCTAATCCCGAAACACGTACGCCAGCAGGAAGCAGGCGTACGTGGCCCCGCGCAGCATAAAAGTGCGTGCAAACAACAAACAAGCTCAGACGCTACGATGAATATACCGTTCCTCGCAGCAGTTGTCGTGGGACACCGCAGGAGGAGGAGGATAGCCAGGCCCCGAATCTTTACACCCAGGACCAGCCTTTTTGGGATGCCTGATGACCAGGTGTATGGGAGGTATAGGCTTCCACCACACATAATACTTGAACTAGTGAGTGAGTGGGAGGATGACCTCACATCACCCACCCTGTGCTCTCAAGTACTGAGCCCCTTGGAAAAGGTGCTCAATGTACTGCACTTCTTGGCCACTGGTTCATTTCAGCGGACAAGTGCCATAGTCGAGGGTGTCACAGGCCACGCAGTCACGCTGCCTACACCAGGTGTTGGCCATCATGACTGCATGCTCCTCAGTCCGCAAGCACATATACATGCCCAGAACACTTGCAGAAAGGCAGGCTGCTGTTCAGTCCTTTTTTACGGGGTGGCACACTTCCCCAAAGTGCTAGTTGCCATTGATGGCACCTATGTGGCTCTACGTCCACCCAGGGCACCTGAGCACATCTATAGAAACCACAAGCACTGGCATTCCATCAACGTGCAGGTAGTATGTGATGCCAAGGGAATCATCACCTCAGTATATGCCAACTATCCATGGTCCACCCATGATAGTTTCATTTCAGAATGTCACCCCTAAACCGGGACCTAGAAGCTGGGCGGCATGGTGATACATGGCTGCTTGGTGAGTATAAATGCCTCTGCACATGCATGCATGTCAGATACTGAGTAATGTCACAACCCCACTAATGATAGCCATCATCACCTCCCCAGGGGACAGTGCTTACCCTCTGAGCACCCACATGATGACGCCAATTCGGAACCCCACCACACCACCTGAGGTATGATACAACACAGCCCATATTGCAACCCGGGGCATAGTGGAGCGCACATTCGGAGTGCTCAAGTCATGCTTTCGCTCCCTTGACCGCTCTGGTAGGCAGCTGCTATACGCACCCCCAGTAGTGTGCAGGATCATAGTGACAGCATGTGTCCTGCACAACGTTGCAACCCGCCGGGGCCTGCGGGTGGACATTGTGTTGCCCCACATCCCCAACCACATGCATGGCCACTGCGCATGGGAGGTGAAAGGGCATGCAGTGAGGCAGCCCGTGCACAGCTGGTGGCTAATTACTTCACCTAAAATCCTACCCCTGTCGAGTGCACACAGCCCTGACACATACCAGCTGACAATCAATGATGATGACATAAGGGACAGTCAACTGTCACAACCATACCAGCCTGAGATTGGTCACCTGGAAGTGTTACATTTTGTGCATCCCTACCTACTTAAATACAACTAATGCTGTGTGACAAAAAGACACACATTCATGCTGCATGAATGACTACCCCCTTGAAAAATACAACATGAAAATAGTGCCATGTCACCCAACCCTCCCCATTTTAGCTATCCAACACACCATGGCATGTCATGCAATGTGAAAGCAACAAAATGAATGTACAACACATGACACAATTGTCACAAAGTGCACTGTTCCAAATGTAAACAGGCCACATACAACATGCTCCCAGTAATCAATAAGAAACAGCACACATTAACAAATACTTCATTAACAAATACTTACCAGCAACACAGAACAGCAACACAGGATGAAACATTGTCAAAATACGACAGTGCAAAATCAAAGTAGTGCAAGTCTCACAACCTGACTAAGCCAGCACATTGACTCCTTCCAACTGCAGAGTGTTGCTGTCAGGCAAATGTGTCAGTGTACTGCATACAACATGAACTGCATCTGCAAAGGAGACAGCCTTGTGAAGACATGAAGAAGGTACATGTAAATAAGGAGAAAGACATGGATGTACAAGCACATATCAATACACCATGCAGTGTTCAATCCAACAACAATCCCCACTAGGGATGTACACACAGTTTTGACTACAGACTGCCCACACAGCTCATGGGAGCCCAATGTCACTGTGTAAGTTACTGTCACTTGGTCACACCCTTTGCAAGCCCATGGAAAGGGGAAGCAGGAGGGGTGTGTGTGTGTCAGGAACCCAAGCATCTAACCCAAAGACAGGATGAGCCTGCATGTGCCCAGCTGGAATACACAGTGGATGCCCACGGGAGCCACACAAGGCAACACACTGTAAAAAAATACAAAAAAATACAAAAAATAAAAAATGCCCATATGTGGACCGCGGGGGGGACCCAGGAGGTTCGAGGACAGGGTGCACCCCAACACCCACATGCATGGATGTTGCAAAAAAAAAAATACTTCCATGGGCTCATGGCCTGCACGGCTATGCTATTGTGGGAGAACTGCTGTCGCTCTCTTCACCCTCTGCTGCTACATCAGGAGGTGGCCATGCTATGGGAGGCAGCCCACGTAAAGCCCTGGTATGGTCCTCCATGGCAGCAAGCATGCAGGCGTGGAAGTTTTCATTCTGGAGGATGATGTTGCTGAGATCCCCATGCAGCACCTCACGGGTAGCCCGCATTTCTACCTGCATGGCCTTGCGTGATGCCCGGATCTCTGCACGGGTGGCCTGGAGCTCTGCTGAGAATGAGTGTGTGAGCTGCTCCAGCTGCTGTTCTGTCCTAAAATTTCAGGAAGCCTCAAGTTCACCCAGAGTCTCCCTGAGGAAATGGAGCTCTAACCTCAGGGCTTCCCTGTGGCCCTGTGACTCTACAGATATGGCTTCGCGCAGAGTCTCCAGTGCAGCCCGTCGGTCCCTGTTGGACGCCAACATGTCTTCCCTGTGTGATTGGCAAATGGAGTCTGTTGCCTGCTGTTGGAGCTCCATCTGCCTTTCAGGGGGGAGAATGCAAGTGGCCACCCTATCCATTGCCTGAGCCATCATTTCAACCTATGCTCCCTGTTGTGTTGCTATACTGTACATGGAGTTTTCCAATACAGTATTGCCTAGTGGCGCACGGCCACCGTGTCGGCGGGCACCACACCTGCTTGGGGCACGGCGATCTGCACCTTGCTGTGCTGGCACTGCCTGCGGCTGCAGGACTGCATTCCCCCTCTGATCTGCTGGCCCAGGGACAGCATCAGATGTTGTGGAGTCTGACCCTGCATCCGTAACCGCCAAAGGTGGAAAAGCAACACATTTGGTGCATGCTGGATAGCACTGGCATCACACATTAGCCTGTGAGTGCCATGTCCAATACACATACATGACACATGCCAGCACACAGATGGCACGTAGCATAGCCATGGTACATTTGACAAGTACAGCCATATGTTAGTGAATTAGTACAGTCACCCATCCATGTGAGATGGACATGATGAGATGAAAAATGCAAAATAGTGTGACAGAATACGCATGTGCCACACACTGCAACACATCCAGTGTACAATCATACAGTGATGGCAGGCAGATGGACACATCAATGGTTGGTCACTTCAACATGACACGAAACAACAGTCATGTTCCACATTCAAACAGGCCCCACAAATTAATGTGAGCAGGTCCTTCCTCAATCAGCCTGAATGGACAAATCCTTCCCATAACAAGGTAATAAATGTGGGCCATTGTGGGGTGTAATCTATGACAGATGCATGTCACATATGTGGCATTAGGGCAGAAAAATACGTTGCAAAAATGGGAGGATTGAAACAATCAGGCTGAATGAACACTGAAAATTCTGAACAATGTTCTTGCAAGATGACAATTCAAGGGCAACTGCAGTAATGTGGTACTAATTGGCTATTGTGGTCAGAAGGGATACTGTCATACCCAAGTCCAAGGCCAGTGAATGGTTTGGAGGAAGCACATGTGTGACCCATACCACTCAGGAGTACCCACCCTCACCTGGCACTCAATCAGAACGCATCACCCAAGCAACATACACATGGATGACACACACATGCATGGGCACTCACCGGACAATGCTTCATAATCTGGTAGGTCTCCCATGCCTTGTATCCGTTCCTCTGTGACGAAGGTTCCAGCAACAGACTCATGTTCAGTGAGTTGGTCGTCCTCTGGTGGAGACCCACCAAGTGTCACCAGATTAGAGGCATGATTGGAAGCCAGCTTGTTCTTTGCTCTGCGTTTCAGGTCATTCCACCGCTTGTAGCAATCATTAGCTGTGTGCCTCACAAATCCAAGGGCACTAATGTGGTCTGCGATGGTCTGCCAGTGTGCCCTACGTTGAGCAGGCGTAGTCTTGGAGCCTGCAGTCACCACCATTTCGCGGCTATGTGCCAACACATAGGCCACAAGTGCATCAAGTTGGGCGTCATTGAAGCTAGGCTTCCCTGATGTGCCGCAGTGTGTAGCCGTGTCTGGGGTCTCAGCCTGTAGTGCAAGAGCACCCTTCTTCTTCTTCTTCTTGTGTTGTGGGTCCTGAGTGGCTTACAACGCTCTGGTCAGTAGGGGCAGAAGTGCAGGTGGACTAGGCACTTTAAGTTTGCGAATGCACAATGACCAAAGGTCTTGGTGCAGGCATTGGCTGCATGGTGATGTTGGCAGGACCAACGTCGGTGTGATGGACCTGGACCGACACTGTCCCGGCTGGGAGACTCAGAGCTGGGGTGGATTGAGCTGCAGCTGCCCCTGCAGCCTCCTCACCCTGGCTACTTGGGGCAGCAGATGACATTGCTGCCCCAGATCCACATGGCCTGGTGACAGCAACTTTCACCGCCACACCTGGCTTAGACTAGGTGACCTGGAAGTCAGCCTGGGTGTCATCCTGTGCCATTCAGTTGACAAAATGGGCCGGTCCAACAAGGGCTGAGCTGGGATGGTGTCAGCTACAATTCCCACAACCATGGGGGGCGTATAGGTGGCACCAATTGGTCCTTCACACACTGGGCTCTAGGGGCACCCTGCAAATCCTGGCCACGTCCACCATGCCCACTTCTTTGAGCTCCGCCACCTTTGCCTCCCTTACTGCTTGGTCGCCTCCCAACCAAGGCACAGATGTTGTGTGTATGGGGGTTGCAGCAAACAATTGTCCTGGGCAATTGGGGTGAAAGGGGTAGGGTACAAGATGGAATTCGTACCCTAGTGCTCTAGCAAGGCTGTCTGTGACCCCTGGGGGAAGATGACGGGTCACGCAATGCACAGGCACCCAAATACAAAAGTACACGTGCATGCAACCCCTGGTAGACCACGTGCGTGGAAAAATGAACACGCACTACGCTGTGGCACCCAGAAACACAAAAATAAGCATAAGCATGTTACACGCAGCCTTCAATGACCTCTGAAGGGTACGCGACACACAGGGACAACCACAGTTGGAAAATATGTGCGCGACTCACCGTCTGCCTTGAAAAAGAACACATGAAAAAGACGCGCATGTGTGCATTGGGAACACCCCCGCCAAAAGAAGAAAATAACGCAGTCTGAGGAAACAGGGAGTACGGACTGGAAACGTTGTGAAGTAATCGCGTGTGAACCGACAAGAAGTACCAGAATCACCCGCTCGCTCTCCACAAAAAAGCACGTACAAAGAAATGGCATCCTACACGTATCCTTTAAGCCTGCCCACACTTGCAACGTCGCAGACGCACGTATGCGCTAAGGCCCTTTCCTCCAATAGCACGCTGACGTGCATTATCCTCACGTGCTTATTCACAATGCACTCATGTTGTGGGAAACGCCCGCACACGTAATGTCACAGACGCGCCTATGCGCTAAGGGCCTTTCCTCGGATTTCACGCTGACGTGCAATTTTGTCACGTGCCAAATCACTCCGTATCAAGCTGGCCATGCGAAAACACATGGAAGACCACGCACCTACCCAAAAGGCCATTTTTCTGCCCCCAAGAGCCCCGAGCACGCTCCCACCTGCCATCTGCTAATGCCTGCCTGCTGCCCATGTGCCCTGCTATTTGGTGCCTGCACGTCAGCCATCTGCAGGGGTCCAGTTGCTGTGTCCACCCCTGCTGGAACAGAAGACTCCCGACTGGGATACCATCGCTCCACAGCCCAGCCCCAGGACCCAGTTGCCCACCCATGCCTGTCTAAGGGGTCGCCATGTCGGGGCAAACACCATCCGAGACCACTGGCGACCCCCAGCCAGAGAGGCAGAGGGCCACCAGCTTCAGTGAAAAGGAACTTGGTGTCCTGGTGGAGCATGTCCTGGGGCATTATGATGCCCTCTTCACACCATTGCTCGCTGACAAGGAAGTACGGAGGAGGAGGATCTGGCTGGACATCGTGGGTGCCATAAACACGGAGGGGGTGGCACCCCAGACCTGAGACACGTCCAGAAGTGCTGGAAGGACTCCAAGTCCAGGATCCTCAGGAAGGCCCAATGCCTCTTAGAGGCAGAGGATGCAGCGGGGCACCGGGGCCAGCTTAACAACCAGCAGATGACGGTCCTGGAGCGCATTCGCCCAGTGCTTCACCACCAGATCCTCAGGATCCAGGCCCGTCTGGAGTCGAGCGGTAAGTGGCCATGCATTTCTGTTTGAAACATGGCATGTTGCAGTTGAAGTGGGAGAATGGGAGAACAAGCTCCCCCCAATCTCATCGCGACCATGGCCTAGAGGATCGCGGCCCAGGCATCCACCACGATATGAGTTCGCCTTGCTACCAGATGACAAAATACCCTGGTTCAAGAACATAAGGAAATGCCCACCAGCCTGTCCCACTCAAGCCGACACCTGCGCCATGGATGAACTCGACTAACAACAAAAAAATTGGGCTCCTGGTATGGAACCTATTCTACCCAGGAGGGTAAACTAGAACAAAATATACAAATTAATAGGTCCAGAGACACTATGCTCATGAACAACACTCCCAGAAAAAACAGTCAACCTCTAATATGCAGACGAAGAATCACTCTTCAGTATTTGTATTGTAGAGATAAATCTCACTTGTTTATATATCAGTGAAAAAAACTTTGTTAAAGGGACGTTATGGTTAAGTTGCGCTACTAAAAACCTATGAAATTCAGTGAAAAAACTTTGTTAAAGGGACGTTATGGTTCCAAGCAAAACCGAAAAACCCTTGAAATTCGCCAGTTATGGTAAGCTAAGCAACCATAACTCGCGCCACCACCGTGCACTGCTAAGACTAACACCCAGGACATCAAAGATGACATCACAAATGTCCTTGATGACATCACTGATGACATCACATGTCTGGCTCACTATTTTTTCTTTTGCTGACATATCTAGGCCACATGGTTTTCTTCAGTAACAGTCAGAAACTAAGAATTTTATTTTATTTGTAGACATATCCTTCTAGTAGGTTCTTACAGTAATTCCCTTAGAGTACAGTCAGATCATATGAAACATATACATATGGGAAAACACAAGCTTGAAAGACAGCAATCCTTTTTGTGCATAAAGATAATCACTAGACTTATGAGCACTTTCTGATAGTTCTGTTGTTTTTTTTATGGCTGTACTTTCCCTGTTTCCCTGTATATGGTCATATTTGTATACATTGTACTCACACTACTTTCCTTAGGGTCCAATCACACCAAGTGATACATATATATAGGGTAAATAGCAGCTTTGAAACAGAGCAATCATTTATTTGCATGAAACTAATCAGTTAAGTTATGAATTGTTTCTGCTACTACTTGTGCTTTTTTTCTAACTTCACTTTCCCTGTATATACCCATGTTGGTATGCGTTCTTGTGTCTTTGTGTTTTGTCTATAGTAATGCAATTATGTAATACATGGGTTTTATTAGCTACTTATTACATATTTCACAGTACACAAAAATCTGTTAAGAAAACAATTATCATTTCATTATACAACATATTAACATTACGAATATCATACCTTCATCTTGTACGCTGCACACAATGTTATGTTTCTGTATGAGTAGCTTAGTATACTAGATAGAACCCCATAATAGGATGCTATTTATATCAATGCATCGTTCAATGCACTTATTAGGGTATATTTCTTGCAATGATTCTTGACACTTTTTCCGCAACATAATAAGAATCCCTTCTACACATATTTCATGAGAAGTACATACACATGTGATGTCATCAGTGATGTCATCAATGACATTTGTGATGTCATCTTTGATGTCCTGGGTGTTAGTCTTAGCAGTGCACGGTAGTGGCGCGAGTTATGGTTGCTTAGCTTACCATAAGTGGCGAATTTCAAGGGGTTTTTTCGGTTTTGCTTGGAACCATAACGTCCCTTTAACAAAGATTTTTCACTGAATTTCATAGGTTTTTAGTGGCGCAACTTAACCATAACGTACCTTTAACAAAGTTTTTTTCACTGAATTTCATAGGTTTTTAGTAGCACAACTTAACCATAACGTCCCTTTAACAAAGTTTTTTCACTGAATTTCATAGTTTTTTAGTAGCACAACTTAACAATAATGACTTTGACTTTATATATATGTCATATGGAACTGACTAGATCTCTTCTTATGAACTTGTGTCCGCGAACTTATTTAATGTTCGCGGACATGTTCGGAGAACAGTACCACTACCTAAAAACTGTGGGGGGGTGTGGTGGGGTATGTATGATTGTTATATCATAATATAGGAACATTTAACAAATTCAAAAAGCAGCACACAAACACATTATATATAGTAATGCATAAGAAATGTAACCCATATATGTAACACACTAACCATTCATTTAAATACAATATGTTCTGAAATGGAATATACCACAAGAAAATAAATTGGCTTCCAACATAATTACCTCACAGACACAACAGAACTGAGAACAAGACCAGACCAACTGAATACATAGGACTTATTTTACCAGAAATAGTAAGTGTACTTCATTTTACTCATATATTTATAAACTTTCTGTATTAGATTAAAAAATATATTATCTTTTTTTTTTTCTTACAGAAATGTCTAGTACTCTGGAATGGCTAGAGGACAATTTCCCACATGAAGAAATGTCACAAGATAGTGAAACTAATGGTAAACACTTTATAATATAAACCATTTATTTATTATTTTTTTATATACATTTAACATATATTATTTTTTTGTACAGAGCATACCAAAATAGAAAAAACTTCAGAAAACCCTGTTATGGATAACAGTATTCACAATATAGAAGAAAAAATGGATGTATTGTTGGCTAATTGTAATAATTTAAAAACTTTTGTAGAAAATAATTTCAAACCAAAAACCTTGTACCATTGCCCCACATGTACTTATCCCTCCTCACCATATCCCAGTCAATTATCCCCAAACATTCTCCATAATCCAAAATGTTTTGATGAGACTTCCATCCCTTCTTCACCTAATACCAATCATGTTGAAACCCCAAATTCCCCTGTTTTTGTTTCTGTTTCTGCCTCACCTTCTCTGTCATAAATTATTAATATATGGTAAAAATAAAGTTACATTTTCATATTGTATTGTGAATAGTTTCTGTTTTTTTTTTTTAAAAAAAACAATAAAAGTGTCCGCGGACATTGCGAGTGTTCTGAAATGTTCGTACATAAACGAAAATGGAGGTGTCCTGAAGAACACCACACATGTTCGTACTGTTCGCTAGCAAGTTGTAACTGTTCTAAGAACACACGTGGTGTCCTGAAATGTTCGTAAAGAAACAAAAATTAAAGTGTTCTAAAGAACACTATATCTGTCCGTAATGTTCGCTATCAACTTAAAACTGTCCTAAGAACACAATTGGTGTCCTGAAATGTTTGTAAATAAACGAAAATGATGTGTCCTGAACAACAGTACAACTGTTCGTAGTGTTCGCTAGCAACATGAAACTGTACTAAGAACACACGCGGTGTCCTGAATTGTTCGTAAACAAACAAAAATTAAAGTGTCCTAAAGAACACAATACCTGTCCGGTACTGTTCGCTAGCAAGTTCAAACTGTTCTAAGAACGCTATTGGTGTCCTGAAATGTTCGTACGTAAACGAAAATGGAGGTGTCCTGAAGAACACTATACCTGTTCGTAGTGTTCGCTACCCAATTGAAACTGTTCTAAGAACACAATTGGTGTCCTGAAATGTTCGTACATAAACGAAATTACACGTGTCCTGAAGAACACTATATCTATCCTTACTGTTCGCTACCAAGTTTAAACTGTTCTAAGAACACACGCGGTGTCCTGAAATGTTTGTTTCACGTGTGACGCACTTTTAATTACTTCAGAACCCGAACAGTGTCCGTAGGACATCAATGCGCATGCGCTAACCAATCTCCGTGCACTTGGTGTCCTGCGGACAGGCGCTTCCTTCGCGGACTAGTTCGCAAACGGATCATATGACCACGCCCACGCTCATCGTGCGTCCTGAAATGCGGACACTGTTCGTGTCCCCGAACAATTTAAAAGTACATTTTCAGTTAATCCATAATATTTTTCAATAAAATCTCACCATAGCACAAGTCCCACATAGCAATCTTGAGTTTCTATATACCTTTTGAAACTTTCCGATCCTTTTTTTGTGTTCGATCTGTCCGCGGACAGTGCGCATTTCCGCGAACCGTGCACAAGCACCCCTATAAAAGACCACGCCCAAGAGCTTATTCCCATTGTGTTTCTGGCTATTCTTCAGAACACAGTGATTTTTGCTGCCACCTGCAAACTACACCATCATCGAGATGGCATCCTTGGCTGCTGAACTGCCACTTGGTGCTGCACCTGCTTCAGCACCACCCCTACCCCCTCCACCACCACCACCTCCCCAAGGGCCTGAAGAGGGGAACAGGAGTGAGGATGCGGAGGAGGAAGAAGAGGATGATGAGAATGAGGTAAAGGAAAACCCTACTACCCGCACTAGGCATGAGTCTTGGGTGTGGCAGTTATTTACCATTCATGGTAATGTTCCTAAGGCTCGTGCGAACCGTGTTACCTGCAATGAGTGCAAAATGATACTCAGTCGCGGGAAGCACGGTAAGTACAGCTTTGGGACCACTACTATGAAGCGACACCTGAGGTCATTTCACTCTGGGGCAATTCGAAGGGTTGTACCTTGCGAAGAACGTAGCAGGTTGATTTCCTCTACTTCATCCTCTGTTTCTGATCCTGTCACCACAAGGACCACCTCTGTGGGACAGCGTCTTCCTCAAGCTGCCTCACAGGCCATACAGAATGCTGATGACCCTTACCTTTCGAGGGTCACAGTTGTATGTATGTACTGTGACACAGTACTCTGCAGGGGGGAGCGACTTCGGAGTGCTTTTGAGACTATCGTCTCAGAGCACGAGAAGACCTGCTCACTACCCAAATAAAACCCACTCTACATCTTCCTCTCTCAGCTCGCCCTTATCCCTGTGGTTGGTGGCCCCCCCTTTACCCTCCTTCACCCTCCTCTCCTAGTGTGTTGTGTCTGAAAAACCAAAAAAAATACAAAATTACAAAAGTCAAAAAAAAAAAAAGGCTCTTTTCAGAGCCGCCTTTCCCAGTTAAAAAATAGAAGTGAAAATAAATGAAGCAGGGCTCTTTGTATTTTTTAGAAGTCCGCGGACAGTTCACGAACATTAAAAAAATTGGGTTGCTACTCCATCACAAACATTGTAATTTTCTCTGGAAAGAAGTGGTGGCTCTGAAAAGAGCCTTTGGGTGGTGTTTGTAAGTCAAAAATTGTAAATGCTTAACATCTACTTCAAAATCATTGTTGTAATTCCAAAAAAAGTTGCAATGCATTTTGTACATTTCTCAGAAAAATCTGATTGCCAGCATAAGTAAGATGGACTCCATCTCTGTGAAAAATGTATGTACTACAAAACATAATATTTTCATTGTGAAAAGAAGACATGCCAAAATCTCTTAGAAAGGCACAAACAGCCTTATTAACATTGCGCCTTGCTTTTTCCATTTGTGGACCAAATGAAGAAGAACGATGCCACATTTGTCTCTGCGCAATCCGTGAAAATATCACTTGAGAATTAGGAAACATGTCCATAACCTTCCTAAGTCCTTCTTTCATAGCAAAATGCAAACAAATTCCAGTCACATGTCCTAAACTGTTCCCTCCACAACCAATTACAATTATGTCTGGATGTTGCTCTGTCTCCAAAGTAGCACAGAGAGGTAGCAAGTCCAACCACTTCAATCCACATACTCCATACCAGTGTACTTCCACATGTGGGAATCCAAGATCTACAGCTACGCCACAGCTTTCTGCATGCACCTTCAACCAATGTCTCCACGAATCTCCTAAAATCCAAACAATCTGTTTTCTGAAACACACAGCCATAGCTATCTTTTGTTCTCTCAGCAAAAACAGTATCTGAGAAAATCTCTCCTGGCACAACACACCCACCAAACTGTCCTGACCAATCCCTTTCAGTGCTTATTCTCATTTGCATGACTTCTGAACCCAAAAATCCCCGGATGTAACTCCCGATGTCCGCGAACCTCCGCCATGTACGCGGACATATCGTAACATGAACAGGCCTTCTACCATTTCCACTACACTCTCTCTGCCATTCCCTCATTGGATGTACCTCAAAAATCACATGACCATGCACCAATCACATTCAAGACCTCTACATCTAACTGCATCATCATAGATCAGCACTACAAATGTAGTCTGAATCTCTCTGAGTACAAGTGTCATATCATTGGCAAGCAGCATCTACCAGAAATACTGTACAAGTCTTCAAGATTTCTACTTGCAGCTCCATGCATATCCATATGCATGAACACAAACTTCAGGTATGCATATTTTCTGTAGAGTAGATGAACACATTTTCAAACAGACTTTTACCTTGTAAAATCTGTAAAATGAATTTACTGTATTTTTTCAATTTCCTAAAATCACCTATCACTTATAAACCTTTATACTATTTACTTTCTTTATACACACACACTCAAATCATGTTAAACTAACATTTTTTAAATGAAATATATAGACTACATATATTCAAACAAAATTGCATGCAAACACAATCTATGTTTAAACCTTTATAAAAATACTTATACAATTTCATATTTTTTGTTTTTATTTATTTATTTACTTAATTACTTTAAATTAGACATGACATTGAGACGCTATTACCTAGAACAGTTTACTTACAGAAATAGTGGTATTCACTAATATATTATAAATTTCACAAGACATAGTAAAGATATTTTTTTTTGCTAGTTATTCATTCAATACAATTTGTTCATTAAGAACATATCATATGTACTGAACTGATGCAATGTATCTTATGTAAATAAATTAGTTTAATGGTTTTAAAGAAGGCACTGAGGATTTCAATTGAAAAAAACAATATCTAAATTAAAAACAGTGCTATATACAAACAAAGTTACTAATTTGAAGCTTTTACAATTGCAGTGAAGACCAGTTTCCTGAAAAGAAGCAGCCGAATTCGAAGAAGAAAGAAAAACTAAGAAGTTACCTGTTAATTTTTTTTAAAAAGTAAGTAAAATATCACCTTAATATTTGTATTATTTATCAAATATACTATAACGTTAATACGAGCTATTTCGGTTTCTAAAAATAGAGATTTTGTACCATTTTGTCCAAAAATGTCCTTGTCTTAAACAGCGATTTACAGCCAGAATGGCCCACAAATTTCTATTTTTGGACACACAAATTACCCAACTAAACCACTACAATTTTCATATTATAGAACAAACAACTGTTTTAATTGTATACATTAGATTTACTATTTGTACTTTTCCACACCACTAGCTTACTTTTTTTTGTCATCTGAACCCCAGTTTAGTAACACATAAATTCAAAAATACCTATCCCTACTAGTTTTAGTTCCCAATGCACAATCACACACCATTACATACATCTTTATCATCTTACTCAAACACTGATGCACACAGCACACATACATTCCAGAACACCCCAACCCATATCTTCTTTATTTTTTTCAACAGACCCTAAAGAATGCCTACCAAAAGTCAAGTCCGTAGAAAGCAACGCAAAAGTAGAGCAAATGAAAATAAAGGTGTCCAACACAAGCATCCATCTCTAGCAGAATTTGTAAAAAATGTTGAAACAAAACAGCTAATACAATCATTTAGTGAAACACAAGAAGTTTCAAGTACAACAACTTTGCTTCCTCTATCAAAATGTAAAACAAACCAAAAAACAATTAACAGAAAATCAGTTATCAGTACAGATAAAACTACTTCTTCAAATTTTAATATAGTGCAAAGTAAGCATACAAAGAAAGTATTTTAGCCAAAATATACTGTCACAAAGTCCTTCAAAAATCTTATAAAAACAGGAGAGAAATCAGGTTCAAAGCTTAAAACCTATCATAGGAAATTAATCTTAGAAGCATTGATGGACAGTGCAATTCTTCTCAAAAGACATTTATTTATTTTACTGTTAAACAAAATGAAACCACTAACAAAACTAATAACTAAATTACAAAAAAGACTTCTCAATAAAAGAAATATCAACAGAAATAACTTCTTAAGTATCAGCGGAGGTGAATGAAATCACACTACAAGCACAGAACCATATTTTAATGAAGAAGCGTACAAACAAAAGCAAACAAATACAATTGCCATACATAGCAGTGGTCGAGGTTATGAAAAATTGAATAATACCATAATGGAACAAGAAGTACTTCTTACAAAAATATGCACTGAAAACTTAGAATTACCCCTCTATTCAACTGAATCAGAATGTCTAGTGTACAAATGGCCATGCACGTCAATGTGTAACATTCCCAAACAATGTTTCAAATCTTTACGCCAATTCCTCAATAAATATGTAAAAAGCAAAGACGAAATCAAAATTAAATTACTGCAAAATATAGATACCTGTCCAGTGCGCAAGTACACAGGACTACAAGGACATTCATTGGCCTGCATTACAGGACCTACTTGTAAAACCACTTTCCATGATATCAAAAGGATATCAACACCTCATTCAACTATAAGAAATCTAGTCTATAACCTGCACTATGCTAAAAGTCCTGCTTTAGCACTAGCAAAGTTAAATAACATCCTTCTACATGGTACAGCAAAAGACCTACTTGAAGAAATTCACTATATCCAGAAAAAATATTTTGGAAGTGAAAGCCATTTACAGAATGAAATAGCTTTAAACTAATTAAGCAACAATTCTAGACATGGCAACCTTTTGCTAAACACATACAAAAAAGAAATACTAAAATTTAAAAGTACATCAGCTGAAGTACCAAACCATGTATGTGTATGTTGCCGTAGAATTTTTTATAAAAGTAACACAAAAACTGTGGACCTATCATACAAAATAGAAGACAATGAAGATTCTAAATGGTTTGAATTTGCTCTCTACCTTGTAGCAGAAAACAAACATGAAATAACTGAGCCCTTAATACTTTGCAGTTATTGCACTACAAAACTTGACAACAACCAAACTCCTTCACGTTCTATCACAAATAATTTGGAATTATACCCAGTACCAAAACCTCTACAACAACTTAATTTATATGAGAGCATCATAATTCAAACAGTACACCCATTTCAAGCAATAATACGCCTTCAACCAAAAACAGCAAAAAGTGGAAAAGTAGTTTATTTACCATTAAATCTAAAAGAAAATGTGCATACTCTAGGAGTGCAACGTCCAATGCAGCAATCTTTAATTATATTAGTAAATGGAGTACCTACAAAAGACAAACAAATATGGCAACAGCTGGTAGATTTATATAAAATTAGACAAGCCTTCCAGTATCTTAAAGAGAATAATGAATATTACAAAGAAATTAATATTGAAGAAAACTTGAAAGATACAACTGAAATAATTCAAGAAACACAAGAAGCTGGTCAATTTGAGCTACTAGATCCTGCTACAATATCAAATACTTTAGACCATTATACAATTCATCCTTTGCACTGTAATGACACCGTACGAGATGTACTGGAAACTTAACAAATGAGTCAAACAAAAGGATCGCCAATCAGTATATAGGAAAAAAGTATAGAAGCATGTGCTTTTCCTCTACTCTTTCCTACTGGCAAAGGAGGAAGGTATGATGATAGACCTATTCAAATATCAGCTTCAGAATACCGCTCATTACGGATGTATTCTGAAGATCCCAGATTTAGACAAAATGTGGAATACATATTCCACCTACTCTTTGGAAGTGAACTAGCAACTTTATGTTACAGAGTTGCACACATATTAAAATCAGGATCACACTTTCAAAATATGACAGCTACACAATTATTAGAGAAAGTGCAACAAAAGGATGAGGTTTTACAATCAAATATTACAAATCTATTAGCAAATATGCGTGGTACTAAAGAGTACTGGTTTCGACGTCATATAGATGTATGTTGTATGATCAGAAACCTTGGCCCACCCACTTGGATTGTTACATTAAGTTGTGCAGAATATGCATGGGAAGATTTACATGATTTCCTACGCATATCAAATAAAAACAAAACAAACATAGATATTCTAACACCTGGAGAACTTTGTTCTTTGGATCCTATTAATGTTTCAAGATATTTTCACCATCGCTTCATTGCTATGCTACATTTTATTTGTAATAAAACTGTTCCTCCCCTTGGAGAAGTGCAACACTTCTTTTGGAGAAAAGAATACCAAGCCAGAGGAGCACCACATATCCACATGCTTTTATGGATTAAAGATGCTCCTAAATTTGGTCAAGACAGTGTTTGTACAGTTTATTGAAAAATATGTCACTTGTGAAATTCCATCAGAAGCCACAAATAGTGATCTTCGTGCACAAATTTTACATTTTCAAAGACACAAATGTGGAAAATATTGTCGTCGCAAATACAAAAACAAAGGCAAATACTACACCAAATGCCGATTTGGTTTCCCTAGACCAGTTACAAATACAGGTCAAGTAAACAACCTCATGTCTTCAGTTAGACATAGTGTTAAAGGTAAGTCACCTAGAAATACATATTACATAAAAAGAAAAGAAGAAGAAAAATATATCAATGATTATAATGCAATCATTGCCCACTTATGGAATGCAAACATAGATGTGCAGTACATTGCAGACAATTCTACTGCAGTTGCACGATATGTCACAGCATACTTAACTAAAGCAGAAAAGACAGAGCTCCAAGACCATTGGAATGACCTGTCATCAGATAAAACAGTATCTCAGAAATTATACTGCTTGGGCATAAAAATGCTCACCCATAGAGAATGTGGATCTTATGAAGCAGCTGATCATTTAACTGGTACTTCATTGTATGGTAAATCTGAAAATATAGTATGGCTAAGTCTTGGTCCAGCTAAATCTAGAAAAAGAGTTCTAAAATCATATGAAAGATATAGAAACAATAGCCAAACATGATCCCAACAGCCAAGACATTTTAAAAAACAATTTATTGGACACATACTACCCAAACAGAAGTAATACTTTGGAAAACATGTGTATATACCAAATAGCCCAAAACTACACATACAAAAATAATATGAAACCTGATGAAAAAAAAGGTGACAGACTGTGAAGGCAGCTTAGTTAAACTCACTAAACCAAATTTATTAATCATATCAAATTGTCATTGAAGACTCCTCAACATAAAGAAGTATATTACATGTCCCTGCTACAACTCTTCAAACCATGGAGAAAAGAAGAACAATTACTAGATAACTATGACTCATATGAGGATGCTTTTAAAGCAAATGAAAGCACTATAACTGATGTAAACTTTACACAGTACAAAACAATGTTGCACAATGAACAGCAACATGAAGAAGAACTCCAAACCCAACTAGATAAGGATACTCCTGACAGTAGTCAACCTTCTGTAACAGGAAGCCAAGAACCACTGGGAGAACCACTAATAACAAATGAGGCAGAATTAGCTATGATAGAAGTAGAAAACACCATGTGTCAGTATGAAGATAAGGAAGACTTAACTATACTACAATCAAAACTAAACAATGAGCAAAGTAGAATTTTTCAAGAAGTAACAAAACAAATTGCAAATGGTGTAAAACATGAAAATAAAGAATGTTCCTGCCATAATTATAAACCTATACTACTGTACGTCAGTGGTGAAGCTGGTTCTGGCAAAACATTCCTAATCAAAATCATTAGTAAGTTCCTTCAACAATTGACAAACAACAAACTGTCAGCTGTTGTCACTGCCCCCACAGGTTTAGCTGCCTACAACATAGGTGGTGTTACATTACACCGATTACTACTATTACCAGTAGAACACCGGAACAAATTAGACTATTACAAACTTTCTGCAGAAGCTGCAATGGAATTACGCAGAGTATTGAAACAAATGAAAATGCTACTAATAGATGAAGTGAGCATGGTCTCCAACCTGATGTTAGCTTTGATTCACCTCAGATTACAAGAAGTACTCAAAACAGACTATGAAGAGCTCTTTGCAGGAAAACACATTATTGTTTTTGGAGATCTGCTTCAATTAACACCAGTAAAAGGTGAACCTATTTTTAAAACATTAGGGCACACACTCTGCCGTAAAACTGTTGGCAGCATTGGAAATGTCAACCTTTGGCAACATTTCCAATACAGAGAATTAACAGAAAACATGCGCCAATCTGCAGATCTAACTTATGCCAACATTTTAAAAAGTTTGAGAGTTGGTATACTTTCTAAAGAAGCAGAAGCAACATTGAAAACCCGGCACATTAATGCACTTTATGGCGATAATGCATGTGCTACAGATGTTATGGAACAATTAGCCCACAAAAATGTCAATTGTATTGCCTTAATGCCAACTCTTGCAAGCAGTTTCAAATTCAATGATATAATGTTGAGTAAAAAAATGCAACCAATAATGGAAATTAGCGCCACAGACAAACTAGATGTACATGGTATGACACTACCCATGTGTGACCAAGACACAACAAGACTAAATAATTTAGAAAAATCAATCTCAAACACAGCAGGCTTAGAAAAGATGTTAAAATTATCCTTAAATTGCAGAGTAATGCTTAAACGTAACCTTGACGTGGACCAAGGACTAGTTAATGGAGCACTGGGTACAGTTGTTGGCTTTCAAACATACCCACGTGACAACAAAATTCAGTTTGTCAATATACTCTTTGACAAACTTTCAGAAGTAAAACGGATAGGACGCTGAACAGCTAGATTCCTTCTCTTCAAAGATATATATGTACGCAGAGAACAATTTTCTCTAACTCTTGCATACGCAGTCACGATTCATAAATCACATGGTCTTACCCTAGACAAAGCAATGATAGACATTGGTAACACAGTCTTTAAAGAAGGCATGAGCTACGAAGCACTATCACGCTTACGTACACTTGACGTTCTATTTCTAATCAACTTTGATGCAAGTAAAGTAAACGCTGATATTCCTTGCATTTTAGAATATAATAGACTTCGCTCACTATACACTCCTCATCTAAACACATATTCTGTTCCACAAAAACTAAAACGTTGTAAAAGAAAACTAAATCAAACAGAAATGCAACAGGACGTCACTGCAAATCCTCCAAAGAGAGTAAAAGAAATTAATACTTCATCAAGTACCACAAACAAACAAGAATCAATTAGAGAAAGTAAACCAGGTACTTCTTTAAAGAAGGAAGACAAACTCCAAAAAAAGCAGTTAGATACAGAACTACCTGGACCATTTAAATTCTCAAATATAGTTGGTGTAAGTTGCTATGCAAATGTAGCAATGAATATTCTATTTCAATTACCACCAATTGTTGACAACATTTACTTACACTTTAGAGACCCATTGTGTATGCAAATGTTAGTACTTCATAGAAACGCAAAAAACAATCCTGACAACACATATAGTGTTTATGGAATAAGGCAACAATTGGACTACTGTGCTGGAATGGTGGAATTCACTATAAACTCACAGGAAGATCCACAAGAATTTTTAATGTACTTACTACAAGTACTGGAAAACAAAAACATACCTATAATGAAAATCTTCCAGATTTCATACATGTGGAAACATACATGCACTCTGTGCAACAATGTGACACAAGAAGAAATTCCCAATGAATGCTTCATATATATCAATACCAAATTGTGAATCCATTTCATTTCAGCAACTTGTACAAAATGCAAACCATGGTAGATTATGCTCTACCTGCAATTCAGATAATCGCTCCATGTTAGTAATACAAACACATAGTAAATACGTAATACTAATGCTTCTACATTACAATGCAGATGGTACCAAAAACCATCCAGCTGACTGGATTCACACATAGTCAAATATCACTTGGTAAGAAAACCTTCACAACAATGGTATAATCTACCACGCAGGAGCCACAACCAATTCAGGGCACTACACGGCATATATAAAAAAGAAATGTGGATGGTTTGAATGTAATGATAGTACCATTACTCTAAAGCAGAGATTACCAGCAAATCTTACAAACACTTATTTGATGTTCTTAAAACCAAAATTTGATAAATAAACTGTATTTAAACCTTTAAGTAAATTTGTGTTACAAAAATATAAACCTTTAGAATACTCCAAAAGCTATCTAACTGCTCAAAGATTCTACAACAACTAATCAGATAAATGAATACCACTAAATTAGACCAAAAAATACACAGTTAGAATACGCCAATTGGTATCTAACTGTCCCAAAATTATAAATTTGTGTTAAAATAATATAAACTGTTAGAATACTCCAAAAGCTATCTAACAGCTCAAAGATTCTACAACAACTAATCAGATAAATGAATACCACTAAATTAGACCAAAAAATACACAGTTAGAATACGCCAATTGGTATCTAACTGTCCCAAAATTTAACAATATCCAAATAGATAAATCAAAACCACTAAAATATATTAAAAAAAATAGACAGTTAGAATACGCCAATTGGTATCTAACTGCTCCAAAATTTTATAATATCAAAACAAATGAAGAATCTGTTACTGCTCCAAAAAAATACAACAAAGCAAAGTATAAAGCATTAGCCAGAAACAACAAGTGAACACTGAAAACAAACAAACAAATAAACTGTAGCATAACAGAAAAAGGGTTTTTTTTTAATCCAACATGGATTTTTTTTTTCTCCCACAGACCCAATGATTTTAGCAACAAATACAGAAACTGAGCAAATTGCACAGTACTCTGATTTGTACTCTACTAAATATGAGGGTCGAAAAAAAATAAAAGTATGTTGCTTATACAATGTAATAAATCATTACAAAATACTAATACTAACATGCTATTTTCTTTTATCACAGAAATGAAGAAGAAAAACATGGACTCCCATTACTAGACCAAACAGTAAGTCTACAATAATAAGGACAACCATAGCAGCATTTCACATCCATAGTATCTAATACTTTTATTCCTTATACATTTGTTTTTCACCCAAAGTTATAAGCAAATATGAATGTGATATGCTGCGGTGGTTGTTGCCAGGGCATAGAGTCTTGGGTGCATGGCCAAATGGCCATGCACCCAAGACTCTATGCCCTGGCAACAACCACCGCAGCATATCACATCCATAGAGTCAAACATTTCAACTATGATCTATGGGAAACTTTTAATGTCCGCGAACAATGTGAGTGTTTTTAGAACACTTTGAACTTGCCAGCGAACAATACGGACACAGTTTTCAGGACACCCCCTACAAACATTTCAGAACAACGCGATAGTTCTTAGAACACTTTCAACTTAACAATGAACAATACGGAAAGCGCCCTAAGGACACCCCCTACGAACATTCCAGGACACCCCTGAGTGTTCTCAAAAACGTCTTCAGAACACCCACATTTTGTTTATTTGCGAACATTTCAGGACACCGCGGGTGTTCTTAGAACACATTCAACTTGACAGAGAACAATACGGACAGTGTCCTCAGGACACCCCCTGCGAACACTCCCCGGACACCGCGAGTGTTCTTAGAAGCGTCTTCAGAACACCACCATCTTGTTTATTTGCGAACATTTCAGGACACCGCGAGTGTTCTTAGGACACATTCAACTTGACAGAGAACAATACGGACAGCGTCCTCAGGACACCCCCTGCGAACATTCCAGGACACCAGGAGTGTTCTTAGAAGCTTCTTCAGAACACCACCATCTTGTTTATTTGCGAACATTTCAGGACACCGCGAGTGTTCTTAGGACATATTCAACTTGACAGAGAACAATACGGACAGCGTCCTCAAGACACCCCCTACGAACACTCCCGGGACACCGCGAGTGTTCTTAGAAGCGTCTTCAGAACACCACCATCTTGTTTATTTGCGAACATTTCAGGACACCACGAGTGTTCTTAGGACACATTCAACTTGACGAGAACCATACATTTGTTTTTCACCTAAAGTTATAAGCAAATATGAATGTGATATGCTGCGGTGGTTGTTGCCAGGGCATAGAGTCTTCGGTGCATGGCCAAATGGCCATGCACCCAAGACTCTATGCCCTGGCAACAACCACCGCAGCATATTACATCCATAGAGTCAAACATTTCAACTATGATTTATGGGAAACTTTTAATGTCCGTGAACAATGTGAGTGTTCTTAGAACACTTTGAACTTGCCAGCGAACAATACGGACACCGTTTTCAGGACACCCCCTACGAACATTTCAGAACAACGCGATAGTTCTTAGAACACTTTCAACTTAACAACGAACAATACGGACAGCGTCCTAAGGACACCCCCTACGAACATTCCAGGACACCGGGAGTGTTCTCAAAAACATCTTCAGAACACCCCCATTTTGTTTATTTGCGAACATTTCAGGACACCGCGGGTGTTCTTAGAACACATTCAACTTGACAGAGTACAATACGGGCAGCGTCCTCGGGACACCCCCTACGAACACTCCCCGGACACCGCATGTGTTCTTAGAAGCGTCTTCAGAACACCACCATCTTGTTTATTTGCGAACATTTCAGGACACCGCGAGTGTTCTTAGGACACATTCAACTTGACAGAGAACAATACAGACAGCGTCCTCAGGACACCCCCTACGAACACTCCCAGGACACCGCGAGTGTTGTTAGAAGCGTCTTCAGAACATCCCCATTTTGTTTATTTGGGAACATTTCAGGACACCGCGGGTGTTCTTAGAACACATTCAACTTGACAGAGAACAATACGGAGAGCGTCCTCAGGACACCCCCTATGAACATTCCAGGACACCGGGAGTGTTCTTAGAAGCATCTTCAGAACACCACCATCTTGTTTATTTGCGAACATTTCAGGACACTGCGAGTGTTCTTAGAACACATTCAACTTGACAGAGAACAATACGGACAGCGTCCTCAGGACACCCCCTACGAACACTCCCCGGACACCGCGAGTGTTCTTAGAAGCGTCTTCAGAACACCCCCATTTTGTTTATTTGCGAACATTTCAGGACACCGCGAGTGTTCTTAGGACACATTCAACTTGACAGAGAACAGTACGGACAGCGTCCTCAGGACACCCCCTACGAACACTCCCCGGACACCGCGAGTGTTCTTAGAAGCATCCTCAGAACACCCCCATTTTGTTTATTTGCGAACATTTCAGGACATCGCGGGTGTTCTTAGAACACATTCAACTTGACAGAGAACAATACGGACAGCGTCCTCAGGACACCCCCTACGAACATTTCAGGACACCGGGAGTGTTCTCAAAAACGTCTTCAGAACACCCCCATTTTGTTTATTTGCGAACATTTCAGGACTCCGCTGGTGTTCTTAGAACACATTGAACTTGACAGAGAACAATACGGACAGCGTCCTCAGGACACCCCCTACAAACACTCCGCGGACACCGCAAGTGTTCTTAGAACTGTTTCACTTTGCTTACGGACAAAATGGACACATATTGGGGGTAATTCATAGAATTCAGCGCACAAGTGGCGCACGCGGCTGGCGCACAGTGTGTGTGCGAATCCCTGTGCCAGCCGCGTGCGCAAGAATCCATTTCCGCGCACAGCGTATTCATGGATTCCAGCCACCAAAACCAGCCGTGGCGCACAGTGGCGCAGCGACCCTGCAGCAGCGCCAGTTACGCCCCCAAGAACGCCTCTCGCGCAGGCAAAAGCCATCAATATACCCAATCCAGCGCAAAGGGCTGCGCTAACCCTGTACCAGCACAGCAAGCGGGCTACGTGTATCACGGGGTGCGCGGGAAGTACCTCACGCGATTGGCCCCGTGCGAGCAGGGTACGCGTATTTCAGGGGTGCGCGGGAAGTTCCACACGCGATTTCATCATGGTACGTGTATTTCAGGGGTGCGCGGGAATTTCCACACGCGATTGGGCCCGTGCGAGCAGGGTACGCGTATCTCAGGGGTGCGCGGGAAGTTCCACACGCGATTCCATCAGGGTACGTGTATTTCGGGGTGCGCGTGAAGTTCCACACGCGATTCCATCAGGGTACGTGTATTTCGGGGTGCGCGTGAAGTTCCACACGCGTTTCCATCAGGGTACGTGTATTTCAGGGTGCAGTGGAAGTTGCACACGCGATTTCAGCAGGGTACGTGTATCTCAGGGGTGCGCGGGAAGTTCCACACGCGTTTCCATCAGGGTACGTGTATTTCAGGGTGCAGTGGAAGTTGCACACGCGATTTCAGCAGGGTACGTGTATCCCAGGGGTGCGCGGGAAGTTCCACACGCGATTCCATCAGGGTACGTGTATTTCAGGGTGCAGGGGAAGTTCCACACGCGATTTCAGCAGGGTACGTGTATTCCAGGGGTGCGCGGGAAGTTCCACACGCGATTCCATCAGGGTTCGTGTATTTCAGGGTGCAGGGGAAGTTCCACACGCGATTTCAGCAGGGTACGTGTATTCCAGGGGTGCACGGGAAGTTCCACACGCGATTCCATCAGGGTACGTGTATTTCAGGGTGCAGGGGAAGTTCCACACGCGATTTCAGCAGGGTACGTGTATTTCAGGGGTGCGCGTGAAGTTACACACGCGATTTCAGCAGGGTACGTGTATTTCAGGGGTGCGCGGGAAGTTCCACACGCGATTCCATCAGGGTACGTGTATTTCAGGGTGCATGGGAAGTTCCAGACGCGATTTCAGCAGGGTACGTGTATTTCAGGGGTGCGTGTGAAGTTCCACCCGCGATTCCATCAGGGTACGTGTATTTCAGGGTGCAGGGGAAGTTCCAGACGCGATTTCAGCAGGGTACGTGTATTTCAGGGGTGCGCGGGAAGTTCCACACGCGATATCAGCAGGGTACGTGTATTTCAGGGTGCAGGGGAAGTTACACACGCAAAATCAGCAGGGTACGTGTATTCCAGGGGTGCGCGGGAAGTTCCACACGCAATTGGGCCCGTGCGAGCAGGGTACGCCTATCTCAGGGGTGCGCGGGAAGATCCACATGCGATTCCTTCAGGGTATGTGTATTTCAGGGTGCAGGGGACATGGACACCCATGTCCAACTCATGTTCCCCACCACCCCCACCCCCCAGCACTGTGGGGCACCTGCCAGCAGGCCCCACCCATGTCCCCCACCACCCCCACCCCCCAGCAGTGCAGGGACAGCCTCCACCAGGCCCCCACCCATGTCTCCCACCACCCCCACCCCCCAGCCACCATGGACAGCCCCCACCAGGCCCCCACTCATGTCCCCTATCACTCCCACCCCCCAGCCACCATGGGCAGCCTCCACCAGGTCCTCACAATCCCCAATCATGTGGTTATGGTCAGCCTCCACAGCCAAAAAGCCCTACCAAGTAACCCATTCACCCACATGGAAATGGAAATTACATGTTACACCCCCAATGTTCATAAAGCAAATGAACCCATGTCCGTCACTCACAATGGTTGCAATTGAATGGGAAAACACCCAACATGACATGCATGAAACCAATGAGATGATACCACAGAGTGAAGTATGAAAACAAAATTGTATTAAAAAAAAAAGAATGCAAAAGAAATGAAACAAACTACAATGGCAATGAAAAAAAGATAAGCTGCATATCCGTTTAAAAAAATAAAAACACCAAATCCTAATCCAAAAAAATGTTGTCCAAAGTCAAATGAAAAATAAAATCAATCCAATGAAGAACTATGTACAAAACTTCCAAGGGTCCATGAGCCCAACTGAACAAAGGAAACCTACAAAAAACCCTAACTAAAATGCAACTTTATACAAAAAGTGGAGCAGTGTCCGTCGACTCCAAATCATAAGAACAAACAAAGGAAACCTAAAACTAAAGAACGATATACAAAGGCGGCGGGCAAGTCCAGCGGCTCACTCCGTGGTGTTCGATGTCCCGGAGGCGGTCCTGTTCCAAGGCCCCGAGGGTCCGCAGGGACGACGCCGTGTCCTCCTCCAACCCCCTGCGGATTGCCTCGAGGCACTCGGCCCCTCTCAGGGCCCTCCGCATGGAGTTCTCCGCCCTGACCATTGTGAGCCGCGCCTCTTCTGCCCGCCGCCGCTCCGCATCTATGGCGTGGCCCAACCACTGCCACACGGAAGACACTCTCTGTCCTGGGTCCTCCTGCCCTCCGGCCGATGCCTGCCCCTCCGATGTCGAAGGCCCCGAGCCTTCATGGCTCCCACCATGTTGCTGCTGCTGCTCTGCCTCTGCCCATGCACTGCCTCCTGCTGCCTGCACATCCTCCGCCGGCTGGGGTGCAGTCGTAGATGTGGCCACCCCTGCTGGACGTCCGACTCCCGACTGTGGCAGGGATGCCTCCTCCACCAGCCTGGCCGCACCGTCAGAGGCAGCTCCACAGGGCACCACGTCACAGGGGCGCTTGCGCTTGAGGGGCCTTCTGTCCAATGAAAATGCATATGCGTGCAGACGCGCTTACGCGCTAAGGGCCTTTCCTCGAATTAGACGCTGACGTGCAGATTTTTCACGTGCCAAATCTCTCCGTATCAAGCTGGCCACGCGTAAGCACACGGAAGACCATGCTCCTGCCCAGAAGGCCGAACTACTGCCCCCCAGAACCCTGAGCACGCTCCCACCTGCCATCTGCTGCTGCCTGACTGCCTGCTGCCCACGTGCACTGCCATTTGCTGCCTGCACATCAGCCACGGGTGCTGTTGCTGTGACCACCCCTGCTGGAACCGAAGACTCCCGACTGGGATTCCATCGCTCCACAGCCCAGCCCCAGGACCCAGTTGCCCAACCACTCCTGCCCCTGGGGTTGTCATGTCGGGGCAAACACCATCTGTGATCACTGACACTGACAACCCCCGGCCAGAGAGGCAGAGGGGCACCAGCTTCAGTGCCACCGAAGTTGGTGTCCTGGTGGAGCAAGTCCTGGGGCAGTATGATGCCCTCTTCGGAAGTTCCCGCGCCGACAAGGAAGGACGGACTCGGATCTGGACTGACATCGTGACTGCCATCAACGTGGAGGGGGTGGCAGTCCGCGACTTACAACATGTCAGGAAGCGCTGGGAGGACTTCAGGTCCAGGACCCTGAACAAGGCCCGGCGCCTCTTGAAGGCAGCGGATGCCAAGGGGCGCCGGGGCCACTTGTCGGAAGAACAAATGAGGGTCCTGGAACACATATCCCCAGCGCTCCACGTCCAGGTCCTAGAGAAGCAGACCCGTCTGGAGTCGAGCGGTGAGTGTACATGCATCCTGATTGTGAGCAGTGCGTGTGGTGATTATTCGGTAGTGTGCAGGTTGCACATCTGTTTGTATGGGGTCGAGCATGGGTGGGGGTGTACAGGGCCGTGGGGCTGACACATGTGAGAGCTGTGATGTGTGAGACATGGATGGTGCTTGTGTGTGTAGGCTTGCATGCCAAATGCAGTTGTGTGGGCACACATGTTTGGATGAATGTGTATGTAAGTAGACATGTCCGTGATGTCACGCATGTATGTTGTTTTCGGCTGCTTGTATCAGCACTGTGTACATGTGCATGTGTGTGTATTTGACAAGGGTGCAACAGTGATGCAACATGGATGCATGTGACAGCGGTATGTGGAAGCCTGATTGGCAGATGTGACATGTTTGCCCGTCTGAACAGTACGACACTAGGCAGAGGTGTACACATGCATGCAAGTGTGGTGGTGTGTGTACATGTGTGGTGCAGTTCCTGTGTTGCATGTGATGTCTGGCTCACCTTTGGCTGCTCATGCTGTTGTATGTGTATGGATGGTGGTGGCAGTTGCGATATGGCTGTGGTATGGCTCATGTGTGCGAGTTGTAATGACATGTGTTGGGGATTATGATGACATGTCTGAGGTTTGCCAATGCCACTCATGTGCAACTGTCATGTGTGTATGTGTCCATTGTGCAGTGCCCTGATGCCTGTGTTTTGTTTCTCCCTGTCTGCAGCGTCAACTGATGAAGAGGGCGGAGAAGGTGCTGTGGAGCACAGCGGCGGGGATCCCACCGCCAGCCGGATACGCAAGGCCCGGCTCCCCTCCCGTGTTGTCATCTCGTCTGGGAGTGAGGAGTCCGGTGCCGCGTCCCAGGCCGCAGCTGCCGGGGGGAGGTCCAAGAGGCGGAGGTTGGAGTTGGACTCCTCGGCAGCAGAAGGGGCAGCTGGGACCCCACAGGGCCCAACAGGGGAAGATGGCACGGAGTCATCCAGGTTGGTGGGGGGTTTGGTGGAGGAGGAGGCCGTGCAAGCGCCAGAGACGGGGTCTGGAGGTGGGGATCCCACTGGTGCTAGTGGTGTAGTGCAGGACCAGGGACAGGAGGCAGCACAGGCCACCGCGGAGGTGCCTGTGTGCAATCCTGCCCCCGATCCTGTCCCTGCATCATCTTGCACCAGCAGGGATGCCTACGTCCAGACCCGTTTTCAGGCAGGGGATGAGCTGACGTCAACTGGCCTTCCTCTGCCTGCGGACGTGGCTATCCAGGTCCGGGTTGAGCCTGTCCTGGCTGGTGTGGCGTTGCGTCAACGGGCCATGCGAGGTGACCTGCAGTCTTTTCATGGAGAGACTGCACGTCATCTCGAATGGCTCGTTGGCCACGTCAGCCTGCTGGGACAGGTCACCCAGGCCGGATTCCTCCGTCTGATGGGGCTTGCTCCAACCCCCTCCTCAACTGGACCCCCTACGTGCCAGTCGTCCTCTGTGCCATCTTCCCACTCATCAGTCACCTGGGTGCCCTGTGGAGCTGCCTCTGACGGTGCGGCCAGGCTGGTGGAGGAGGCATCCCTGCCACAGTCGGGAGTCGGACGTCCAGCAGGGGTTGCCACATCTACGACTGCACCCCAGCCGGCGGAGGATGTGCAGGCAGCAGGAGGCAGTGCACGGGCAGAGGCAGAGCAGCAGCAGCTACATGGTGGGAGCCATGAAGGCTCGGGGACCTTCGACATCGGAGGGGCAGGCATCGGCCGGAGGGCAGGAGGACCCAGGACAGAGAGTGTCTTCCGTGTGGCAGTGGTTGGGCCACGCCATAGATGCGGAGCGGCGGCGGGCGGAAGAGGCGCGGCTCACAATGGTCAGGGCGGAGAACTCCATGCGGAGGGCCCTGAGGCGGGCCGAGTGCCTCGAGGCAATCCGCAGGGGTTGGAGGAGGACACGGCGTCGTCCCTAGGTGGGGGCCTGGTGGAGGCTGCCCCTGGTGGCTAGGGGGTGGGGGTGGTGGGAGACATGGGTGGGGGCCTGGTGGAGGCTGCCCCTGGTGACTGGGGGGGTGGGGGTGGTGGGAGACATGGGTGGGGGCCTGGTGGTTGGTGCCCCTGGTGGCTGGGGGGTGGGGGTGGTGGGAGACATGGGTGGGGGCCTGGTGGTGGGTGCCCCTGCACTGCTGGGGGGTGGGGGTGGTGGGAGACATGGGTGGGGGCCTGGTGGAGGCTGCCCCTGGTGACTGGGGGGGGTGGGGGTGCTGATAGACATGGGTGGGGGCCTGGTGGAGGCTGCCCCTGGTGGCTGGGGGTGGGGGTGCTGGGAGACATGGGTGGGGGCCTGGTGGTGGGTGCCCCTGCACTGCTGGGCGGTGGGGGTGGTGGGAGACATGGGTGGGGGCCTGGTGGAGGCTGCCCCTGGTGACTGGGGGGTGGGGGTGGTGGGAGACATGGGTGGGGGCCTGGTGGAGGCTGCCCCTGGTGACTGGGGGGCGGGGGTGGTGGGAGACATGGGTGGGGGCCTGGTGGTTGGTGCCCCTGGTGGCTGGGGGGTGGGGGTGCTGGGAGACATGGGTGGGGGCCTGGTGGTGGGTGCCCCTGCACTGCTGGGGGGTGGGGGTGGTGGGAGACATGGGTGGGGGCATGGTGGAGGCTGCCCCTGGTGACTGGGGGGTGTGGGTGGTGGGAGACATGGATGGGGGCCTGGTGGAGGCTGCCCCTGGTAGGCTGGGGGGTGGGGGTGGTGGGAGACATGGGTGGGGGCCTGGTGGTTGGTGCCCCTGGTGGCTGGTGGTGCAGGGGGACATGCGTTGGTGGGCAGTAGTGCAAGTTGACATGTGGGTTGGCTGGGGGACATGGCCATGGTGGATGGGGTGCCTGCAGGACATGTGCAGGGTAGGCCCCTGTGGTGTGAGCCACCGGCAGGTGCCGTGGAGGGTGTAGAGGGAACACCTGGGAGGGCCCACACGTGCAATTCACGTGTGGTGCTCCCCGCGCACCCCTGTAATACACGTACCCTGATGGAATCGCGTGTGGAACTTCCCGCGCACCCCTGGAATACACGTACCCTGCTGATATCGCGTGTGGAACTTCACGCGCACCCCGAAATACACGTACCCTGATGGAATTGCGTGTGTAACTTCCCCCGCACCTCTGAAATACACGTACCCTGCTGGAATCGCGTGTGTATCTTTCCCTGCAACCTGAAATACACGTACCCTGCTGATATCGCGTGTGGAACTTCACACGCACCCTGAAATACATGTACCCTGATGGAATCGCGTGTGGAACTTCACGCGCACCCCGAAATACACGTACCCTGATGGAATCGCGTGTGGAACTTCCCGCGCACCCCTGAGATACGCGTACCCTGCTCGCACGGGCCCAATCGCGTGTGGAAATTCCCGCGCACCCCTGAAATATACGTACCCTGCTGGAATCCCGTGTGTAACTTCCCCTGCACCCTGAAATACACGTACCCTGCTGATATCGCATGTGGAACTTCACGCGCACCCCGAAATACACGTACCCTGATGGAATCGCGTGTGGAACTTCACGCGCACCCCGAAATACACGTACCCTGATGGAATCGCGTGTGGAACTTCCCGCGCACCCCTGAGATACGCGTACCCTGCTCGCACAGGCACTATTGCTGTATGTTGCCACGTAATGCGCACGGACGCTACCGCCTGCCTTCGTGTGGCGAACGTGTTTGGGCTTGTGCGTGTCTTTCGCTGTGCGTGGCTTTGCCCTATTCGATTCCATGAATACGTGTGGTTCGGGTGCGTGTGGGCGTTCCGTCTGCTTCCCTGCAGTACATCCCCAGTTACACCCTTATTTTCGCGCGTTGTTCCCCATTCCGCGCGTTACACCCCGTGTCCCGCCCACTTTCTGGTGTATGCGCCGAGGTTGTGCGCTTTCACTGTGCGCGTCGCGCACTCCTTTCAGGATGTTGCAGTGACTTGTGCGCCATGCACGGGTTTGGCGCACATCCCGGGGTGTACACGCGCAGGGACTTCCATGAATCGCACGCGTGCGCGTGCGCCTGTTTTTTTACGCTTGCGCCTGCTTGGGCGTAGATTTTCGGCGCACGTTTGTTCCATGAATCGGCCCCATTGAGTCCTTAGAACCCCCCCAGTCAGTTTATTTAGAACATTTCAGAACACCCGTGATGTCCGCAAACAAATCGAACACAAAAAGAACGTCTAACACATAAAAAACACAACTTTCATCCTATCTCATACACTCCCACCCTCCCCAAACATTCCTACACACCAACACACTCTACTAAATACACATTTTGAACAAAGTTTCACCGCGCTGTCTGTGGACGTCCGCGAATCCAAGATGTCGGGCGCTACCGAAAAATCTGATGCGCTTCACGCTCCACGCCGTCCAATCCGCGAACACGTTGCATGTCCGCGAACATCACGCAAGACGATTGGCCAATCAGGACACTGTCCGCGGAGCGAACAGGGAAGTGTGTCCGCGAACCGAACACAGATATCACTCATTTTTTTAACCTACTTTTTGGTCATTTTTTAAAAAACTACTGGACGGATTGTCACCAAATTTGCAAAAGCACGCTTTCGGGACCAAGCCGCTGCTCCTGGTCCAAATTTGGTGGAAATCCGTCCAGCGGTTTGGGCTGTAGATGCGAGCTAAATTTTTTTCCCATTCAGTCTATGGGAAAAAAAAAGTTTTGGGACCCCCCTATAACTTTGCCCCCCTGGACGAATCCTCACCAATCTTTGCAAAAAGAATCAGAGTGACCCAAATACTTTTTTTGCAAAGTTTGGTGAGGATCCGTCCAGCGAGAGCGAAGTTATAAGCCACCCAAAAAGTGCTCTTCCTATGGAAACAGCAACTTAACCATAACTACATGGCCACTACCGTGGCCATGTAATTAGCATTGTGAACCTGGAGGGTTCAAAAAAGACATCAACACTGTTTGTTAAAACAAATCAACAGAAAACAGAATACGTATAACACACTCGGAACAGATTCCTAACAATGTGTGTATAACAAGGAACAAAAACAAATTAGAATTCGTCAAGACATTCACATACTGTTGTGTATAAATTCAGAAAAGACATTATAAAAAACTATAGAACAATGATAAGGACACAAAAAGTCATTTCGCTTGTGTGGGCAGCATCGATGTGCTGTAGGGTTAAGGGAGTAGTGCGTCTACACCAGGTGTTTCAGCCGTTTTCAGTGGGCTAGATGAGCCTCATCTTTAACACGGCCTTCATCAGGACGGAATTCTGTATTGGATGACGTCTAAAGCTGCAGGTAAGGGAGACTATGGTGAGGGAGGTGTCAGGGCAAGAAGTAATTTTAGCTGATTAAATTACACTGTGTGAAAACGAAAAACACACAGTTTAACTGTAGAATAATAAACATCACAGGCAGGTGCTAGGGATGTGTGTGCCACATGGGCTCGTCTCTATGTTCTCCTGTCGTACACGGAAGACAAAGAAAAACAAAAACAAAAAAAATAAGAATAAATCAAATTCCCTTGCTATCATATCCACCCAACATGGAAAATAACACATGCGCTCGGGGTGCCTTACCTCACATTGGAGGTATCTAGGTCCAAGGTAGCCAGATCCAGCGTCGTGGTGTCTAAAGCATACAACCACAGCTTTAGCGGCTGTTGACAAAATGTATAAGAAAATATTTTAAAAAATACACTAAGAATGGGTCAGGGGAGCCTCGCTCACGGGATTTAATTTGGAGGAGTAAAGCATGGAGTACCTATGCGCGTTTGAATAGGGCACAGCCTTTCTGTCACAGTGTTAAAGCTGAACCTCCTCAATGGCGGAGTCAGACAGATCTGCGAGGGCCTGGCTGGAAAGCGTTAGTAACGCTGTTGCTAGGACCCCTCTGCTTTATATACGGCGGCCATTTTGGAAAAGAACGGGAATCGAGTGGCGAGTAAACGAGCGGAATACACTCGTTCCAGGGCATTCTATAAGAGGGCAATCAATTACAGATATACTGTGGGTCAGAGTGATGCTAAGAAATTGATTTAGGCAATATTGTTGTCATACGGTTGTCATGGCAACCGTCGACATTGCACATAGGCACCCATGGAGGAGTGCTGGGAAAACATAAGTGCCCTAGCGTGCGACAGTATTCGGTACGCAATTAAATGCTAAAGATGCCCCGTGCATGTCACTATAGACACGTCTCAGAACTCCATTGTTTCCAAACTTACTGACAAAGTTGAAATACAACGCATGGCAAAATATATCCACCTAATCGAATATAAAATGCATGGACTAAAGCATTGACTCAGTGGTCTCAATGAGAAACCACATACGGGTTAACAAAGAATATACCATCTCATAGATAAGCTGATAGTACACAAGGGCAGACATCAGTGTAATCTGACTGTTGAATTAGCATGGATTACAGAGTCACAAACACTTGTACATGCCTAGTTACACATCGGATGTTTTCAAAACACAGTGAATATTCACAGGGTTAGATGAGGTAACCAACAAACAATCTGTAATACTTCATACAATCAGTAGTGCCTGGATTTTATACAGTGACGGATCTCATGGACCCATTATTCAAGCTCAAACCAATAACGTACATAGTTACAGAAATGACTTCCACTCAACCGAAACGTTTAAACCCGCTTGCACAGTGTTGAGTCTATGAACCCATCGTTGCTCTAACTGGGTGAGAGTTTTGTTCAAATCCCCCCCACGTTTGGCTGGTTTTACTTTTTGCAAGACAAACCATCTTAGGTTGGTGTCAATGTGGTGTTTATTGATGAAGTGTTCCACTAGGGGCTTATCAGCAACCTTGTTCCTGATACAGGACCGATGTTCAGAAATGCGCATTTTGATAGCGCGTATGGTCTTACCTACATAAATGAGATTGCACGGGCATTGTATTATGTATATGATTCCCTTAGTGTTGCAGTTTGTGAAGTCTCGAAGGATGTTGGGTCAAGGGGCACGCCACACAGTGACCACATTTATGATGTCCAACTATAGGGGGTAGGTCCCATAGAGTATTTTGTACTTGCGGAGGTGGCTCTATAAATGTATGTACCAGAGCGTCCCTAAGATTCCTGTTTCTCTTAAAGGCAAAACAAGGTACTTGGTGGAACGCGCCAGGATTTTTAACCAGATGCCAATTTTTCTTGATTGTTTTTTGAATGAAAAGGCTCAGGGGTCCGAACGTGGTGACACATACAAGTCTTCCCAAATCTTTTTTCGTTTTATTATCCAAACAGATTTCTCTGGGCGTATGTCTGGCTCTCTTTTTAGTTTGGTTGATTGCTTTTTAGGGTAACCTCTCTCAGCAAGGCGTTGTGTCAGATCCGCTGCGTGTTGGTGGAACTTATCCAAGTCTGAACAATTCCTCCGAATACACAAAAATTGCCCATAGGGTAAATTATATTTTAAACCCATAGGGTGATAGCTTTGGAAGTGCAACAAACTGTTGCGGTCCGTAGGTTTTCGGAAAAGCTCAGTCTTCAGGTGGTCTCCGGTCTTGTAAATATCCAGGAAATCTATCTGGTGGTGGTCCCAGTGCACTGTGAACTTAATGTGCATATTTCTTGAGTTAATCCAACTTTGGAACTGCTGTAGTTCAAGAGGTGTACCCTGCCATACGATAATCACATCGTCGATATACCTCTTCCAAAGTGCGATGTTGCCACGGAATGGGTTCTCTGAAGTGAAGACATGATTCTCTTCGTATCGGGACATGTATAGGTTCGCGATGTCTGGGGCGAAGGTGGCACCCATACTTACACCTTTAGTTTGCTTGTAAATCTGGTTCTCAAAAATAAAGAAATTTTCAGTCATTGCCAATCTTGTGCACTCAAGGATGAAGTTTGTGGGAGTAGAGTCGGGGTCTTCTCTGGTATTCAGGAAGTCACGGATGGCTTCTAGGCCTTCTTGCTGAGGTATCGATGTATATAGTGCCTCAACATCCATTGTAACGAGGAGGCTGTCAGTGGTGAGCAGGACATCATTCAGTAAAATGATGGTATTCGTGGTGTCCTTTAGATAGGAGGGCATTTTGATGACAAAAGGTTTCAGAAAAAAGTCTGTGTATAGGAACAACGGTTCCAGGAGGGAGCCACAAGCGGATACTATTGGCCTCCCAGGTGGTTAATCTGAGTTTTTATGCATCTTAGAGAGGATATAAAAGGCTGGGATGCATGGGTTAGTCTTATTTAAGAACATCTTTTCATCTTCACATATCCAGCATTGCATAAGAGCATGATGGGTAAGGCTAGCAATTTCCTCTTGGAGGTCCTTCGTAGGATTGTGTTCCAGAGGTAAGTACGCTTCTCGATCTCTCAGTAGTCGAAGGCACTCTCTGTTGTAATCAGCGGTGTCCCAAACCACTATTCCACCACCTTTATCTGCGGGCTTAATTGTGATCGATCTGTCGGTTTCTAAACTTCTCATCGCAGTCAACTCTTCTCTGTCAAGGTTGTCTCTGTAGAAATTATCCCTTTTGAAACCGGCCATTATGGTCTTGGTGACCACCTTCTCAAAAGTTATAATCTCCCCTGGGGTAGAACCCGGTGGAGGATAGAACTTAGACTGTTCTTTTAGGCCTGTGGTGTTATGTGACTTGCTCCGTGGTTGCTGTAGTGCACTCTCTTTGCACGATGGTATATGAATTTCAAAAAAATGTTTCAGACGTATATTTCTGAAGAATTTCCGTAATTCCAACTCGATTTCGAAATGTCGCGCTCGTTGGGCTGGGACGAAAGATAAACCCTTGCCGAGGAGCCTTAGTTCTGGTGGGGTCATAGCACGGGGGGATAGGACGAAGACAGGTATCCCTGGTTCTGTCCCTGGTTTTGATACCATTGGCGCGTTCTCATCCTGGTTGTGTCGGGCGCCTCCTGGGTCTTCCTCTTTGTCCACTCCTGGGAAAAAAAAGGTTGTGGTAACTGTTGTCCTGTCCCTCCCGGGCAGGCTGGAGGAGCTTCCACTACCACTAGATGATGTCCCTGCAAAATTGACTGCTCTATTCCTCCGGTTGAAGTTTTGGCTTGCTTGCAAGTCTGTATAATATGATGGTTTTAGGAACGGATACGTTTTTTCTTCAGAGTAATTTGCTAAATCTTTTCTGAACTTATCAGCCTTTCTGTCCAAAGTTAGGTTTTTGAACTTGGTGATTTCCAGCTCCAATTTATCCAGCTTGTCCTTAGCGTCTTGGATCGATTTATCTTCAAGGAACTTTTTCTCCAAATCGAGCAATTCTGCACCTTGTTTATCACATTCCTCTTTCGCTGTGTCTATGACCAAAATCAACCTATCACGGCTACATTTATTTCCCACCCCACTGAAATTTTTCGTAAACTTCGGGTTGTCTGTGAAAACGGGATATTCCGTACCTGGAGGCCTTCAGGTATTATACCGGGCCTCAGGTATTAAAGCATGAACTTGCCATGTAGCTCTGTCCGAATTATTCTTTTTTTCTTTTGGTTGAGTATTTCTAATTGGTCCTCAGTAAAACCTCTCATGAGCATGCCCTCCTCGTTGCGTAATGTGGAGGTGTCCCCTAGAAGTTTTCTAAAATAGTCGTCGGTATATGAGACTACATTGAAGTTATCCATAGATGATGGAAAAGAAGAGCTTACTGAAGCTCACTTAGGACCTTGTTAGGGGCCAGTTGGTTGCCCACAGCCACGGGCTGTACAAACCAGCAACAATAAAATTGGGCTCCTGGTATGGAACCTATTCTACCCAGGAGGGTAAACTAGAACAAAATATACAAATGAATAGGACAGCGGATGAGAATGCGCCAATGGTATCAAAACCAGGGACAGAACCAGGGATATCAGTCTTCGTCCTATCCCCCGTGCTATGACCCCACCAGAACTAAGGCTCCTCGGCAAGGGTTTATCTTTCGTCCCAGCCCAACGAGCGCGACCTTCCGAAATCGAGTTGGAATTACGGAAATTCTTCAGAAATATACGTCTGAAACATTTTTTTGAAATGTATTTACCATCTTGCAAAGAGAGTGCACTCCAGCAACAACGGAGCAAGTCAGATAACACCACAGGCCTAAAAGAACAGTCTAAGTTCTATCCTCCACCGGGTTCTACCCCAGGGGAGATTATAAGTTTTGAGAAGGTGGTCACCAAGACCATAATGGCCGGTTTCAAAAGGGATAATTTCTACAGAGATAACCTTGACAGAGAAGAGAGGACTGTGATGAGAAGTTTAGAAACCGACAGATCAATCACAATTAAGCCTGCAGATAAAGGTGGCGGAATAGTGGTTTGGGACACCGCTGATTACAACAGAGAGTGCCTTCGACTACTGAGTGACCGAGAAGCATACTTACCTCTGGAAGACAATCCTACGAAGGACCTCCAAGAGCAAATTGCTAGCCTTACCCATCACGCTCTTATGCAAGGCTGGATATGTGAAGATGAAAATATGTTCTTAATTAAGACTAACCCACGCATCCCAGCCTTTTATATCCTCCCTAAGATGCATAAAAACTCAGATAAACCACCTGGGAGGCCAATAGTATCCGCTTGCGGCTCCCTCCTGGAACTGTTGTCCCTATACACTGACTTTTTTCTGAAACCTTTTGTCATCAAAATGCCCTCCTATCTAAAGGACACCACGAATACCATCATTTTACTGAATGATGTCCTGCTCACCACTGACAGCCTCCTTGTTACAATGGATGTCGAGGCACTCTATACATCGATACCTCAGCAAGAAGGCCTACAAGCCATCCGTGACTTCCTGAATACCAGAGAAGTCCCCGACTCTACTCCCACAAACTTCATCCTTGAGTGCACAAGATTGGCAATGACTAAAAATTTCTTTATTTTTGAGAACCAGATTTACAAGCAAACTAAAGGTGTAAGTATGGGTGCCACCTTCGCCCCAGACATCGCAAACCTATACATGTCCCGATACGAAGAGAATCATGTCTTCACTTCAGAGAACCCATTCCGTGGCAACATCGCACTTTGGAAGAGGTATATCGACGATGTGATTATCGTATGGCAGGGTACACCTCTTGAACTACAACAGTTCCACAGTTGGATTAACTCAAGAAATACGCACATTAAGTTCACAATGCACTGGGACCACCACCAGATAGATTTGCTGGATCTACATATTTACAAGACCGGAGACCACCTGAAGACTGAGCTTTTCCGAAAACCTGCGGACTGCAACAGTTTTTTGCACTTCCAAAGTTATCACCCTATAGGTTTAAAATATTATTTACCCTATGGGTAATTTTTGCGTATTCGGAGGAATTGTTCAGACTTGGATAAGTTCCACCAACACGCAGATGATCTGACACAACGCCTTGCTGAGAGAGGTTACCCTAAAAAAGCAATCAACTAAGCTAAAAAGAGAGCCAGACATACGCCCAGAGAAATCTGTTTGGACAATAAAACGAAAAAAGATTTGGGAAGACTTGTATGTGTCACAACGCTCGGACCCCTGAGCCTTTTGATTAAAAAAACAATCAAGAAAAATTGGCATCTGGTTAAAAATCCTGGTGCGTTACACCAAGTACCTTGTTTTGCCTTTAAGAGAAACAGGAATCTTAGGGACCTCTAGTACATACATTTATAGAGCCACCTCCGCAAGTACAAAATACTCTATGGGACCTACCCCCTATAGTTGGACATCATAAATGTGGTCACTGTGTGGCGTTCCCCTTGACCCGACAAAATAAATCCTTCGAACACAAACGAGTAAAATGGACAATGACAGACTTCACAAACTGCAACACTAAGGGAGTCATATACATAATACAATGCCCGTGCAATCTCATTTATGTAGGTAAGACCATACGCGCTATCAAAATGCGCATTTCTGAACATCGGTCCTGTATCAGGAACAAGGTTGCTGATAAGCCCCTAGTGGAACACTTCATCAATAAACACCACATTGACACCAACCTAAAACGGTTTGTCTTGCAAAAAGTAAAACCAGCCAAACGTGGGGGGATTTGAACAAAACTCTCACCCAGTTAGAGCAACGATGGGTTAATAGACTCAATACTGTGCAAGCAGGTTTAAACGTTTCGGTTGAGTGGAAGTAATTTCTGTAACTATGTACATTATTGGTTTGAGCTTGAATAATGGGTCCATGAGATCGGTCACTGTATAAAATCCAGGCACTACTGATTGTATGAAGTATTACAGATTGTTTGTTGGTTACCTCATCCAACCCTGTGATTATTCACTGTGTTTTGAAAACATCCGATGTGTAACTAGGCATGTACAAGTGTTTTTGATTCTGTAATCCATGCTAATCCAACAGTCAGATTACACTGATGTCTGCCCTTGTGTATTATACGCTTATCTGTGAGATGGTATATTCTTTGTTAACCCGTATGTGGTTTCTCATTGATAACACTGAGTCAATGCTTTAATCCATGCATTTTATATTCGATTAGGTGGATATATTTTGCCATGCATTGTATTTCAACTTTGTCAGTAAGTTTGGAAACAATGGAGCTCTGAGACGTGTCTATAGTGACATGCACGTGGCATCTTTAGCATTTAATTGCATACCGAATACTGTCGCACGCTAGGGCGCTTATGTTTTCCCAGCACTCCTCCATGGGTGCCTATGTGCAATGTCGACGGTTGCCATGTCGACCGTATGACAACAATATTGTCTAAATCAATTTTTTAGCATCACTCTGACGCACAGTGTATCTATAATTGATTGCCCTCTTATAGAATGCATTGGAACGAGTGTATTCCGCTGGTTTACTCGCACTCGATTCCCGTTTTTTTCCAAAATGGCCACCTTATATAAAGCAGAGGGGTCCTAGCAACAGCGTTACTAACGCTTTCCAGCCAGGTCCTTGCAAATCTGTCTGACTCCGCCATTGAGGAGGTTCAGCTTTAACACCGCGGCAGAATGGCTGTGCCCTACTCAACCGCGCATAGGTACTCCATGCTTTCCTCCTCCAAATTAAATCCCGTGAGCGAGGCTCCCCTGACCCATTCTTAGTGTTTTTTTTTAAATATTTTCTTATACATTTTGTCAACAGCCGCTAAAGCTGTGGTTGTACGCTTTAGACACCACGACGCTGGATCTGGCTACCTTGGACCTAGATACCTCCAATGTGAGGTAAGGCACCCCGAGCGCATGTGTTATTTTCCATGTTGGGTGGATTTGATAGCAAGGGAATTTGATTTATTCTTATTTTTTTGTTTTTGTTTTTCTTTGTCTTCCGTGCACGACAGGAGTACATAGAGACGAGCCCATGTGGCACACGCATCCATAGCACCTGCCTGTGATATTTATTATTCTACAGGTAAGCTGTGTGTTTTTCGTTTTCACACAGTGTGATTTAGTCAGCTAAAATTACTTCTTGCTCTGACACCTCCCTCACCATAGTCTCCCTTCCCTGCAGCTTTAGACGTCATCCAATACAGAATTCCGTCCTGATGAAGGCCGTGTTAAAGATGAGGCTCATCTAGCCCACAGAAAACGGCTGAAATACCTGGTGTAGACGCACTACTCCCTTAACCCTACAGCACATTGATGCTGCCCACACAAGCTAAATTACTTTTTGTGTCCTTATCATTGTTCTATAGGCTTTTATAATGTCTTTTCTGAATTTATACACAAAGTATGTGAATGTCTTGACGAATTCTCATTTGTTTTTGTTCCTTGTTATACACGCATTGTTAGGAATCTGTTCCGAGTGTGTTATACGTATTCTGTTTTCTGTTGATTTGTTTTAACAAACAGTGTTGATGTCTTTTTTGAACCCTCCAGGTTCACAATGCTAATATATAAACAAGTGAGATTTATCTCTACAATACAAATACTGAAGAGTGATTCTTTGCCTGCATATTAGAGGTTGTCTGTTTTTTCTGGGAGTGTTGTTTATGAGTATAGTGTCTCTGGACCTATTCATGTGTATATTTTAAACTCCACTAAGACATGAACAACGAGCACCCACATCGTTAGAGATGCCACAACGACCTAGCCAACTGCCAAGAACACACATGCCACCATGCACACTGGTCACACACGCACCAGCCTACATGAAGAATATATTCAGTGCTATGACGTAGGTGATGGATACTCCCACTGACGCGCATCTTTATTATTTTTCACATAGGCCCCTTTATAGTAATGCAGAAACGCAAGACGCATGAAGGACTCGCGCATACGCTTGCTGATGCTTCTCCCACCTCTCGCATCGTGATGAGAACATAATGTATACATGTCAAACCGCGACATAGGTACCGTGCATTATGCATCCCCGCCCATGAACTAGGCCCGAGTAGGCCTCTAGCAAGAACCACCATGAACACTGTATGAGCAAGAGTACAAGTGCTGATCACGCAGAACATGCCCAGCGAGAGCTCATAGCCAAGGGCGCGATGTTACAACTCGTATGCTACCAGCCGGCGCCAAGGTCACACCTGCAAGCAAAGCCAAGCACACAGAAGCAAAATACAACTTTAAATGTGCAGAATTCCGATTCAGCTACGGTCTCTCCACACGTGACCAAGCCGACCTGACAAGGTGCCAGACCCACGAGAAAGAAGTCGCCTGTGTCCCATGTCTGCGACACAGGTTGCAACAGTGAAATGACAAGATGGACACCTACGGCGATGGGAATGGCCTGCTCTCAGGCCTATGAGCAAACCCGCACATTGTCTGCACAAACACACAGTTACACATTGTTGCTAGTGACAGGTACACCGCAAGCTGGGAACGACGATGGTCCCAGACTTGGGGGCTCGCGGGAGGACCAATCAGAACATGAGGGGACTCATCACTAACACCACTAACATTAGCCAATCATTCGGGGTCTTCGTGTAACAATTTTCAAGTATCTAATAGAAGGGACAGCCCAAGTATGCCACCTGACTCATCCTTAACCATTAATATTGTTCTCTATATGTATTCTATACTAACCCTACCACTCGAGGAACCAATCCGAAGTGGCAATAGGTTTTTTCACTAACTTTCCCTGGTGACGCAAGTAGCGCGTCATACTGCGGTAAAAAGGGCCTGCGAGCCCCACGAATTTTGAGAGTCTGGACAGACGCATACGAAACTAGACCCATCCCTGCCGTTGTTATAATAAACAGCAGAACCACCTTGCTCCTTGTGTGTGTCTCATATTCATTTTTGGGAAGCACGGGAGGAGTTGGGGCATCCCAGCCCAGAGGTCCGCGGACGGCTCAGCCGACCCCGAGTTAATCACCCCGACACAGTGTGCTAGTAGTCAGCTACTTGCCTGTATGTGTAACATAGGACATGTATGGATGTGTGTGAGCCGGGACATCATGGTAGTGCATGTGAGACCAGTAATGCGTGAACCACATGGATGCTGCATGTGTTCCAATGAGACATGGGGAGCTGCATGCTAATGCACACATGAATGCATGCCAGTCCCTGTTCTTGGACATGGGTGGTGGGTGAGAGATGGGTGCTGCTCTCATGTACATGTATGGTGTGCAAGTCTGTGTGTCTGAGAAGCGTGTGTGTGACTTTGAAACGACATGGATGCATGACACATGTCCGTGACGATGTGTAGATTCACTCCTGCAGTCTGGTCACTGTTGTATCCACTGTGTCTGTGGTGTACGAGCCATGATGCATGATCCTACGGTGATGTGTGTGCATGGGGTAGCATGAGCCATGATGCATGTGAGTTTGAAGGCAACATTTATGTCCATGGAGGGCTTTGTACATGGATGCTGATGTTGATTGCATGCGCCGTGCCTGTTTCTGCATGTGTGTTGTGTCCTTGACCAATGTATTCTGGAGGGACAGGATGGAAGTGACGTTTGACAGTGCCACTCATGTGTTATTGCTTCCTGTCTAGGGGACTATTGTACAGTGCCCTGATGCTTGTGTTCTATGTCTCCCTCTACGCAGCGTTGAGTGTAGAAGAGGGCGGAGACGGCGCTGTGGAGCCAAGCGGCGGGGATGCCTCCACCGGGCGGCGACGCAGGGCCCAGCCACCCTCCCAGGAATTGCCATCATCCGGGAGCGAGGGGACTGGTGCCGCGTCTGCCACTACGGCTGTAGCGAAAGGGCCGGGTGAGCCCCCACAGCGGCTTGCAATGGCGGAAGACAGTGCAGCGACATCCAGGTTGGTGGTCCCTACAGAGGAGGAGGAGCCCACTACTGAGCCGCACATGGGGCCTGGTGGGGGTAGTACCACTGGTGCAAGTGGTGCAGTCCAGGGCCAGGGTCGGGAGGCAGCACAGGTCACTGCGGAGGGGCCTGTGCATGTTGCTCTCCTTGACCCTGTGACTGCACCACCATGCACCAGCAGGGATGCGCCGTACCAGGCCCATCCGCAGGTTGGGGGGAGGCCCACGTCATCTGCCTCTCCACTACCTGCGGACGAGGGGTCCCATGACCATATGGGCTCCGTCCTGATTGGTGCTGCATTCCGCACGCGTGACATTTGTGATGACGTGCGTGCTTCCTGGGAGGAGCATGCACGCCATCACGAAGAGCTGCGTGGCAACGTGGCACTGTTGGGAGGGGCCCTGGTCGGTGCGTTCCTACATGTGTCGCGCACTCTGGCGGACCTCTCCTTCTCTGTGGAGACTTTGCGCCAGTCATTCTCCCTTCCGTCTTCCGGCCCACATTTCACCAAGGCCCCCTGTGGACCTGGCCCGACCAACACAGCCAGCTTGGTGGAGATCCCATCCCTGCCACAGTCGGGAGTCGGCGGTCCAGCAGGGGTGGACATGCCAACAACTGGAGACCAGCAGATGGAGGATGTGCAGGCATCATCGGCCAGGGCACATGGACAGCAGCAGCAGCAGGCTCTAGGTGGGAGCCATGATGGCTCGGAGCCATCAACATCAGAGGGGCAGATATCGGCCAGAGGGCAGGAGAACCCTGGAATGGGAGTGTCTTCCATGTGGCTGCGGTTGGGCCAGCGTATAGATGCGAAGCGGCGGCGGGCGGAAGAGGCACGGCTCACAATGGTCAGGGCAGAGAACTCCATGTGGAGGGCACTGAGGTGGACCGAGTGCCTTGAGGCTATTCGCAGGCATTGTCCATGCGAACCCTCTAGTCCATGGAAGAGGACCGCCTCCAGGACATTGAGCAGGAGTTCGATGATGCCCTGGCCTGGGACATCGGAAAGTGAGCCATCGGACTAGCCTGCCGCCATTGTGAATAGTTTTTAGTGTTAGGTTTCATTTTCGATTTCCTTTCTTTTGGGGTGATTGGACTATGCCCCACACTTTTGTATATCTTTATTTCTTAGGTAGTTTCTTAGATAGGTTTCAGTTTTTTGTTGGGCTCATGGTCCCTTTGAAAATTGCTTGTACATAGTTGGACATTGGCTTTATGTGTACATTTTCTTTGGATTTTACCATGGAGCAATGGAATTTGATTTTTACGTTTCCTTTGGATTTGTTTTGGTGGACAGAGACTTTGGACCATTTTTCTTTAGGATTTATTTGAATTGGATTTACATTTCATTTTTCATATTTTTGGACATGCATTTCATTTCATGTTTGTATTATTTTTTTGGCTTTCATTTCATTACATTGATTTTGTTCATAATACATTTTGATATTTTAATTCCATGTTTGGGATTCGCTCATTGGGTTCATGCAGGTCAAAATGTGGTTTTATACTATCTATGGCAAACAGTGTGTGTGTGTGACGGACATGTGTTGATGTACATGGTTGACTTTTGATTTGTGTCCTGACATAGGCATGTCGGTGTGGGGTGGATTGGTGAAATCATTGCATGTGAGGACTGGGGTGGTGTGCTGTGGTATTTTGGTGCACATGAGGCCCATGATTGTGCAGCTTCCTTTCGTGTTGCGGGGGGGAATTTAGAGCCAGGGCCTGCTAGCAGGTGCCCCTCAGTGCTGGGTGGATGGGGCTGCTGGGGGACATGAGTCGGGGCCTGCTGGCAGGTGCCCCTCACTGCTGGGTGGATGGGGGTGCTGGGGGACATGAGTCGGGGCCTGCTGGCAGGTGCCCCTCACTGCTGAGTGGATGGGAGTCCTGGGGACATGAGTCAGGGCCTGCTGGCAGGCGCCCCTCACTGCTGGGTGGATGGGAGTGCTGGGGGACATGAGTCGGGGCCTGCTGCCAGGTGCCCCTCACTGCTGGGTGGTTGGGGGTGCTGGGGGACATGAGTCGGGGCCTGCTGGCAGGTGCCCCTCAATGCTGGGTGGAGGTGGGTGCTGGGAGACATGAGTCAGGGCCTGCTGGCAGGTGCCCCTCACTGCTGGGTGGATGGGGGTGCTGGGGGACATGAGTCAGTGCTCACTTGAGAGTGGTGACATGTGGGCTGGTTGTGGGGCTTCGCCAGGGTGGATGGGCTGCCTGTGGGGCATGGCCAGGGGTGCAGTGTGTACCCCTGTGTTTTGAGGTCTGCCTGCAGGTCCTGGGGAGGGGGGAGAGGGCACACCTGGCAGAACACACACTGCCAATTCGTTGGGGCACCCCCAAAATACACGTATCCCGCTTGCACAGGGCCAATCGCATGTCAAACTTCCCACGCACCTCCAAAATACACGTACCCCGCTTGCACAGGGCCAATCGCGTGTGAAACTTCCCATGCACCCCCGAAATACACGTACCCCCCTCGCACAGGGCCAATCGCATGTGAAACTTCCCGCGCACCCCTGAAATACACGTACCCCGCTCGCACAGGGCCAATCGCGTGTGAAACTTCCCGCGCACCCCTGAAACACACGTACACCGCTCGCACAGGGCCAATCGTGTGTAAAACTTCCCGCGCACCCCGGAAATACACGTACCCCGCTCGCACAGGGACAATCGCGTGTGCAACTTCCCGCGCACCCCCAAAATACACTTCCCCGCTCGCACAGGGCCAATCGCATGTAAAACTTCCCGCGCACCCCAGAAATACACGTACCCCACACGCACAGGGCCAATCGCGTGTAAAACATCCCGCGCACACCAGAAATACACTTACCCCACTCGCACAGGGCCAATCGCGTGTAACACTTCCCATGCAGCGGGGTACGTGTATTCAGAGGGGAGCGCAGGGATTTTTACAGACGTTTTCATGGTTGGGGGGCTGTATGCTGGTCCACTGGCCTGTGCGCCATGTACGGGATTTGTGCGCTGTTCATGGTGCACGGGGAGGGGTTGGAGCGTAACTGGCACTGCTGCAAGGTCGCTGCGCTACTCTGCGCCACAGCTGGTTATGGATGTTGAAATCCATGAATACGCTGTGCGCGGAAATGGATTTTGGCGCACGCGGCTGGCGCAGACTGCCGCACGCGCACACTGTGCGCTAGCCGCGTGCGCCACTTGTGCGCTGATTTCAATGAATTACCCCATTAGTTATCTGCTAGGTTTGGGAGCACTTTTTATTTTCTCTCTCTTATTTTAATATACTTCCTCAAATATATCATTCAATTGCAAATGGCTTATTCGATCTTCTTTACCAATCTTTGTAAATTTTGAGTTCAGACTGCGAAGTTCTTGACAAATTTGCAATAATAATAACTCTCCATGCGGAAGAGGAGCAACTCAGATATCATTTACTGCAGGTCATTTTATGGGTTCCCTAGGTCAGTAGAAATTGAGTTAAAGTGGTTGGTACAATTGCATCAACATGTTTACTGTAGCATGGGATTTTCAACAATGTGTCAGTCAGAGTTGGGGAGCAGGACAAACTTTAAACGTCCACCATCTATTCCCACACCATTTGACAAATGCAGCACCATAATGTATTATCATAACAATGGTATTGCAACAGATTCCTATACAACCCGTCTGAATGTATAAACTGGTAAAAAAAAAATTTAAAAAAGGTGATTGTTAATTTAAGAGAAGAAAGTACACTTTACCATAAATGTAGTTGACAATTAAAAGGCTAAGGCAATTTCGTCTTTTTTTTACTCTTTACCTTTCCACAACGTGGCAGAAAGTTAATGATTGCACGTGGATCCTTTTTTCATTTTAGTGAAAAACAAATGGCCGCCTCCAGGCAATTTAGGTTTCAAATAAATAAATGACCCCTTCACTATGTCTTTCCTACGCTGGACATAGTCACCTGAAATGTCATGACCCAAAGATTTACAGGCCGATTCATGGAATAATTAGCGCGGCGCAAGTGGCCAAAAACGTGCGAATCGCAGTGGAATAGCGAAAATCGCAGTGCAAGTGCGAAAATCGCACGAAAAGCAGCGCACATCGATTCATGGAAGGCCGTGCGCGAGAAAACCATCGGATGTGCTATAATAAAGTGTGCGGCGCACGTTGGCGCACAGGCCATCTAACTGCGTGCGCCAGGTCACAGCGAAAATCGCACAGGCCACAGCGAAAATCGCACATAGCGCGGCGCACGCTACAAAAGTAGGCGGAACACGGGGCGTAACACTCGGAATGGGGAACAACTTGCCAAAATGTGGGCGTCACAGGGGAAGTACAGGGTACAAATGCGCGGAACGCCCACACGCTCGCCTACAACACGTATTCATGGAATAGAATAGGGCAAAAAAGCGCACGCTCAAACCAGCGCACAGGCACAAACACGACCGCCACAAGAAAGCAGGCGGTAGCGTCTCTGTGCCTGGAAGAAATGTGCGCCAAAAGGTGCGCCAACAAATAGCACCTATATACTGCCATGATGAATGTCCCATACTGTGGCCCTCCAGGACAAATGACGTGCAAAGGGGTACCCACAAACACGGACACCTGCTGACAAAAAATACGTGTGCGTGTTTACCGGGGTGCGCGGGAAGTCTCACACGTGAATTGGCAGGGCATGTGAATTCCAGGGGTTTGCAGGAAGTTCCACACGCGATTTGTCAGGGTACGTGGATTACAGGGGTGCGCGGGAAGTTCCACAGGCGATTTGGCCGTGTACGTGGATTCCAGGGGTGCGCGGGAAGTTCCACACGCGATTTGGCCGGGCACGTGGATTTCAGGGGTGCGCGGGAAGTTCCACACGCGATTTGTCAGGGTACGTGGATTTCAGTGGTGCGCGGGAAGTTCCACACGCGATTTGGCCGTGTACGTGGATTTCAGGGGGGCGCGGGAAGTACCACACGGGATTTGGCCGGGTATGTGGATTTCAGGGGTGCGCGGGAAGTTCCACACGCGATTTGTCAGGGTATGTGGATTTCAGGGGTGCGCGGGAAGTTCCATACGCGATTTGGCCATGTACATGGATTTCAGGGGTGCGCGGGAAGTCCCACACACGATTTGGCCGGGTACGTGGATTTCAGGGGTGCGTGGGAAGTTCCACACGCGATTTGTCAGGGTACGTGGATTTCAGTGGTGCGCGGGAAGTTCCACACGCGATTTGGCTGTGTACGTGGATTTCAGGGGTGCACGGGAAGTACCACACGCGATTTGGCCGGGTACGTGGATTTCAGGGGTGCGCGGGAAGTTCCACACGTGATTTGTCAGGGTACGTGGATTTCAGGGGTGCGCGGGAAGTTCCACACGCGATTTGGCCGTGTACGTGGATTTCAGGGGTGCGCGGGAAGTCCCACACGCGATTTGGCCGGGTAAGTGGATTTCAGGTGTGCGTGGGAAGTTCCACACACGATTTGTCGGGGTACGTGGATTTCAGTTCTGCGCGGGAAATTCCACACGCGATTTGGCTGTGTGCTCCCAGGTATTCCCTGTACACCCTCAACGGCCCCTGCAGGCAGCACACACCACAGGGGACTACCCTGCACACCTGCTCATGTCACCCAGCACCCCCACCCCCCAGCATCCAGGGGCACCCTCCACCAGGCCCCCACTCATGTCCCCCTGCACCCCCACCCCCCAGCATCCAGGGGCACCCTCCACCAGACGCCCCACCCATGTCTCCCACCATCCCCACCCCCCAGCCACCATGGGCAGCCCCCACCAGGCCCCCACTCATGTCCCCCTACCACCCCCACCCCCCAGCCACAATGGGCAGCCCCCACCAGGCCCGCACTCATGTCAACCCCCAGCATCCAGGGGCACCCTCCACCAGGCCCCCACTCATGTCCCCCTGCACCCCCACCCCCCAGCATCCAGGGGCACCCTCCACCAGGCCCACACTCATGTCTCCCACCACCCCCACCCCCCAGCACTGCAGGGGCACCCTCCACCAGGCCCCCACTCATGTCTCCCACCACCCCCACCCCCCAGCCACCAGGGGCATCCTCCACCAGGCCCCCACTCATGTCCCCCTGCACCCCCACCCCCCAGCATCCAGGGGCACCCTCCACCAGGCCCCCACTCATGGCCCCTATCACCCCCACCCCCCCGCCACCAGGGGCAGCATCCACCAGGCCCCCACTCATGTCTCCCACCACCCCCCACCCCCCAGCCACCATGGGCAGCCCCCACCAGGCCCCCACTCATGTCTCCCACCCACCCCCACCCCCCAGCCACCATGGGCAGCCTCCACCAGGCCCCCACTCATGTCTCCCACCACCCCCACCACCCAGCCAACAGGGGCAGCATCCACCAGGCCCCCACTCATGTCTCCCACCACCCCCACCACCCAGCCACCAGGGGAACCCTCCACCAGGCCCCCACCCATGTCTCCCACCACCCCCCCCCCAGCAGTGCAGGGGCACCCTCCACCAGGCCCCCACTCATGTCTCCCACCACCCCCACCCCCCAGCCACCATGGGCAGCCCCCACCAGGCCCCCACTCATGTCCCTCTGCCACCCCACCCCCCAGCCACCATGGGCAGCCCCCACCAGGCCCCCACTCATGTCCCCTATCACCCCCACCCCCCAGCAGTGCAGGGGCACCCTCCACCAGGCCCCCACTCATGTCCCCCTGCACCCCCACCCCCCAGCATCCAGGGGCACCCTCCACCAGGCCCCGACTCATGGCCCCTATCACCCACACCCCCCCGCCACCAGGGGCAGCCTCCACCAGGTACCCACTCATGTCTCCCACCACCCCCACCCCCCAGGCAGTGCAGGGGCAGCCTCCACCAGGCCCCCGCTCATGTCTCCCACCACCCCCACCCCCCAGCCACCAGGGGCAGCCTCCACCAGGCCCCCACTCATGTCTCCCACCACCCCCACCACCCAGCCACCTGGGGCACCCTCCACCAGGCCCCCACCCATGTCTCCCACCACCCCACCCCCCAGCCACCATGGGCAGCCCCCACCAGGCCCCCACTCATGTCCCCCTGCCACCCCCACCCCCCAGCCACCATGGGCAGCCCCCACCAGGCCCCCACTCATGTCTCCCACCCACCCCCACCCCCCAGCCACCAGGGGCACCCTCCACCAGGCCCCCACTCATGTCTCCCACCACCCCCACCCCCCAGCCACCATGGGCAGCCCCCACCAGGCCCCCACCATGTCCCCTTGCCACCCCCACCCCCCAGCCACCATGGGCAGCCCCCACCAGGCCCCCACTCATGTCTCCCACCACCCCCACCCCCCAGCCACCATGGGCAGCCCCCACCAGGCCCCCACCATGTCCCCTTGCCACCCCCACCACCCAGCCACCATGGGCAGCCTCCACCAGGCCCCCACTCATGTCTCCCACCACCCCCACCACCCAGCCACCAGGGGCAGCCTCCACCAGGCCCCCACTCATGTCCCCCTGCACCCAGGTCCTCACAATCACCAACCATGTGCGTAATGGTCAGCCTCCACAGCCAAAAGGCCCTACCAAGTAACCCATTCACCCACATGGAAATGAAAATTACATGTTACACCCCCAACGTACATAAAGCAAATGAACCCATGTCTGTCACACACAATGGTTGCAAATGAATTTGAAAATACCCAACATGACATGCATGAAACCAATGAGATGATACCACACAGTGAAGTATGAAAACAAAAATGTATTTAAAAAATATGAATGCAAATGAAATGAAACAAACTACAATGGCAATGAAAAAAAGAAAAGGTGCATGTCCGTCCCAAAAAATGAAAAACACAAAATCCAAAAAAAATGTACTTCAAAGTCACATTAAAAATGAAATCAATCCGACAGAAAAAAAAATAAAATCCAAACACCATTGCTCCATGGAGAAGAAAAAATAAAATTAAAAAATAAAACAATCCAATGAAGAACTATGTGCACAATATCCAAGGGTCCATGAGCCCAACTGAACAAATGAAACCTACTAAAAACCCTAACAAAAAAGCAACTATATACAAAAAGTGGAGCTGTGTCCGTCGACTCCAAATCATAAGAATAAACAAAGGAAACCTAAAACTAAAGAACTATATACAAAGGCGGCGGGCAAGTCCAGCGGCTCACTCCGTAGTGTTCCGGGCCAGGGCATCATCAAACTCCTCGTCTATGTCCCGGAGGCGGTCCTGTTCCATGGCCCCGAGGGTCCGCAGGGACGACGCCATCTGCTCCTCCAACCCCCTGCGGATTGCCTCGATGTACTCGGCCCGCCTCATGGCCCTCCGCATGGAGTTCTCCGCCCTGACCATCGTGAGCTGCTCCTCTTCCGCCCGCCGCCGCTTCGCACCTATCTGCTGGCCCAACCGCAGCCACACGGAAGACACTTCCTGTCCTGGGTCCTCCTGCCCTCTGGCCGATGCCTGCCCCTCCGATGTTGAAGGCCCCGAGCCATGATGCCTCCCACGTTGACTCTGCTGCTGCCTCCGACGCAACTGCCTCTGCCAGCACGACGGCATAAAGGCTGATGGAATCCACCGAAGCCGTCATGCACGTGCCCTGCCTGATGATGCCGGCACATCCTCCATCTGCTGGGGTACAGTTGCTGTGGTGTCCACCCCTGTTTGACCTCCGAATCCCGACTGTGGCAGGGATGGGATCCCTACCGAGCTGGCTGCATAGGTCAGGGCAGGTCCACAGGGGGCCCTGGTGGCATCTGGGCCGGAAGACGGCAAGGAGAACGACTGGCGTATAGCCTCCACAGAGGAGGAGAGGGCCGCCAGATTGGCCGACACATGCAGGAAACCCCCGAACATGGAAGATCCCAATTGGGCCACGTCGGCACGGTGCTCTTCGTGATGATGTGCGTGCTCCTCCCGGGAAGCACGCACGTCATCACGAATTGCACCCACGCGCATCGCAACCCCAATCAGGACCTTCTCCATACGGACACGGGTCCCCTCGTCCGCAGGTGGAGGGGAGTCAGGTGACATGGACATCCCCTCTACCTGCTGACGGGCCTGGGACGGGGCAACCCTGCTGGTGCATGGTGGTGCACTCACAGGGTCAGGGACAGCGACATGCACAGGCCCCTCCACGGTGACTTGTGCTGCCTCCTGCCCATGGCCCTGGACTGCACCACTTGCACCAGCAGGGATGCCCCCACCAGGCCCCATGTGTGCCCCTGTGGCGGCCTCCTCCTCCTCTGTGGAAACCACCAACCTGGATGGCTCCTCACCGTCTTCCACCGTAGCAGGCCCCTGTGGGGGCTCACCCACCCCTTCCGCTGCAGCCATGGGGGCATCCCCGCCACCTTGCTCCACAGCGCCGTCTCCGCCCTCTTCTTCACTAGCCGCTGCGTAGAGGGAGACAAAGAACAGAAGCATCAGGGTACTGTACAATGGTCCCCTAGACAGGAAGCAATAGCAGATGAGTACCACTGTCAAAGTACACTTCCATCATGTCCCTCCACAACACATGGGTCAGTCCAGGCAAAACACACACAGTAACAGGCATGGTGCATGCCATGGACATTTCCAAACATGTCCAATGGACTCTTGAAACATACAATGATATGGAACTCTCATGCATCATGGGTCATGCCTATCACATGCACACACTTCACCTCAGTCACATCCATCTGGCCCCATACACCCCAAACACAGCGGATACAAGGGTAACTAGGCTGCATCAGTGAATCTGTGCATTGTCACACACATGTGTCTTGCATCCATGGCATGCACAAGACACAGACACGCAGGTCAGGCACACAGACATGGCTACCATATATGTACCTGCCATCAGCACCCATCCCTCACCCCCACCCATGTCCAGGAACAGAGACTGGCATGCTCTCATGTCTAAAATCTGCATAGGGCTCCCCATGTGGCATTTAAACACATGCAACAACCATGTGGTTCACACATCACTGGTCGCACATGCATTACCATGATGTCCCTGCACACATACATGCATAAATGGTCTATGTCACACATACAGGCAAGTATCAGACAACCAGCACACCGCAACATGCCCTGTCTCACACAGCAATGCTTGGACACTTACCGCTCAACTCCAGACGGGTCTCCCTCTCAAGGATCTGGGCGTGGAGCGCTGGGCGTACGCGTTCCAGGACCCTAATCTGGATGGAACTCATGCGGCCCCAGCCCCCCTCCACGAGGCGCCGGGCCTTCACGAGGGTCCTGGACCTCAAGTCCTCCCAGCGCTTCTTGATCTTCTGGACGTCGCGGGTTGCCACCCCCTCCGCGTTGATGGCAACCACACAGTCGGCCCAGATCCTCTCCCGTCCTTCCTTGCTGGCGCAGGACGATCCAAAGAGGGCATCATACTGCCCCAGGACATGCTCCACCTGGACACCAACTTCGGTGGCAGTGAAGCTGGTGCCCCTCTGCCCCTCTGGCCTGGGGTTGCCACTGGTGCCAGATGTGGAAGTGCCCGACATGGCAACCCTAGAGGCAGGTGTGGGTGGGCAACTGGGTCCTGGGGCTGGGCTGTGGAGCGATGTAATCCCATTCGGGAGTCTTCAGTTCCAGCAGGGGTCGACACAGCAACTGGACCCCTGCAGATGGCTGATGTGCAGGCACCAAATGGCAGGGCACGGTGGCAGCAAGCAGGCAGGCAGGCAGGCAGCAGCAGATGGCACGTGGGAGGCTGCTCGGGGCACTGGGGGGCAGAAATTCGGCCTTCTGGGCAGGAGAGTGGTCTTCCGTGTGTTTTCGCGTGGCCAGCTTGATACGGTGTGATTTGGCATGTGAAAATCCTGCACGTCAGCGTGAAATTCGAGGAAAGGCCCTTAGCGCGTAAGCGCGTCAGCACGCATACACGATTCTATTGGACAAAAGGCCCTCAGCGCGTAAGCGCGTCTGTGACATGACCCGCATGGGTGTTTCCCACACAGCACGTGATGACAGAGCACACGTGGAAAGACTGCACGTTAGAGTGTCATCGCGTGTAATTGGACAGCACGTCAGAGTGTCATCGTGTGTAATTGGACAAAAGTGCACGTACACGCGATTGGCCTATGTACGTGTATATCAGGGGTGCGCGGGCACTTACACACGCAAGTACATCAGCGCACCTGTATCCCGGGGTGCGCGGGAATTTCCACACGCTATTGGACTGGGTACTGGATTTCAGGGGTGCGCGGGTCACACGCTCGCCTACAACACGCGCAACGCATAAATTTGCGCGCTAACAAAATAACAAGCTCAGACCCAGGATGAACATACCGTTCCTAGCAGCAGTGGGCGTGGGCTACCAAAGGATGAGGAGGAGGATAGTCAGGGCCAGAATATTCACACCCAGAACCAGCCTTTTCGGGATGCCTGATGACCAGGTGTATGGGAGGTACAGGTTTCCACCACACATAATACTGGACCTGGTGAGTGAGTGGGAGGATGACCTCACATCACCCACCCTGTGCTCCCAAGCACTCAGCCCCCTGGAGAAGGTCCTCAATATACTGCACCCCTTAGCCACTGGATCATTTCAGCGGACAAGTGCCATAGTGGGTGGGGTATCACAGGCCACCCAGTCACGCTGCCTACACCAGGTCTTGAACATCATCACTGCACGCCCATCAGTCCGCAGGCACATATACCTGCCCAGAACACCTGCAGAAAGCCATGCTGCCGTCCTGGATTTTTACGGTGTGGCACGATTCCCCAAAGTGCTAGGTGCCATCGACTGCACCCATGTGGCTCTACGTCCCCCCAGGGCATCAGAGCACATCTATAGGAACCGCAAGCACTGGCATTCCATCAACATGCAGGTAGTATGTAATGCCAAGGGAATCATCACCTCAGTATATGCCAACTATCCCGGCTCCACCCACGACAGCTTCATTTACCGAATGTCCACCCTAAGCCGGGACCTAGAAGCTGGGCGGCATGGCGATACATGGCTGCTTGGTGAGTATGAATGCCACTGCACATGCATGCATGTCAGATACTGAGCAAGGTCACAACCCCACCAATGATACCAATCACCACCTCCACAGGGGACAGTGCCTACCCTCTCAGCCCCCACATGATGACGCCAATTCGGAACCCCACCACGCCACCCTAGGTAAGATATAACACAGCCCACATTACAACCCGGGGCATAGTGGAGCGCACATTCGGAGTGCTAAAGTCACGCTTTCGCTCCCTTGACCGTTCTGGCGGGCAGCTGTTGTACGCTCCCCCAGTAGTGTGCAGGATCATAGTGGCAGCATGTGTCCTGCACAACGTTGCAACACACCGGGGCCTGGCCGTGGACATGGTGGTGGCCCCACATCCCCAACCACATGCACAGCCGCTGCGCATGGGAGGGTAAAGGGCACGGGGGAAGGCAGCCCGTACACAGCTAGTGGCTAATTACTTCACATAGAAATCACACCCCTGTGGAGTGCACACTGCCCTGGCACATTCCATCTGACAATCAATGATGACTCAACCTGACACTGATCCTGAATGTCCGGAGAATCAACCGTGAAAACCATATCAGCCTGAGATTGTTCACCTGGCAGCGTTACAATGTGTGCATCCCTACCCACACAGACACCACCAATGCAGTTTTGTGAAGAAACACATTCAAGCAGCTAAAATGAATACCCACTTGCAAAATGCAACAAGAGGACAGTGCCATGTCAGCCAACCCATCCCAAGCACCGCCACACGACACACCGTGCCATGTCATGCTATTTGCAGGTAAACAAAGTAATCCCCACAACATGACACTAGTGTCACAATGTACAGTGTCCCTAATTGAAACTTGCAACACCTGAAATGCTCACAGTAATGCAGGACCAACAACAAACTTGAGCAGGTACTACCATTAAAATGACATCACAAATGTAATAAATCAGTAGTCTCACCACCTGGAAATGCCTGCACTCCCACCACTACCAACTGTGCAGTGTTGGCGCCATGTAGAGTTGTAGGTGCACTGCTGCCAACATGGACCCCATCTCCAAACTAGAGGGCCTTGTGTAGACATGAGGAAGGGACCTGCAAATTGGGAGGTAGACACAGATGATGAGTTACACATCAATGCAACATGGAGTGTACAACACAACAGCAATATGCACTAGGAATGCATACACAGTATTGACTAGACTACCCACACATGTAGTGGGAGTCCAATGTCACCATGTACGTCAATGTCACTTGGGCACACCCTTTGCAAGCCCATGGAAACGGGAAGCAGGAGGGGTGTGTGTGACTCAAACCCAAGCATCTGAACGAAATACATGACAAGCCTGCATGTGCCCAGCCACAATGCAGCGTATGCCCACAGGAACCACGGAAGGCAACAAATTGTCCCAAAAAATTGGGAAAAATAAAAATAAAAATAAAAATAAAAATAAAAAAAAATCAAAAATGGCCATTGATAGGCCCGGGGGGGTTGGGGAGGCAACCCAGGAGGTCCGAGGACAGGGTGCACACCAAGACCCACCTGTGTGGATCCTGGGAAAAAAAACACCTCCATGGGCTCATGGCCCACATGGCTACCCTATTGTGGGAGTATCACTGCTGTCGCTATTATCACCCTGTGCAGCTGCATCCGGAGGTGGTTGCACTATGGGAGGCAGCCCACGCAAGGCCCTAGTCTGCTCCTCCATGGCTGCAAGCATGCGGGTGTGGTAGGTCTCGTTCTGGAGGATGAGTGTGCGGAGGTCCCCATGCAACAACTCACGGGATGCCCGGACCTCCGCCCTCGTTGCCTGCATCTCAGCTGAGAGCGTACGGGTGAAACGCTCCAGCTGCTGTTCTGTCCTTTGGTGTGTTGAAGCCTCAAGCTCAACAAGAGTCGTCCTGAGGTGAAGGAGCTCCTGCCTCAGGGCTTCCCTGTGGCCCTGGGACTCTATGGAGATGGCCTCCTGCAGAGTCGCCAGTGCCGCCCGCCTGTCCCTGTTGGACGCCAACATGTCCTCCCTGTGCGACTGGCAGTTGGAGTCGGTTGCCTGCTGTAGTCGCTCCATCAGCCTTTCAGGGGGGACAATGGAAGTGGCCACTCTATCCATGGCCTGAGCCATCATCTCGGATGATGCTGCCTGTTGGGTTGCCATACCGTAAATGGATTGCTCCCATGCGGTATTGCCAGGTGCCGTACGGCCACCACGTCGGCGGGCACCACACCTGTCTGGGGCAAGGCGAACTGCGCCTTGCTGTGCCGGCACTGCCTGAGGCTGCAGGACTGCATTCCCCCTCTGATCTGCTGGCCCAGGAACAGGATCAGATGTTGCGGAGTGTGACCCTGCATCCGTAACCACCAAATGCGTAGCTGACAACACTGACATCCCCATTGAGGGTTCTGACCCTGGTGCAGGTGGGTGGGACAGAACAGAATCCCTCCCTGGAACACTCACCTGCGACGGCACGTAGGTCTCATCATCCGAATCAACACCTGAATACAGCTCGGGGGAGGTGCAGCCAGAGACACCCCTTGAGAGCACGACCTGCAGCACTTGTGGGTTCTCACCCACCACCACACCACGTCCCTCACTGGTGGTTGGTCGGCCCTCGGACCCCTCCTGGGTCTGCACCATCTCCACAACCCCAGCATTATCAGGTGCGTCTTCCCCTGCAAAGACATAACAACAAAGAAATGGAAACAGGCATTAGCACCATGGCACACAATGAGGGCTGAGAAGCAAGAGAACCAGTACTTGATTGACACATGTCCCACATGACTAAAACCCTCCCATGCATGCACCCTCACTGCGTATGAAGGGGAGGTAAATGGCACACATTGATGACACCAAGATGGAAGATGAACACATTTTCTGCATGCTGTCTGGCAGTGGCATCACACATTGGCCTGTGATTGCCAGGTGAAACACACATGCCATCACACAGATGGCATGTACCATTGCTATTGAGTGAAGATGGAGAGGAGGGCAGCACCTATTCATTCAGTCCAGTTCCCGCATGTAATAGCTTTTCTAATTCAAACAGGTCAGATTTTTCACCTGGAGCTGCCAGTCCAAAATGGTCCAATTGCACAGGGACATGTGTGAACAAATGATATCCAGGTAACAAAGTCACTCCACTTTACCATAGCCATCTCAGACATGTGACTAGAGGACTGCGAAATGCCTAGTAAAAGTGGTGGAATGCAAACAATCTGACTGAATGAACAGTGAAAAATAAGCAACAATGTTGTGGCAAGGTGACACTTCAAGGGCAACTGGCGTGCAGTTGGGCTAGATGTCTACTGTTGGCAGAAGGGATACTGCTATGGCCAAATGCAGCTGCGTAGGATGTATTGCATGAAGCACATGGCTGACCCATACGACGCACACACTCTCACCTGGCACACAAACAGAAGCCCTCACACACACACACCATGCACATGGATGACACACACATGCATGTGCACTCACCGGACAATGCCTCGTAATCAGGCAGATCTCCCACGCCTTGGATCTGTTCCTCCGTGACGTAGGTCCCAGCGACTGACTCATGTGGAGTGAGTTCCATGTCTACTACTGGAGACCCACCTCCAGTCACTAGAGTTGCGGCATGACTTGAGGCCAGCTTACTCTTTGCCCTGCGCTTTAGGTCATTCCAGCGCTTATAGCAATCATTGGCTGTGCGCCTCACGATTCCAAGGGCACTTATGATGTCCGCAACGGTCTGCCAGTGTGCCTGGCGTTGTGCAGGTGTGGTCTTGGATCCTGCAACAAAGACCATCTCGGTATCATGTGCGGACACATACTCGACAAGTGCATTCAGTTCGTCATCCGTGAAGCTGGGCTTCCTTGACGGGCCGGACTGTGTAGCCGTGTCTGGGGCATCAGCCTGTGCCGGGCGAGCACTCTTCCTCTTCCGCTTGGAAGGTGGTGGTGGTCCTGAGTGTCCTGCGCCGCTCTGGACACTAGGGGCAGGAGCCCTGGTGGACTCTGTATCAGGAGTGTGGGATTGCACACTCAGCATGGGAGTTGATGCAGGCATTGGCTCAAGTGTAATGGTGTCAGGGGGAATGTCAGCAGGATGGACTAGGACCGACACTGTCCTGGCTGGGTGTGTGAGAGCTGGGGTGGATGGAGCCGCAGCTGCCCCTGCAGCCTCTCCGCCCTGCCTACTTGGGGCAGCAGATGACCTTGCTGCCCCAGATGCACGTGGCATGATGACATCAACGTGCACCAGCGCACGTGTCATAGGCCTGCTGACCTGGAAGTCAGCCATGGAGTCAGCCAGGTCTGGTGCCACAATGGGCTGGTCCAACAAGGGCTGAGCATGGATGGTGTCAGCCACATCAGCCTCAACGGGGGGGGGGGATTATGGGTGCCCTTGACTGGTCCTCCACACATGTGGGGACAGGCTCACCCTGCAAGTAACGACCACGTCCCCTACCGGATCCACCACGGCCACCACTTGTGGCTCTTCCACCTTTGCCACCCTTACGGAATCCTCGCCTCCCAGCCATGGCACTGATGTTAATGTGCGTATGGGAGTGGCTGTAAACTATTGTCCTGGGCAATTGGGGGTCAAAGGGGTTGGGTACCAGATGGTAATTGTACCCTAGTGCTCTAGCAAGGCTGAATGTAACCCCTGGGGAAAGATGACGGGTCACGCTACGCACAGAAGCCCCAAAAAAGGGAGATGACGTGCACGCAACCCCTCCTAGACCACGTGTGCAGAAAGAAAAACCTGCACTACGCTGTGGCACCCAGTAACACAAGAATGAACGTATGCGTGTCACACGCAGCCTAGAATGACCTCTGAAGGGGTAGGCGACACACGGGGCAAGCACAGATGTTAGATACGTGCGTGACTCACCGTCTGCCAGGTAAAAGAGCGTGAAAAAGGAGCGCGTTTGGTTGGCAACACCCCCGCCAAAAGAAGATTTGTACGCTGTCTGAGGAGACAGGACAACAGTAGAAGGGAACACTGTTTGAGGGAACAGGCCCAGGTAAACCAGTAAAAGAGAAAAAAGAGAAAAAGCTGTCAGAGGTAACAAGGAATACGAACTTGAAACGCTGTGAAGTAAATCGCGTGTGAAACGACAAGAAGTACAGAATTCACCCACTCACTCTCCACGAAAAGCACGGACAAGGAAATGGTGTTCTACACGTACCATTTATACAGGCCGACACGTCCAGCGTCACTTACGCGGCGTGTACGCGCTAGGGCCATTTCCACCAATTACACGCTTTGTCACTGCCGCGTGTATGTGCTAGGCCCATTCCCACCAATTACACGCTTTGACACTCGGACATGTCTTTCATTTTTTTAACACGCAACATTTTCAAACGTGTGCCCAATTCTACGTGCACGTGACTTCTTAGACGCGCATACGCTGGTGACGCCTTTTAGCGCTAAGGGCCTTGGGTCCAATGACATCGCATATGCCTGCTGCCGTGCATACGCGCATGGCCCTTTCCTCGTATTACACGCGGACGTGCATTTTTTCACGCGCGCTGAAATGCGCATGCTCGTCTGTACGCGTCACGTCACAGGGGCGCTTGCGCTTGAGGGGCCTTCTGTCCAATGAAAATGCGTATGCGTGCAGACGTGCTTACGCGCTAAGGGCCTTTCCTCGAATTACACGCTGACGTGCAGATTTTTCACGTGCCAAATCACTCCGTATCAAGCTGGCCACGCGTATGCACACGGAAGACCACACTCCTGCCCAGAAGGCCGAACTACTGCCCCCCAGAGCCCCGAGCACACTCCCACCTGTGATCTGCTGCTGCCTGACTGCCTGCTGCCCACGTGCACTGCCATTTGCTGCCTGCACATCAGCCAGGGGTGCTGTTGCTGTGACCACCCCTGCTGGAACCGAAGACTCCCGACTGGGATTCCATCGCTCCACAGCCCAGCCCCAGGACCCAGTTGCCCACCCACTCCTGCCTCTGGGGTTGTCATGTCGGGGCAAACACCATCTGTGACCACTGAAAACCCCCGGCCGGAGAGGCAGAGGGGCACCAGCTTCAGTGCCACCGAAGTTGGTGTCCTGCTGGAGCAAGTCCTGGGGCAGTATGATGCCCTCTTCGGAAGTTCCCGCGCCGACAAGGAAGGACGGACTCGGATCTGGACTGACATCGTGACTGCCATCAACGCGGAGGGGGTGGCAGTCCGCGACTTACAACATGTCAGGAAGCGCTGGGAGGACTTCAGGTCCAGGACCCTGAACAAGGCCCGGCGCCTCTTGAAGGCAGCGGATGCCAAGGGGCGCCGGGGCCACTTGTCAGAAGAACAGATGAGGGTCCTGGAACGCATATCCCCAGCGCTCCACGTCCAGGTCCTAGAGAAGCAGACCCGTCTGGAGTCGAGCGGTGAGTGTACATGCATCCTGATTGTGAGCAGTGCGTGTGGTGATTATTCGGTAGTGTGCAGGTTGCACATCTGTTTGTATGGGGTCGAGTATGGCTGGGGGTGTACAGGGCCATGGGGCTGACACATGCGAGGGCTGTAATGTGTGAGACATGGATGGTGCTTTTGTGTGTAGGCTTGCATGCCAAATGCAGTTGTGTGGGCAAACATGTTTGGATTAATGTGTATGTAAGTAGACATGTCCATGATGTCACGCATGTATGTTGTTTTCGGCTGCATGTATCAGCACTGTGTACATGTGCATGTGTGTGTATTTGACAAAGGTGCAACAGTGATGCAACATGGATGCATGTGACAGCGGTATGTGGAAGCCTGATTGGCAGATGTGACATGGATGCCAGTCTGAACAGTGCGACACTTGGCAGAGGTGTACACATGCATGCAAGTGTGGTGGTGTGTGTACATGTGTGGTGCACTTCCTGTGTTGCATGTGATGTCAGGCTCACCTTTGGCTGCTCATGCTGTTGTATGTCTAGGGATGGTGGTGGCAGTTGCTATATGGCTGTGGTATGGCTCATGTGTGCGAGTTGTAATGACATGTGTGTTGGGGATTGTGATGACATGTCTGAGGTTTGCCAATGCCACTCATGTGCAACTGTCATGTGTGTATGTGTCCATTGTACAGTGCCCTGATGCCTGTGTTTTGTTTCTCCCTGTCTGCAGCGTCAACTGATGAAGAGGGCGGAGAAGGTGCTGTGGAGCACAGCGGCGGGGATCCCACCGCCAGCCGGAGAGGCAAGGCCCGGCTCCCCTCCCGTGTTGTCATCTCGTCGGGGAGTGAGGAGTCCGGTGCCGTGTCCCAGGCCACAGCTGTCGGGGGGAGGTCCAAGAGGCGGAGGTTGGAGTTGGACTCCTCGGCAGCAGAAGGGGCAGCTGGGACCCCACAGGGCCCAACAGGGGAAGATGGCACGGAGTCATCCAGGTTGGTGGGGGGTTTGGTGGAGGAGGAGGCCGTGCAAGCACCAGAGATGGGGTCTGGAGGTGGGGATCCCACTGGTGCTAGTGGTGCAGTGCAGGACCAGGGACAGGAGGCAGCACAGGCCGCCGCGGAGGTGCCTGTGTGCAATCCTGTCCCAATCCTGTCCCTGCATCATCTTGCACCAGCAGGGATGCCTACGTCCAGACCCGTTTTCAGGCAGGGGATGAGCTGACGTCAACTGGCCTTCTTCTGACTGCGGACGTGGCTATCCAGGTCCGGGTTGAGCCTGTCCTGGCTGGTGTGGCGTTGCGTCAACGGGCCATGAGAGGTGACCTGCAGTATTTTCATGGAGAGACTGCTCGTCATCTCGAATGGCTCGTTGACCACGTCAGCCTGCTGGGACAGGTCACCCAGGCCGGATTCCTCCGTCTGATGGGGCTTGCTCTGACCCCCTCCTCAACTGGACCCCCTACGCACCAGTCGTCCTCTGTGCCATCTTCCCACCCATCAGTCACCTGGGTGCCCTGTGGAGCTGCCTCTGACGGTGCGGCCAGGCTGGTGGAGGAGGCATCCCTGCCACAGTCGGGAGTCGGACGTCGAGCAGGGGTGGCCACATCTACGACTGCACCCCAGCCGGCGGAGGATGTGCAGACAGCAGGAGGCAGTGCACGGGCAGAGGCAGAGCAGCAGCAGCAACATGGTGGGAGCCATGAAGGCTCGGGGCCTTCGACATCGGAGGGGCAGGCATCGGCCGGAGGGCAGGAGGACCCAGGACAGAGAGTGTCTTCCATGTGGCAGCGGTTGGGCCACGCCATAGATGCGGAGCGGCGGCGGGTGGAAGAGGCGCGGCTCACAATGGTCAGGGCGGAGAACTCCATGCGGAGGGCCCTGAGGCGGGCCGAGTGCCTCGAGGCAATCCGCAGGGGGTTGGAGGAGGACACAGCGTCGTCCCTGCGGACCCTCGGGCCATGGAACAGGACCGCCTCCGGGACATCGAACAGGAGTTCGATGATGCCCTGGCCCGGAACACCACGGAGTGAGCCGCTGGACTTGCCCGCCGCCTTTGTATATAGTTCTTTAGTTTTAGGTTTCCTTTGTTTGTTCTTATGATTTGGAGTCGACGGACACTGCTCCACTTTTTGTATATAGTTGCATTTTAGTTAGGGTTTTTTATAGGTTTCCTTTGTTCAGTTGGGCTCATGGACCCTTGGAAGTATTGTACATAGTTCTTCATTGGATTGATTTTATTTTTCATTTGACTTTGGACAGCATTTTTTTGGATTCGGATTTGGTGTTTTTATTTTTTTAAATGGACATGCAGCTTATCTTTTTTTCATTGCCATTGTAGTTTGTTTCACTTCTTTTGCATTCTTATTTTTTTTAATACAATTTTGATTTCATACTTCACTGTGTGGTATCATCTCATTGGTTTCATGCATGTCATGTTGGGTGTTTTCCCATTCAATTGCAACCATTGTGTGTGACGGACATGGGTTCATTAGCTTTATGAACATTGGGGGTGTAACATGTAATTTCCATTTCCATGTGGGTGAATGAGTTACTTGGTAGGGCTTTTTGGCTGTGGAGGCTGACCATAACGCACATGATTGTGGATTGTGAGGACCTGGTGGAGGCTGCCCCTGCACTGCTGGGGGGTGGGGGTGGTGGGAGACATGAGTGGGGGCCTGGTGGAGGGTGCCCCTGCACTGCTGGGGGGTGGGGGTGGTGGGAGACATGAGTGGGGGCCTGGTGGAGGGTGCCCCTGCACTGCTGGGGGGTGGGGGTGGTGGGAGACATGAGTGGGGGCCTGGTGGAGGGTGCCCCTGCACTGCTGGGAGGTGGGGGTGGTGGGAGACATGAGTGGGGGCCTGGTGGAGGGTGCCCCTGGTGGCTGGGGGGTGGTGGGAGACATGAGTGGGGGCCTAGTGGAGGCTGCCCCTGGTGGCTGGGGGGTGGGGGTGGTGGGAGACATGAGTGGGGGCCTGGTGGAGGCTGCCCCTGGTGGCTGGGTGGTGGGGGTGGTGGGAGACATGAGTGGGGGCCTGGTGGAGGGTGCCCCTGCACTGCTGGGGGGTGGGGGTGGTGGGAGACATGAGTGGGGGCCTGGTGGAGGGTGCCCCTGCACTGCTGGGGGTGGGGGTGGTGGGAGACATGGGTGGGGGCCTGGTGGAGGGTGCCCCTGGTGGCTGGGTGGTGGGGGTGGTGGGAGACATGAGTGGGGGCCTGGTGGAAGGTGCCCCTGCACTCCTGGGGGGTGGGTGTGGTGGGAGACATGAGTGGGGGCCTGGTCGAGGCTGCCCCTGGTGGCTGGTGGGTGGGGGTGGTGGGAGACATGAGTGGGGGCCTGGTGGAGGGTGCCCCTGGTGGCTGGGTGGTGGGGTGGTGGGAGACATGAGTGGGGGCCTGGTGGAGGCTGACCCTGGTGGCTGGGTGGTGGGGGTGGTGGGAGACATGAATGGGGGCCTGGTGGAGGGTGCCCCTGGTGGCTGGGGGGTGGGGGTGGTGGGAGACATGAGTGGGGGCCTGGTGGAGGCTGCCCCTGGTGGCTGGGGGGTGGGGTGGTGGGAGACATGAGTGGGGGCCTGGTGGAGGCTGCCCCTGGTGGCTGGGTGGTGGGGGTGGTGGGAGACATGAGTGGGGGCCTGGTGGAGGGTGCCCCTGCACTGCTGGGGGGTGGGGGTGGTGGGAGACATGAGTGGGGGCCTGGTGGAGGGTGCCCCTGCACTGCTGGGGGATGGGGGTGGTGGGAGACATGGGTGGGGGCCTGGTGGAGGGTGCCCCTGGTGGCTGGGTGGTGGGGGTGGTGGGAGACATGAGTGGGGGCCTGGTGGAGGCTGCCCCTGGTGGCTGGGGGGTGGGGATGGTGGGAGACATGAGTAGGGGCCTGGTGGAGGGTGCCCCTGGTGGCTGGGGGTGGGAGTGGTGGGAGCCATGAGTGGGGGCCTGGTGGAGGCTGCCCCTGGTGGCTGGGGGGTGGGGGTGGTGGGAGACATGAGTGGGGGCCTGGTGGAGGCTGCCCCTGGTGGCTGGGTGGTGGGGGTGGTGGGAGACATGAGTGTGGGCCTGGTGGAGGCTGCCCCAGCACTGCTGGGGGGTGGGGGTGGTGGGAGACATGAGTGGGGGCCTGGTGGAGGGTGCCCCTGCACTACTGGGGGGTGGGGGTGGTGGGAGACATGAGTGGGGGCCTGGTGGAGACTGCCCCTGGTGGCTGGGGGGTGGGGGTGGTGGGAGACATGAGTGGGGGCCTGGTGGAGGGTGCCCCTGGTGGCTGGATGGTGGGGGTGGTGGGGGACATGAGTGTGGGCCTGGTGGAGGGTGCCCCTGGACTGCTGGGGGGTGGGGGTGGTGGGAGACATGTGTGGGGGCCTGGTGGAGGGTGCCCCTGCACTGCTGGGGGGTGGGGGTGGTGGGAGACATGGGTGGGGGCCGGTGGAGGCTGCCCCTGGTGGCTGGGTGGTGGGGGTGGTGGGAGACATGAGTGGGGGCCTGGTGGAGGGTGCCCCTGGTGGCTGGGTGGTGGGGGTGGTGGGAGACATGAGTGGGGGCCTGGTGGAGGCTGCCCCTGCACTGCTGGGGGTGGGGGTGGTGGGAGACATGAGTGGGGGCCTGGTGGAGGGTGCCCCTGCACTGCTGGGGGTGGTGGTGGTGGGAGACATGAGTGGGGGCCTGGTGGAGGGTGCCCCTGCACTGCTGGGGGTGGGGGTGGTGGGAGACATGAGTGGGGGCCTGGTGGAGGGTGCCCCTGCACTGCTGGGGGGTGGGGGTGGTGGGAGACATGGGTGGGGGCCTGGTGGAGGGTGCCCCTGGTGGCTGGGTGGTGGGAGACATGAGTGGGGGCCTGGTGGAGGCTGCCCCTGGTGGCTGGGGGGTGGGGGTGGTGGGAGACATGGGTGGGGGCCTGGTGGAGGGTGCCCCTGGTGCCTGGGGGGGTGGGGGTGGTGGGAGACATGAGTGGGGGCCTGGTGGAGGCTGCCCCTGGTGGCTGGGGCGTGGGGGTGATGGGAGACATGAGTGTGGGCCTGGTGGAGGCTGCCCCTGCACTGCTGGGGGGTGGGTGTGGTGGGAGACATGAGTGGGGGCCTGGTGGAGGCTGCCCCTGGTGGCTGGGGGGTGGGGGTGGTGGAAGACATGAGTGGGGGCATGGTGGAGGCTGCCCCTGGTGGCTGGGTGGTGGGGGTGGTGGGAGACATGAGTGTGGGCCTGGTGGAGGCTTCCCCTGCTCTGCTGGGGGGTGGGGTGGTGGGAGACATGAGTGGGGGCCTGGTGGAGGGTGCCCCTGCACTGCTGGGGGGTGGGGGTGGTGGGAGACATGGGTGGGGGCCTGGTGGAGGGTGCCCCTGGTGGCTGGGTGGTGGGGGTGGTGGGAGACATGAGTGGGGGCCTGGTGGAAGGTGCCCCTGGTGGCTGGGTGGTGGGGGTGGTGGGAGACATGAGTGGGGGCCTGATGGAGGCTGCCCCTGCACTGCTGGGGGGTGGGGGGTGGGAGACATGCATTGTTGATCAGTAGTGCAAGGTGACATGTGGGTTGGCTGGGGGGCATGCCCATGGTGGCTGGGCTGCCTGCGGGGCATGAGCAGGGGTGCAGGGTAGTCCCCCGTGGTGTGGGCTGCCTGCAGGGGCCGTGGAGGTTGTGGAGCGTACACCTGGAAGGACCCACACGGCCAATTCACGTGTAGTACTCCCCAGAACCCCTGAAATACACGTACCCTGCTTTAATCGCGTGTGGAACTTCCCGCGCACCCATGGAATACACGTACCTTGCTTGCACTGGGCCAATCGCATGTGGAACTTCCCGCGCACCCCTGAAATACACGTTCCCTGCTGAAATCGCGTGTGGAACTTCCCGCACACCCGTGGAATACACGTACCCTGCTGAAATCGCGTGTGGAACTTCCCGCGCACCCATGGAATACACGTACCCTGCTCGCACTGGGCCAATCGCGTGTGGAACTTCCCGCGCACCCCTGAAATACACGTACCCTGCTGGAATCGCGTGTGGAACTTCCCGCGCACCCCTGGAATACACGTACCCTGCTGAAATCGCGTGTGGTACTTCCCGCGCACCCATGGAACACACGTACCCTGCTCACACTGGCCCAATCGCGTGTGGAACTTCCCGCGCACCCCTGAAATACACGTACCCTGCTGTAATCGCGTGTGGAACTTCCCGCGCACCCCTGGAATACACGTACCCTGCTGAAATCGCGTGTGGAACTTCCTGCGCACCCCTGAAATACACGTACCCTGCTGAAATCGCGTGTGGAACTTCCCGCGCACCCCTGGAATACACGTATCCTGCTGAAATCGCGTGTGGAACTTCCCGCATACCCATGGAATACACATACCCTGCTTGCACGAGGCCAAACGCGTGTGGAACTTCCCGCGCACCCCTGAAATACACGTTCCCCGCTTGGCGTTTGCTGTTTGCCAGCCCGGTGAACTGGTCCAGGGTTAGCGCAGCCCTTTGCGATGATTTAGCGATTTTGATGGCTTTTCCTTGCGCGAGGGCGTTCTTGGGGGCGTTACTGGCGCTGCTGCAGGGTCGCTGCGATTCTCTGCGCCACGGCTGGTTTGGGAGCCTAAAATCCATGAATACGCTGTGCGCGGAAATCGGTTTTGGCGCACGTGCCTGGCGCAGACAATCGCACGCGGACACTCTGCGCCAGCCGCTTGCGACACTTTTCTGTGAAATTCTATGAATTACCCTGTTAATATGTTGGGTCCCATTACAGGCTTGGCAATACATTGGCTGTAAATCTGCTTATTTACCAGCAAAATTGTTTACCATTACCGCTGCTCCGTCCATGGCATTAAAAAGGGGTTACGAGTGGTGGTATGGCTGGGTCAATCCTCGGTATTGGAGTCCATAGGACATGGGGAATTTTGCCTGATTTCCTGTGAGTGGGCTTTCTGTGCAGTTTCAGCCATCATCATTCTGGAAGTAAATACTTCAAATCATGGCCAAACTCTGAATTAAGTAAAAGTGTTGGTTATGAGATAACGGAATTATCACCACTGTTTTACTGCACTGCAACACTGAGCTTGTAATGAGGTCCTTTGTCTTCTAATTGTGTGCTTTTCCCAGATCAATGATGCATACAACACAAACCCCTCAGCCTTGAGATAGCACACGATGCTCGAAACAAGAGTCGACTGATTCGGCACAACAAAGGAGGAAACGGGAAATACATTGCACTTATCAAAATCACAATTTAAATCTTTAGAATCTCAGTCATGTTTAGATGCCTCACGAATGTAATTAAATGGTATCATTTTGGAATAATTTTACTGTCTATAAGCAATAGTGACCAGTCAAACATATATTGAATTTTTTTACACAGTTCTCAGAAAGCATTGCATTATCTGCAGACTTATTTTCAGACGACAAAGACATTCTAAATCTATGCCACCAATGTTTCTGCGAAAATCGCAGATTTCTCGTTGTAACGCAGATTTTGAAAACTGCCACAGAATTTAAATCATGCACAGATATGGGGAATTTTGGAGCTTGCCTGCAGAATTCCTCTTTGTACTGTTGGTAGCTCTCCATCTACAGTGACTTGCAGAGACACATCACAGACCTGTTCTGGTTCAATGTGTTTTTATAGTCATCTTTTTAAAAGTGTGTGTTGTAAAGTTACATCGAGATAGGTACAATCACACTGTGCACAATGTCTGTATGTTCCATGTGTAATTGCATATGATTTATTCAATTGAAAGTCAACCTAAGACGTGTTTCGAGCCGTGCTCTTCCTCTGAGGCTTAAAGGCTCATCGGTACCATGTGTGCTCAATTGGCGGTTTGCCGAAAGGGTATAATGTTTGACAAGTCTATATGGTATTCGTACTTGCGGCTAAGTAATTGGCTTGGCATTTCGGATTGCATGCATCTTGTACATCATTCTTTGTATATAGTCAGCCATTAGCACTGTAGTGGTTGAGCTCCCAAGTTGAAATGTAATGATCACATGAATCTTTCTTTGAAATTGCTGTGGGTTTGTGCAAGAAGAGAACACTGGGCACTTGAAGTTGGAAGGGAGCTGTAGAAAAGGAGCTGCAGCTGTAATTGATGTAACCTAGAATAAAGCAAGTCTCTTCCCAAACTTGTCGGAGTCCCTCAATTAGCTTTACAGTAGTGTGCACTTTGTTTGAGCACTGTGGGGGTGCGGAAGTTGAGGCGAGGGGGTGGGGGAGGAAGCTAGAGTGGGGTCTCGTCAGGAACCACCCTCATTTTCATCATCATCAATTCAACCACTTTTTCTAAAAGGGGGGATTCCCCACCGATATATGCACATGTTTATGTGTATGTAATTGGTCGGTTTCAACCCAAAAAAGCTCAAAGTGCACACTTTTAGAAAGATGACTATGAAAACACGTATTACAACAGCTACCATGAACCAATAAAGATTGACTGGAGAAAAAATTGCAGGGCAGCAGTGGAAGGCATCAAAAGGCATAGGGCCCAATTCATTGAAAAGTATGCATAGACCCTGCAAAGTTTGCAGTGGTCAAACTCGTGCGAGGTTGCATGGTCAAATTTGTGAAAACTATTTGTTCTGCGCAGTTGTGGGCATGGGATCTCCTCGCGGCACGTCATCCCTCGGCATTCTCACATTTTCCCATGTTCTTCCTCATTTTGCATGTTCCGCCCCCTACTCTGGACTCTGCGTAGGCCCAACCCACACTCTGCAAGGAGTCTTGTGCAAGGCGCTCAACTGATCTCAGAGGCATGCCAGACCTCTGCAAATTCCACACAAGTTCCGGAAAAATCCTGTACAGTCGATTCCAGGAATAGACAAATAGGTTTTTGCATGCAGAATGGCACTGATTTTCCATGCATATAACTCCATTAATCAGGGAGATAAGCTTGCCAGGCTGCTGCCACTAAATGGAGTGGCAATTGATTGCAAGAGCCAATGAGCTATGCAGTGGCCACTGAGATAGTGAGCCACAGCAATGAAGCCTCCCAAACCAGACAACGATCCTGCAGGGGTGCCGTTTTATCGCGTGGAGGAGCAGATTGCCCTGTGTTTCCTTTAACAGAATCTGACAGGATGGATGACCCCAACCACACAAAGGCCTTAACAGGATATTGCACAAAGGCAGGCCAACAGTAGGTGTGAATGGATGACAGAGGTCTTGGCACCAGGGCACATAAGAAGGCTATCCACAGGGAACGGGGGCGTTTGTTAACTACATTTTCAGGAGTGTTGACAATAAGTACAAGTAATGCAGTATCACATAGGTTGTTTGGTTATTTTTTACATCAACTTGAAAAATATTGGCAGCATTTTCACCATGCCTGCTAATGATTTTCAAGCTTTCTCTTTGGATAGAAATTAGAAAAAACTAATAGGTACATTTCCAGATCCTGTTCCTGCAGATTCCACGTGTACCTATTGTATGAGAATTCACACTGTCCGATTGGCTTTCAGAATGGTGAATAGTGTTTCAGCCCCTATGTACCACTTCGGTCGAAAGTAAATGGTCACATTTATTTTCTGCATTTTATTTCTTAACTGCAAATAGGTAGATTTTGGGTTGGGGTTAGGCACATAGAAAGGGAGGTGAGGGGGGGGGGTAAATGAGGCTGAGTGTGCAGAGTCTCCCCCCACATTTTGTGGGAAATAATTTAGTAAAACAAAATGCAACTATTCATCTTCTGGCCGAATAAATGTGGTGGTCTAACACTTGAGCCCCATAAAACCTTTGGCCACGGATTATGGGGCTAGAGAACAAAGACTATAAAGGGTTTTTCTAGTGAAACAAACATTTCACCGTTTTTTATGGTGCATGGTGCAAAGGATAAAAATAGGTGTTATATATGATAACACTTAAATAAACAAACCCAATTATCTCATGCAATGTATTGCATAATACAGCATTTTGTTCATCGAAAATGCTGAATCAGCTACATAGAGGTTATTAACCCCATGCAGCGCTTTCTGATGTACCCCATGTTGCAAATGTCTGTGGAAATCAGGTTCTTCAATTGTGTTGTAATTGGTTATTTATAACCCACATAATACCCTGAGGTTTCTAAGCGCAGCCCTGGGATCTAACCTGTCTTGCTCCACGTCGTCTTGCTTTCAAGATGAACGCGTTGCCCCTGAGCTATCCTCCCAGTGCTGATTTGCTGGAGGTCCATTTGTTCTGCGGGTTTTATAGCACATTTCAATGCAAATAAATGTGGTGGGAGACCCCCACAGCCCCTGCCCCACATTCCCCCATGTTAGTAAATACCTAAACCTAAACCCACCCCATCTACATTTGCGGGCAACATGTGTTCAAAAAGAGAAGAACAAATGGGCCTGTGAGAAAATGGGCCTGCGAGGAAATGGGCCTGCGAGGAAATGGACTAGCACCTGCAAATTCCACTCATATTTTAAATATTGGAGGTAGCTAAAATGCTACATGTTTGTATCATAATGTGAGGCAGTGTTCAAAATGAATATTCAGTGAGTAGGAGCTGACCGTAGCTCTTGGGTGTTGGGCATCACCCAATAGGCAGGAGCTACTGCTGGGGAACCAGGAGCGAGTACACAGCGCACCGCAAATCTCTTTCCACAGGAGGTGCACACTTAAACCTTTCGTATGATTCATTATGTTAACAGGTGTACTAGATGTGCCTTAATTCTTCGTTATAAGCATTCTCAAATACTTAATGTTAATTTCACATATGCATGCTTGTAAAGCATCAATTGGCGTGGGGAGTCAAAAGAAGCTCCTGGTAGCTGTTGGTTTCCAGATAATCCAGCTCTCCTAGAATAGAAGCAGGAGCTAAATAGCTCCCTTCTGCCTTCAATCTCAAGCACAGGGATGCAGTGTAAAGTGCTATGGTATATTTTGATTATATCGTGATCATACACAGGTGTCTTGTAGAGCACAACGTCTGCAATGCTGGCAACCTCCATACCTAATTGCAAGCATGATCGCAATCAAATACTTACTGTGACGTCGTTCAGGCCAGAGCCCCTTTAAAAACATTGCACAATGCCTGATGCTCAGCCCACAATACAATCTCAAGTTGCCAGGCAACAGGTTACCAACAGGTAGAGCTCTCATTGCTGAAGCAGACACAGGACTCATTGATTCCGCGCAGTCAAACTGCAATATGTGTTTAGGGCCCGGAACAGAAAAGTGGTGCAATCACCTTTCAAAGGAGGGGGATCAAAAGGTCTCTCCCAAAAGGAGAATTATGCACGGCACTTATGCAGAAGCCTGCAATCAAAGGCGCCTTGCAATTTTATCTGGCCTCCAAAGTACTTGTCAATTAGTAGAGCGAGGAGAGGACAGCACCAGAGGGCCGGATAACGATGCAAGCAGCGAGGAGCCTGCAATGGAAGGCGAGGTTGCAAGGCAGTCCTGGCGTTGCCGATTCATTTAATATTGTATGTGCACAGGGTGGGACTGGGGCATACAATTGTCTGGGGCACCAATGAAAAAGCGGCCCACAGTTGCGAATGGTAATTCATTCCTTTTGTGACAGACTGCTTGAATAGTCCCCAAGGGGAAGTCTTTTGATAAAATGTGATGCAATTTGTGCATTTTAAAGATATTTATAAAGCAAAACTGCTATCCGCCTAGTGAAGAAACTCATCAAACTGGCCCACATTGGCACAAAAAGTGGCCCACATAGATTTAAAAAAACTGACCCACACCAGCATTTTGCGTTTTTGGTTCGGGCATTGCCCCAGTCCCACCCAGTACGGGCCTGTATGTGCACACCTGCTCCTGTTCTAAGCATTTATTCCCTCATCTTGTGTTCTTTTAACGCACGGAGATGTTTTTATGGTAGGGCAAAAGGGGCACCTGCCCTGGACCCCCACCTTGGACTGGGCCCAACGAGGCTGCCTGATCTAAGAAGCACGATTCCATTGTTCACCAGACTTGAATAGCACACGACAGGTTATTTTATGGCATGTTGCTGTGGCTCTAAACCTATTGCCTATCATTGTTTACAAGTACATTCTGCGTTGATCAATTCATCATTTAATGCTTTCTGTGTTCACTGTGGTGTACATAGTTTGCATGTTAACTGCCAGGCTATTATGCAAGTATATGCAAAAAGGGCAAGCATGCTCATCGTTGGCACTTAAGGAGTATAAGCACTACTCTGCAGCATTATTTCCTTCCTGTGGGAATTATGTTGATCGTGTGCAATAGCCAAAGTTGAAATGCATATTGATATATTGAGTTCCACCATGGTTCAGTTGTTAGCTCAGTGTGTTATTGTGTTAAACATTCATTGCAGAGAACTGTGTTCATATGCAATATTAGAACAGCACATTCCAGCAAGGCTGGTAGAGCCTTTCCTATGTCTGAAGTGTATAAACCTGCCTGCATATGAACTTTGTTTCCCAGCATAACAGGTGCTATTATCAGCAATGTACCTGCACCAGATAGGGGTTGCTATCAAAACTAACATGTCATCCATATGGTGAAGGTCTAGAAATTGGTTTGTTCAGATGTGGTGTTGTAACACCTAGGCAATCACCTCCAATGATGAGCATGAACTGTTAGTCCAAGAGGTGAAGAAGTATCCAAATTCAAGACTATGGAACCAAAGCGTTCATGCTTGCATCCTGGCTTTGCCAGCAGACGATACAGTGATCTTGGTCAAATCATCTGATATTGCTTACATTACTGTGCTATTCTCTGTGAGGTGTGCCTTCTCGCATGCTGGTGGCATCGTTTAGCCCATTACTTGTTCTTTCTTCTTATGTAGGCTATTTGAGTCGAAGGGTTGGTAGCCAGAGAGAGCGGGCCAGATGTTGCAGTACTTTGGCAAGCATATTTTAAGGTCTGCTCGTTCAACACAAAAAACTGTTTGTTTTTGTAAAAGTCAAAGGTTTTTCTGCATGTTTGTAAAAGACAATTTCATAATGTTTTGGAAGTATTTAAGACTTTAAAAAACAAAACACAACCCCATATTAAATCTGTTAAATTACATTGATTGGTATGCTGATACTTGTTTCCCTTGATGATGGAGAGAATGAAGCTAGAATCATTCCCATTGTGTGTAACACCCTTCTATAATATGTTGTTTTAAAATGATCATGTTTGGTAATGTGATTTGTGTATTTTCCAAGTCAGTTTTATAAAATGAGATTATTTTAGTTCATGGTAAGAACTGGAAAAGAAAGTGTTCAAATGCAGAATGTGCAGAGATGGCACAAATCCCAGCTTCACCCCCAAACCAATGTGTAATCCTGGGCATCTCATTTATCGTGTATTGCCAGGCCCTAAAGCTTTCAAAATTGTCAGCCCTTCAAAGTGATTTCCTTCTCCGGGTATGATCTTCAAAAAAGCCTCATTCATGGCTTCACTTGCTATAGTGTTGCGTTCACTATAATAGTGAGAATTGATAAATTGCACACCACAGGCACCTGTTCCTTTGATCTCTAATGGCAACACTATTTAAAAACCATGTCCCACTTGTACCCTCAGTCTGTCTGAAGACAGACACCTTCCTGGTAGACATGCACTAACCATGCTATGGTACGTGTAGCTTTCTCCTTCCTTCCAATTGGTCTCCTGTATTCATGCTTGAGCCCCTTTGCATTCTGTGAGGCAGCTAATGTGAGTTCTCTGTCTATTCTCGGTTACATTTACCATTAACATACAACCCTGCATTAATACTACAGTCTGGATACCTTCTTGGATGCTATTGAGAATAAGTATCCTGTATCTATACTAGAACAGAATTAATCTCTTTGTAGACTGCTAATGTTGGCCTTCAAATGCTACTTGTTTATCATTCGGATTAGAGCAAGTGTAAAGAGTGCAAGGAGACTTAAAGGGAGTAAACATGCTTATTTTGAAAACTGCAAAGCAGCATATCAACCTATAAATTGTGATTGTGACAGGGGATGGTGGCGACCAATATTCTTTACAGAACTCCTTTGGTTGGTGGAGGGGGGCCTAAAAGATGTCCATTCCCAGGGTGCAAAAAGTGCTTAAGATGGCCCTGGTTATACACTCCACATTTCCAATGGAAATTACATGCTTCACCTCATGTTATCTTGAGATTTATGTCAATTGCAATTTCCACACAAATGTAGAACTGAAATGATCCTCCATTCACGGACATGATCAGTTCTATCGATGTATGCCGGTGAAACACCTTCTAAAACCACCATTGGCAATGCCAATAGACTTTCGCTTGCATGGGCCAGCTGCAGCCTCAAATGCCATAACAATTTCATCTTATGCCTAGTAGCATGACCGTATTCCACAGTATAATCCCACATGTGCAGGTGCAGCCGACACGATTCGTACAACAGTTTGGCGTGCCAGTATGCGTCCCCATTGCACACACCAAGTATATTCTGACGTTGTCTAGCCTAATATAATCCCGCTTTTCCCTAGCATATTATATTACCAGTTTGACATTCTAAAAATACTCCAGTTTTACACCTGCACTATGTTTCCAATTTGCAGATGTTCAGTTTACTCTGCATTTACTGTTACACATTTCCAGGATTCTGCATTTCAGGTTGGTACAATCCCAGTGCTACCACAGTTTCACAAACTGTGTACATATCCAGTTTACAAATCTGACCACATGCAGATAATTGATCATCACAGGTCTTCGTTGCTGGCCCTTATAGGAGAATGAAATACAGGAGAATCCCATATGCCTCAGCGTCTGGACTGTTTTATTTACTGTGGCAGTGCCCCACCTGGAGTGAATGGGCAAACTGCAGGATCCTCTTGAACATATGCAGGAATAGTTAATCTTTTCGACCAGGCTATTATGCAAGTCTATGCAAAAAGGACGAGCATATACTCGTCCTTGGCACTTAAGGGGTTAATGGTCAGTATTTTGAAGTTGGCACAGCAATAATGAACTCTCATATACACTTGAAAATACAAGCACTTATTTCCACGCTTCCCAAGAGAATGGGGGCAGAAGTGTGGAGATCAAAATGGCCACTAGGTGCAAACAGATATCAGAACTGTCTACTAATGGCCAAGCGGTTGCAAACAGCTTCCAGGCCAAATATTTCAGGGTGTGCACACACAAACATTAAGTTGTTGACCGGCTTTGAGCTCATAAGGGTGGAGGGGTGTTGTGGCTCAAACAGTGGGGCCAGGAAGCGTATTCTCCTCTGGTTTCTTGCTTTGTGGTGCTATTGTCTCGGTGATGGTGCCCGAGTGTGGATGATGGGGTAAGGCCAGGTTTTATCTATCCAAGCTCTACCTCTCTTATGGTAGTAGATCCACAGTAAGAAGAACAGGCAAACGAGAATGGTTACAAATCCCTCTGGGATGGCAGAAGGCAATTTACAGTTTAGCTCTCCCAAGGGTCATGCCCACCTTTCCAGCAAGACACCGTCAATCCATGTGAATGCTGCAGGTTGCAGAGAAGGTCATGTGTGTGTTCCACCTCCCCGAGATGCTGGCTATTCCAATGGGGCGGCTCCCTTGGTTTGTCCAGAGGCAGGCACTGCAGATGGGTTCATAGACATAATTTCGAATACAAAATATTCGAAAGTCAAAAAGTCGAAAAAAAAAAGTCGAAAAAAAAACGTCGAAAAAAAAAATGTCGAATTTTTTTTTAATGACGTTTTTTTTCGAAATGGGGCGGTTCCCCCCTAACCCCCCCTTTTTTTTTATTTTTACCTATTTTTTTCACAGAAACTAGAGCCCAAAAAAAAATATCGAAAAAAAAAACAATTCGACATTTTTTTTTTCGACATTTTTGATTCGACTTTTTTGACTTTCGAAATTATGTTTTCGAAATTATGACTGGACACCCTGCAGATGTGCAAGCAGGAAAATAAATATAAATGCCCGCTGGGGTCCAAAGGCGCAGGATATGCAGCGGCATTCTGATTTGCTTTTCCTTGACCCAGGAGGGCATCCATCTACGGATCCCATGCCACCCTCCCTGCAGCTGAAAACCCGCTCCTTAATCCACAAGGACAAAAGCCTGCAGGGGTCTAAGGGCGCATGGTGTGTGGCGACACTTGGCTTTGCTTTTACTTGACCCACGAGGACCTCCATCTACTCATCCCAGGTCATGCCCTCAGTAGCTGAAAACCCGCTCTTTACCCCAGTAGGCCCAAAGCCCATGGGGGGTCTAAGGGCGCGGGGTGTGTGGCAGCATTCTGCTTTGATTTTCCTCGGCGCATGAGGGCCTTCATCTACGGCTCGCAGACCACGCCCCAGTAGCTGAAAACCCACTCCATACCCCGCTAAAGCCAAAGCCCGCAGGGGGCTAAGGGCGCAGGGTGTTACATGTCTACAGGTGTGTTCTGCGAGAGCCGGGATGAGTGGCCCACCTATCCTGAGATCAAGTGCCGGATCCTGCCTGGGACTACACTGAATTTTATAATCTTGCACATTTGTGACAGATGATTATCATTTGAAGAGCATTTCGAGGTGAGAGTAAAAAAGTTGGCTGGAGGTTGCAGTGACTGTGACTGTTGTTTTCATTTTACTATTCAGGCTACATGAACTATCTCGCATGCATGTGGTGGAGTCTCCCCTCGCCCCTCCACAAACTCAGCAGCCCCACACAAACCAGCCCCTTCCTCTCCAAATTATGCAAGCTTGTACAGAGTCCAGGCGGAAGATCCTGACTGTAAGGCAGAAATTGAGAACTCGCCCCACTAGGCGTGGTGTGGCGCATGATATTGACACCGACATAGCCCTCGCTGAAAAAGACTATAGCCCTACCAGGTAAAGCCTATTTTTTTGATTAAAGAAATCCATCAGTTTCTGGGGTTTAACCAAGATCCTTTAGGGGTGATGCTAAATAAACAATGATCTCGTTATGGAGGAGAGATAATTAGTAATTTGGGTGGACTGATTGGTACACACCCAGAAGAAAATATTGTGACTGAAAACCAAGATGAAACAGCCACAAACGGAGATCTGTTGATTCCTCAAAGATCCTCTTCCTTCCCTGGTAATGATAATGACCTGAAGAACGACATACAGTATGTCTCTGGCAGTGGAAAGTGCTTCTCACTAATAACCATGGCCAAACAAGGCTCATATTATAAACCGCCTGCCCCTGTCTCCATCAATGCGACTATGTTCCACCCCACACCATAATTGACTAGCCTTGGAACAGAGCCACAACTAGCTTTAGCGAAGGGAGACCTTAGAACAGCCTCCCCCATAAGTTGTTATCCCTTTTGAACATGTTGGGGGGGGGCATGCCTGACACGATCAGTCCCAGAGCATCTGCCTGGCCCCTGAGCCCTTGATCACACCTGGCCCAACTCAAATGACCATCACTCTGCCAAAACATGGAGAGAAACTAAATCCACCGGACCCAAAGGCCAAAACGGATCTGGAGACTGACGACATGCCTGGCAACAATTCTTCCCTCACTGGCAGTGTCTGGAGTGAGAAACTGACAGATATGTGCTCGGGGAACAGTTCCTTCCTTCACTTAACTCCATTAGGAGGCCCTAAGCAACGCATTCAACATACCAGACACATTTCTGCCTTACCCATTAACGAGGAACGTAGTGTCCAGGGGTGTAATTGCAAACAAGTGATTTCTGAACTGGCCGATATCAAAAAGTTATTATTGGTTTTGATAGAAGGGAAGGGAGGAGGGGGCCTTGTGGGGGAACTTCTCAATGGCCCATTGGACGCAAAGTGGCCTTACCAACTACACCTGGTAAGCACTGAGAAGATGGCCATACATGGTATAATGACACCTGAACACCAGGCTGCATCCTACAAATATGACAATGTGAGCCAATCACAGGGCATTACTTACTGTGAGACCAATATGCACACCAATGTGATACAACTCCAAGAGGAGCAACCTGCTCAGCGGAATAGAACCAGGAAAGCTATAACGTCCCTAATGTGAGTATTATGTTCACTACACGGGAGTACTGGGCTACAACTACTGCAGGAACTCAAGTCTCGAGCAAGGTTGGACACAGAGCATATAGATCCTGCCCAAGGGAAAGTATGACTAGTAATCAAGCCCTTGGGAGGCCAAGAAGGGCCACATTAGTTCTTTATGGGTTACCGAAATTAGCTCCGAACCAGCGAGAAACAGGGGATGCTCGCTCTAATAAATGCTTACACTGGCTCTGTACTGTAAGAGACGGTGCCTTTGTGACCAGGGAAGCTATGGCGAGCTGATACAGAGTGTGCAATGAGGGTGTGAATTCCTGTGAATCTGTTAAGCTGGAATTCTGGGACTTAAGAGTGGCCAATGGGATTCTGGGCAGAGCTCAGAACTCTGGTTTGACATCAAACAGCAGAATGGTAATTAGTTCTTCTCCTCAACAGAATTCTGTTGATCTATCTGGTTATTTCTCACAAATCTCCGTCTTATCCAGTGCAAACTTAATACCATTGGGGGAAAGGCCAAATGGTACCCATTGTGGCTCTATATTTGAGGGATCTTGATTTGTCTTATGAAAATAGAAAAGGGGATTTCTCCATTACTGTGTCATATAGGGAGTATTGGGTTGTGGGGTCCAACACCAAAGTTAGATGGATTAATTTGTTTTCTTTTACATAGTGTATTGTTCAAATTAAATTGTTTTGTTATTTAGGATGTACTTTGATGGCCTGATGGTCAAATAAAGGTTTTTGATGATGATGATGAAATATAAATGAACTGGAATGGAGTAGTCTTGGCGGTATCAGAGTTGTGGCCTATTCTCTGGGCTTAGTGGCAAGGAGGGATTCCTGGAGTACCTGCTCAGTGTTACAGAAAGGCATTAAGAGACAGAGCTTGCCTCCAGATGAGTTTCTTTATCCCTCTCGCTACATTAGTTTAGGCACTGCGCATTTAATGAAAATGTCACATGGAATTCGGTAAGTCATGTCCTTTCCCCGTGAAATGGACTAGTCAATCATACTTATGCATACACATTAAGGACAATTCACTGTGACAAAATTACTTCTGTCCAGCAAGAGTACGACGATGAGTAGTGGCTAAAGGTGGGTCGAAGGAAGGCTATACTCTCCAGTAGCAACCAAAACAGTGAAATATAACAGTTCTTCAACATAAAGGAATGTCTAATGACGGTTCTTTAAAAATATACATACTTTTATTAAGCATAACATTTGCAATAACAACTAAATAGAAATACACTACACAAAACCACCCCTGAGTACAGGGAACAGAATATGCAAAGATTGAAAGATGCAGCACTCTGGGTAGTGAAATAGGGATGAAATGCACTTAAAAACCACACTATTTTTAAAGGAGATATGATGTTGTGTGAAAAGGTATTAAAGTTGACCTTGCAACACTCTAAGGTCCAATGTTGTACCGGTCATTAGTCCATAATATAATTTTTTGTTCTTGGCGCTTTGACCGCATTGAACCAGTTTTCATTGCTTTGCTTGAAAGGTTCACATCAAGCTCAGCTGTCGTGGTCATGTTGCTCCAGGCAGAGATCAGTGTCGCGCCGGGGTCCATCTAAAGTTTTCTGCGGTTGAAATGACTTTTGAAGAAGGCTAGATAGAGAGGGCCACTAAGGTCAGTTTGGCAGTAGTTAAATGGTGGAAGATGCTGCTGACTGGACACGCAGTTCATGTTGGGCAGTGAGATGAAGCGTCCAATGGTTGCAGTTCAATGAGGCCACGAGGGTCGACTGTCAATCTAGATCGGTGAAGAAAATACTGGTGGATCGAATGCCAGTTTGAATGCTGCAGATGCAGTGATGAGCTTCAAATTCGAACCGAAGCAATTATGCGCTTAGCTGATTTGGTGTGGCAGAGAATTTGTTTGCTGGTGTATTACAGCGGCTCGACTATCGGTCGAGTTCCAAAGGCTGCTCTGGGAAGTCCTTTTGGTTTGGTGGGGTAACAAGCTTGAATCATGGCTTCCATTGGTTTGACGGTGAAAACATTGGGATCCTGGCTAACTTGGCTCCCATATGCTGTGAATCCCCAAATCCAGAGAATCCGGTATAAGACTAGTCCTTGATCTAGAGATTCCAATCATGGGAGAGGCTGGCTTACACTTTCAGGTGTCCTTCAACACAATAAGGTCCTGGGTAGCAGTGTGACTAGCAGAGATGTAAGTGTTGCTTCAGCAGCCAGTCAACCCAATGTGCCCTGTAGATGGGTAGGGTACATAGCTTGCCTGTGCCTTGGACGTTCAGTCTTTACCTCACTCGTGGAGGGCTCTGGAAAGTTTGTTCTTCCAAATGAGGTCCCATGAATTCTTCCTCAGGTGTTTGTTCAAGAGTGAATCCCAGAAGGAGTAAGATACCCCTTCTTTTAAAGGCAAAGCCCACAGATGATTAGACTAAAGCCTGCTTTGAAGGGTACAATTCCAGTTCTTGAGACAAGTAGTCTTTGCTGTCTCATGTCCTGCTGAAAGTTCATTTTGCTAAAGGAAGTTGTGGAGACAGAAGGGACAGATAGGGGAAGAGAGAAACAAGATGGTGGACTCTTCCTCCAGATATGCTGAGCATTATCTGTCTACACTAACTCCACCCCTTCCTTGGCCCATAGCATCCTTTCACTGTGCAGCACCCTGGAATGAGGCTGGACCCTTCCGGAGAAGTGTGCCCTTTGATTCCTGTTTGCTAGGAATGCTCCTGTTTTGAGGATGTCCTGCTGGAGAAAGGTGTTGCCAGACCTAACTGTCACGACCCTCACCCCGAAACCCCCCGGGCCTACCTATGGGCCAGGAGGAGCTTTGACCCCAGTCCCCACTAAATCCAAACCTACGCCTTCTTGGGGCCAGTCCGGGCATCTTTGGCGCCAGGCTCATAATTAATAATGAGTTTGTGCTTGGGAACTACTTTTTGTTACTGTCATTCAATGTGGAAGCATCCACAGAATCAGGCTTCTTGGAACCTGGCTTGCAGAAGGATGGTTTGGGTGTGGTACCTTGAACTCTTTTACCAGGACTTCTTTCTTGAAACTATTTAAACCAAACCCGACTGGACTGACACGCTTTGCGTTAGTTTGCAATTCAGCAACGTGACGCTCACTGTGTTCAGCTTCAGCCACGAACCTCGGAGGAACAGCATCTGCAGAAAAAGAAAGAAGACATTTTTAGAAAAGGTTGCAGCTTACCTGAATTTCATCATTAGCAGTCCTCAGCTCTTCCGACCGGTATCCAGGAACCAGCGCTCCTTCGGATCGACGGAAGCATTAGACATTTTGCACAATTAACAAACTCTGCAAAAAGGCTTACCTTGCCACTCGCACTTTATTCAGCAACACCTCTGGAATTCTGCACTCCGGCGGAGCATCGCGACCTGTGAAGGTAAAAGATAACAGGTTAGCAAAGGCAAGGCACCTTAGCGCTGCGTAAAGCGCCTACTCGCCACGTAAAGGCACTCCAAAAAACGCTAATACTTACCAGCGAACCCTGAATCCAATCTTTGCCACGAATTAGACTTCCCCGTACCTAAGGAAGAGAAAAAAGACATTGTTAATTCCAGAAGGCATGCCAGGACAGCAAAACACCATAGCAATAAGACCCACCTAAAAGACTCACGTCGGGCTGGCATCAGTGAAGTAACTCGACCGTCATTGCCCACAAAGCACTACGCGCCCCTGCCAAGACAGCAGGACGGAGAACCCGCCAACATCAAGAACAAGGTGAGAGGAAGCCCAGAGGGGCCGCAGACATACCGGGTGGTGGGAGGCTGTTAATCCCAGTTGCCCGGTCCTAAACATTGTTTACCTGTATTTCTGGCAGGATTCATCCGCTGGTCACTACTGAGCATCGTAGGGATGGATACCAGGCCCCCGATTGCTGGGTGGCACCCCTGTGGAACCAGGTGAGCGTAACACTAACAAAGAATCAAATGCCACACACATTCATTCACTCTCCTGTCCTGCCAGTTTACAGGGCCAGGCAGTCTGACCAGAATACACATAACTCTTCCATATCTGGGATAGGCTCACAGTGCTGACACATGGATGATATAAATGTATGCTGGCTTTGATTATTAGGAGAGATGCTAGCCACCATACCCTAAACTGATATGTCTTGTATTTAAACTGCACAACTGCCACCAGTATACTAACACTCATAATTATGTGGTTTGAAAAAACAGAGGTACATGTCTTAAATACACCCCTTAGGCTGAAGTGACTTGGCTGTCACAGAGCCTGTCAAAAGAGCACCTGTGCATACTGAACCTGCCCTGCACCACTGGAGAGCAGGCACTGCAGATCAGGATACTGACTGAACCCGGCACATGTGTGTACACTATGCTGTTAGCATGGAGCTGGCTGAAAAAGAGCTAGTTAGCAGGGCACTCTTTCTGAGACAGAATGACCTGCATCATTTTATTATTATAAAAATACAAAATGGCCGGGCTTGTACGCCATTGCCAGGAGGACACTCTTCACATGCACACTTTGTGGATTTCAGTTTAACACATTTATAATCCAAGTTGGTTCAAGTTCTGTGGGGGCCTGTGTCTAGGAGGAAGTACAGCACATTTCTCTTTTTACATTATTCTGCTGACAGTGTTCCCTTCTAGATCTTAATTCTTTGTTGATACCTTAATTTGGTATTCCTTCTGACCCTCTGCATGCATGTGTTATGCATGTGTCTAGTTTTCAAGATGGAATTGTACTCCAAGAATACAGTTGGGAAGTAACCCGAGTTTGTGCATTACGAGCAAACTCCTCGTTTGACTCAATGTATAGCCCCACTTTGACACTGTCTGTATACTGCCATTTTGACAACCCCTGTATAATTACACTTTGCACCATTTTAGCTTTTTTCTGACTTTCACAATTCTGAAAATCTCTCAGCTGGATAACGCACGTTCCTGCCCAGTTCGACAGACTCAGTATAGTACATTGAACAGGATCCCAAAGTGTTTCCAGTATTCACAGTTCAACGTTTTTATATATGTACTATGTTACATTCAGCTTAGCAAAATCCCATTATAAGGTTACCCAATTGCTCTGTACTACTATATGCTGTGTATACAGTGCATACAGTTATGTTACCCTCACATGAGAAATCAGTCCATTTTGATGTTAGATTCGCGGTGTATGCTCTGTCAGCCTCTATTGAAACCTTCCAAGCTGAATCTTTTTTAGACACTTTTGTGTGGGGTCCGGCGTTGGGGACATGGCAGTTCTGAAACTATGTTCTCACGCAATCCAGCTCCTATTGAGAATGATTAAACCTTCAATAATCTATCCTATCATTAACACGGGCATTCATACTCTACAGTACTGCTGATTACCTCTCTTGGATCAAACTACCAATATTTTGGGTTTACATGTGAACCAATTCAGCCATTAAAAAGTTAGAAAACTGAATTTGCAGATCGACAGAACCATATGAAACCTGTATATCGCCATGGCTACATCGTAGCAAATCCTGGCTGCATAAAAGAGGGATTCCCAGCTTCTGAGAAAATCCAGACTCTCTTTTCAAATCTGTTGCAATGAAGAAAATACACGTGCCAGTGCTAGCCAGAGGACATATTGTGACTCAAATCTGACATTAGGGCCTTTTGAGGGTTGCAGTGAAGAAAATACATGTGCCAGACCACGTATGACATATTACATAATATGTATTGACATGACATATTGTGAAGTAAAGACCTAAAGGGTAACAAACCTTAGTTAGACTTTACATAATTAACCTCAATTTAGCTCAATCTAATAATTTAGAATTTAGAATTTATTTTAGCATATTTCGGCCAGCAATGATACATACACACACAGTGTACAGAAATCGATATTCAAAACAATTAATAAAAACACACAGGATAACAAACTCAGAAGAAAACAAGAAAAATGACAGAAAATCAACCAAAAGTTCAATGAGACATTTTTCCAAAGTTTATTCTTACTCTGAAGGTATTCCGGCAACTTGTTTTTCCCACATCCTACAATAATGCAATCTGTTGATGAATTCCATTCTGATATATGTACTCTCCTGAGCTTTTTTAAATCGCTATGCTGAACAGCCCCAGTTCGTTTTTTAGCTCAACCATACTAGGACTTTGCTATGAAATGCTTGTCCTGATTTCTTTATTGTTATACTAGGAATGACACTGATAAGATATTTATTTTATCCTTTATTTCAACAAATGTTTTCTTATCCCTGATTTCTGCCATGAGACAGCATTGAGTAGGCTTCTGGTCACGTCACCAGGCTCTACCATTCAGCAGCTCAGCCCACCTCCAAATTTTGCACCTCTACTCAAGGACTTATGCCAACTCCGGGTAGATAGCATTGATCAAGCTGCTGGTCACGTGATGAGGCGCTGCCACTCAGTTGCTCCACCCAGCTACAGTTTTCAGGCCTTCCAAGCCTCTACATAAGGAATGTAGGCCGGCTCCAGGCAGACAACATTGAGTAGACTGCTGGTCACGTAACCTGGCCTTGCCACTCGGATGCTTCGCCCACCTCCAGTTTTTGCACCTACCAAGCCTTTACTTAAGGACTGTAGGCCAGCTCCAGACATACATCATTCAGTAGGCTGCTAGTCAGGTGAAGAGGCACTGCCACTCAGGTGCTCCACCCAACTCTAGTTTTTTGTGCCTCTACTTAAGGACTGAATGCCAGCTCCAGGTAGACAGCATTGATCAAGCTGCTGGGCACGTGACGAGACCCTGCCACTCAGTTGCTCAACCCAGCTACAGTTTTCACGCCTTATAAGCCTCTACTTAAGGACTCTAGGCCAGCTCCAGGCAGACGACATTGAGTAGACTGCTGGTCACGTGACCTGGTCCTGCCACTCAGTTGCTCCACCCAACTACAGTTTTCATGCCTTCCAAGCCTCTACTTAACGACTGTAGGCCAGCTCGAGGCAGACAACATTGAGTAGACTGCTGGTCACGCAACCTGGCCATGCCACTCAGCTGCTTCGCTCACCTCCAGTTTTTGCACCTTCCAAGCCGCTGCCTAAGGACTGTAGGCCAGCTCCAGGCAGACAACATTGAGCAAACTGCTGGACACGTGACGAGGCCCTGCCACTCAGTTGCTCTAACCAGCTACAGCTTACAGTGTTCACGCCTTCCAAACCTCTACTTTGGACTGTCGGGCAGCTCCAGATAGACAGCATTGAGTAGGCGGCTCACCACATGACCAGAACCTGCTACTCAGTTACTCCTCTCACAACCATCACCACCTATTTAATCAGTCCTCTTAGGCATCTTCATTGCTGGTGTCCTCGAAAAAGGACGTGCAAAGACAAGGACCTTACCTGTTTTGCCTATTCGGGCCTGATAGGACCAAGGGAATGACCCACTATCCTGTATTTCACCTGCAAACAAATCAGTACTACTACTCCTCAAAAGACAGCACCATGTGTCTCCTCCCTCCACAGCCCATCCCCACGCTCACTAGGGTTCGAATGGCCAGGTGCCATGGGCATTCCCGGCAAGCTACCTTGGTGAACCTCATCAACATTGCCATTGCCCCATCCAACACCCACGAACCACATGCACATGCGCTCTGAGGTTCATCAATGTTTGCTCAGCAGTCACTCACGCTGCAAAGGTCACTGACGTAATCTCGTACAACAACCTCGATGCCCTGTTCATCACTGAAACATGCTTTACCCCATCCTCCCCACATGTTTTCAATGTCCTCCTAATTATTTTATTTTTTATTGTATTCATCATTTGTACTGTGCCTATGCACAGGTGTTTCCAGGCACCACAAGGCAGTGGGGCACGGGCAACCATAAGAATACAGCAGCAAAGAATGGTTATATTCTATATTGGCCTTGTGACAATCCTACCCCAACTCTACTGCATCCAACATGCCAACCATGCAGATAGGGCAGAATGGCAGAGTGGCAATCATCCACAGGAGCGATTGGCCATGATCCATCATCCCCTCTCCGAGAACAAGCTAATTTGAATCACTCTCCTGCTGATGCCCTCTATCACACACGAAATCCATCACCTTCAACCTCACCTACAGACGACCTCACAGGATTGACTCTTTCATTGCAGGCATCTCCAAATAACTCACCTCTGCCAAATTGGCACATTCAGATAATGTCTTTCTTTGAGATTTTAACATCCCAGTGTCACATGCTGACAACCACACTCAAAGCATACTTCTTGCACTGATCGCTTCCATAGACCGTAAGCAAATTGTGCTCTCCTCCACACACAACAAAGGCAACACCCTACACTTAGTCTTCACATCATCCCCCTGCATCACCTATGCAGATCCTTTCCCACTTGACTGGTCTGATGACTACGCCATCCCATTAACAACGCCCCTTCACTCATTGCCACTCATTCAAAACCTGCCCCTCAATAAGCTGGAAGCAAACTTTACAGACTTCCCGACCACAGGAAATGCCTCGGGCATCCTGGACACTCATGCCCCTCGAAAAACCAGCTGGGCTAAGACCAAACCATATGCTCCATTGTGCAACTCCGAGATAGCCTCCAACAAACGCTCAATCAGAGCACTAGAGAAATGGTGGCACAAAAACCATATATCGGGAGACCTCACCAACCGAAATTCTCTGCGTGCAAACCGTTGGAATCTGATTACCGAGGCCAGAGATGCCTACTATTCCACCACCGTTGCAGTAGCCTCTAACAGGGTCAAAGCCCTCTTTGAAGTAGTAAAGTAGTGTACCAAACCTTCACCCGGCCCGAGGTACCAGCAACTATAAAAATATGCAACAGAATCAACACATATTTTATTGGCCAATTACAGGCCCTTGACGAACCGCCCGTTTATTGGCAAAATCTTGGAAAAAGTAGTTGCTACACAATATAATGCCAGAATATAACAACTCCATCTCCTAAATGACTATCAGTCAGGGTTCTGCCCAAAGTTTAGTGTGAGACAGACACCATCCAGGTGGTGTATGATGCTCTCCAAATCATGGATAAAGGGCGACTCGTGCCTCCTCATCCTCCTTGACCTCTCGGCTGCATTCAACACCATCAACCACTGCATCCTTCTCTCCCACTTTGCGGACAGGATGGGATTCTCTGGCACTGTCCTGAATTGGTTTACCTCCTACCTCTCAGGCAGACAGCAGGCTGTCCAGATGAACCCATTGAATTCTAACCAATGCTACATACACTCACCAAACCTGTTGAACCTTTACATGGAGCCTCTCTGCACTCTCCCCAAAGTTCCTAATATAGCCATCCAACAAAATGCAGATGATAGTTGTACACAAAAGTAAATGTCGTGCAGGACATCATTCGTCTCATGATTGCCCAGCCATCATCCTGTCCTGGATGTCAACTTCCTAACTCAAACTCAATCCATCCAAGACTGAATTCGTCCTCATTGGTCCGCCTGCTAATAGAACAACTTGTCCTACAATAGCTCAATGATATGAGCCTAGATGGATTTGATCCACAACTCTAAGACTCATTAAAACCTTTAGGCTTCACCATTGACAGCAATCTGTCCTTCCAGAGACACATAGCTAAGAAGCCACAACTAGCCTGCCTCAGAATCTCTACCCTTCAAAAAATCAAATACTTCATTCCACTGCAGGACTCTTGGAGCATAGTGCAGGCATTGTGGTCTTGCACATTGATAGGGGAAATGCTCACTTGGCTCCCTTAAAAGCAGTGCACCACGCTGAAGCATGTCTTGTTTGAAGACCATGGAAATGTAACTGCATTAACCCCATCTTATATAAACTTTATTAGTTTCTATTCCAAGTCAGGGTACTGTTCAAGACTGCATGTATCATCTACAAAGCAGTCATGAGGAGCAACCAGCATACCTGGCAGCTAAGCTCCACATATCTGGTGACACACGCTCATCAGTAGCAGAGGTCGCTTTCGGTGCAGGGGGGCAGCTAATAGGGCTCCAGCGTGAGGCTGGACAGCGCACTGGGTACCATGGGGGACCCGGGTGGGGTCGTCGGGGCAGCCACCCTCCCCGGCCCCACCCTGGCTCTGCCACTGATGCTCCTGGTGCAGCAAATTTACCAAGCAGCTTGAAACCCAACTCGTCCACAAAGAGAAGACCTGCAAACAATCCTTCTCTTGTCATGCACCCACCCTTTGGAACTCGATCTAGGTGTTGGCTTGGAATACCCCCACAATTCTCCAATCTTGCAAATCTCTCAAAACATGGCTCTTAATATAACACCTGACCAAGGACTCATTCCAATGTACGCACATATCAGCGCACATACCTGACAGTACTGCGCTACTGTTAAATGGTGCCGTCCGAAATGTCGGCTACCCGCACTCTGTACAGCGCTCCACTGCTCTTGAGCTATGTCTGCGCTTTAAACAATAAAAATAAAATACAAAAATATGTACCTCTTCCATCTGATAATCGCATCCACCATTGAGACTGGTTACAACCTGAGATACAAATAAAAAAAGGAGTAATCTGGTCCTCTCCTATTCACTTTAGGACATATATTTGGGGCAATCACAGGTAATCCCTGTCACATTATGATTTCTGGGGAACTTGGAGTTTGAATGCAGCAGACTGGCAAAAGCCGTGGTGGTTGAACCACTTCTCATTCCCTCTCTGGAACTTTTGGACTTCTTTGTCAATGGTTTAACATTAATCAACTCGCTGACTGAGTTTGGGAGTCAGAGATTAGGTGAGGTGTTCTGCTGACCTTGACCTAAAGTTCAGCTTGTTTGAGAAGAACAATTTAATGTGATTTTGCCCTTTGGTATTTGTTAGGGCTACTAATTCACCTCTATGCTGCTCAATTTTATCCCGTTGGTTCTGCCAACAGAGCCACTAACTCTTAAAATGTAGGGGAACATGCCTCATCCCCATGTGAGGGTGTAATACCGGTATCTGTGTCACTTAGATTATCTTCTGTTAGCGACCAGTCATTTGCATCAAAACTATAATTTGGTACATATGTTTCCTTATTACATGGATTCATGCGACTGGAATTCTGCTCTTTCCCATTTGCAGTAGGCTTTTCAGCAGTACATGAGGGACCGAGTCATTTACCTTGTCCTGCAGCTGTATTGGCTATGTAGTTGACTGAATGCATAGCAGAGCCATGGACAAAGCTGACTGGCTGACCTCTAGGTCTCTTGAAATAACTTGTAACTTGTGATTCGATAAACCAACCTCGCTTTTGACTGCTTCATTGCACTTCCTTCTGCTTGCACTTCTGACCAAAACCACTTGAAAGAGGGATGCCCCTCCTGTCGTTGATGTTTTCGCCAAAGATGAAGAGGTCTAGTTAACCTTTTGGGCTACAGCAAATATGTCATCTTTTATCTCTAAATAGACCATGCAGTTAGACTTCGTTTTATAATCGTATGTACTTTCATTGGGGAACTTTTCCATTGTTGAAAAAGAAAGCACAGGTTACTTACTAGAATTGTTTCCTGGAATTTTGAATAAGTCAGTGATACTTCGCTGAGTTTAGCAACAATAGGAGTTTCCACGCAGGTGTTCTTACAATGGCTTCCTTCAATTTCGCTTGAAGCATCAAAACTAACTTTTGGAGGTTGCATTGAAGAAAATAACCTAGCTAGACTGAGCCATGAGACTTATTCTGAAGTAAACACCTAAAAGGTCAAAAACTCCATCTCGATTTTACACGACCAACTTCAAGCTAGAACATTCTAAGCAAGATGTAGGCTTGGTGTCCTTTCATTGATGCCTGAGAAATGAAATAGCACCCGAAGAACACACAGGGTTTCTTTATTAGTGTGGTGATAATGATAACAATGCAATATTATCAATATAGCCTAGATATGAGCATGATCTGCATGGAGTATTTAGGAAGTACTGCATGGCATACAGAAAGGTTACATACTACTTTCTAAATACCCCATATATAAAAATGCAATGTGATCCCAACTCATGATGAGTTGTTTTTTAATATGCTGTATTTAATAAATGCCACATATGATAACAGTTACCACCATACACATAATGAAGGGGGCGGGTGGTGTGGGCGTGGGGGGTAGGGGTGAGTGTGCATGTGTGTGTGTGTGTGCGTGCGTGTGTATGTGTGTTGCATATTCCCTTCTCTTGTGTTTACTTAACAATACAAGGAGGCCAAAATGGGCCATCGCTGTCCCGAGGTCATTCGGTGTGCACACCATTAGGGAAGTAAGGCTGCTCTGCAAATCTAAAGACATGGAACCTGAGGAATGATCTACTGCAAAAACTATATTGTGTTTTTCTAACTGCTTAGCCTATCACTACACTGCACCTTTGATACTGTACCCAGCCTAAAACTACACTGTACCTTGATAGTTGCATCTAGCCTGTCACTATACTGTGTTTTGTAGTTGCTTTAGCCTGCCACTATACTGTACCTTGATAGTTGCATCTAGCCTGTCACTATACTGGCCCTCATTAGGACCCTGGCGGAAAGGGGTTTACGCCGGCGTAAACCATGGCGTACCTTTCCGCCTGACTACGAGTTCCCGTAGCGCCATGGTTATTTTTACGCCTGCTTTTTGCAGGCGGAAAAATCCATGGCGCTACGGGACTTGTTGTTAATTACGCCACCGTAATTTACGGTGGCGTAATTAACGCCTTCCCCACTCCCATTATACCCTATAGGGCAAAAATGGGAATGGGGAAGGGTAAATGGGGATTGGGGACTTACCGCCCCGCCAAGGTCGGGATGGGGCGGTAAGTCCGCCAACCACCATGGCGGAGTTGGCAGCTTAGCGCCATGGACCATGGTGCAAATTGCACCATGGTTCTCCGCCAGGGTCGTAATGAGGGCCACTGTGTTTTGTAGTTGCTTTAGCCTGCCACTATACTGTGCCTTGATAGTTGCATCTAGCCTGACACCATATTGAGTGTTTTAGCTGGCTTTAGCCAGGCATTACACTGCACCTGATAATTATATCTAGCCTGCCACTATATTGTGTTTTCTAGTTGCTTTAGCCTGTCACTATATTGCTCCTTGATAATTGTATCTAGCCTAAATCTACATTGTATTTTGATAGTTGCATTTAGCCTGCTACTACATTGCGATATGATAGTTGCACTCATCCCATTAGTACATTGCTGTCTGAATTGCCTTCAATACCAGGTGACATCTAATGCATTGTGCACTGTACCCGCCAATAGCTCTACATCTACCAACGCCTACTGTGTCACCCCTGGGCTCCTGTGTTCTCAGCCTACCTACCTATACGCCTTAGTGTATGGTATAACACCCTCTACGTCAGCAGAATGCATATTAGCATGACCCTATCAACATATGCCCCACTGCTGTTTCTACAACTAATACAGGTAACTATGGACCAACTTAAATATGTTCCCTGCCCTACTTTCCATAGAAACTCTAGGCTTCGCGCTAGACTGTCCACCCTTTACGAACCGCAGGTACCTATGTCTAATTGAACTGTTGCACCATTCCCAAAAACCAGACTAGGAACTTAACGCATCCCAAAACACAATTACCTGCTAGCACCATAACAAAAGAACCCATCCTAGTTATCTCTGACACCAACTGTCTTCCTAAAACAACCTCCATAACAGGAGCAGTGATCAATGCTAGATCAGTCGTGGCCCACACCACTGAAATAGCCGACCTCCTTACATTAGACAATCTCGACCTCCTAGCAGTCACAGAAACCTGGCTACATGATGCAGCAGGTCCAGCACTCTCCCTAGCAATACCCAAGGAGTATCAACTACTAAGACTAGACTGCCAGAACGCCAGAGGGGGCGGCTTAGCCATCATCTCCAAATCCAATCTGAATGTAAGATTAACACCACCGCCCACCCTAAAATCCTGCGAACTCCTGACCGCTAAATTACCGATATCCCCATGCCAAACCTTAACTATCTATCTCATTTACAGGCCACCAGGGCCTCTAAGCCTATTTGAAGAGGAAATATCCAGCCTCTTAACAAGCAACACAAAAAAGTCATCCCAGACAATGATCCTTGGTGATCTTAACCTAGGTCTTAATGACCCAGATGACAAACAAGCGCAAGCTATTGCCACCATGCTTGAGGACAACGGACTCACCCAAAAAGTTCTCACCCCCACCCACGACAAAGGGAGAATATTAGACTGGGTAGCCACCTCCAACTGCCCTACTACTATCACCAGAATTACACCCCAGCCGTGGACTGACCACTTCCTCATTAACTTCTACCTAACATTCAACAAGGTTCTCAGGATTTAAAAATCCAGAAAAATATCACACCGGACAATATCTTACCCCTACTCCTACCAACCATCAATGCCCTGCCAACAGATTCTGACCCAGATACCATAGTCAAAATATACAACAACACCATGGCCATAGCCATGGACACCGTTGCCCCACTGAAGAACTGTAAAAGTAAACAACCATCCCACCTCAATACTTGGTTCACCACCCACCTAAAAGAACTGAGATTGGAAAAAAGAAAGCTTGAAACTGTATGGCGACACACCCCTACAGCTGAAAACAAACTTAAACTCAAACTATGCGCTACTAACTACAAGAAACCAATCATTCAAGCAATACAAAGGAATTATTTGCAATCCTGCGAGAACTTGAATCTCCCATACCACCACCCGATAACGTACCCAAAGACAAGCAATGGTGTACCAATATCCAAAACTCCCTCGCAAATAAAGTGAAAACATTACAATCTAAAATTACCCTAAAAAAACCTCGCTCCCTCTCAGCAAAACTCCCAGTACGCCCACACCTACGACCACTCCGAATCCTAGCTTAACACCTTTCAAATTCGCTAAAGTTTCCACTCATGGAACTGAAAAAATCATTGCCTCACTAAAACCCTCAAACTGCAAAGGTGATTACTGCCTGGCCCAGCCAGAGACCTAGCCCCTTTCGTCACCAAACTTATCAACACCTCCTTCTCATCTAGCACAGTCCCAAGTAACTTAAAAGAGTCCCGGGTTCTCCTCCTGCTAAAAAAAAAAAACCTGGACCCCTCCGTCCCCACCAACTGTAGGCCTATTACCACTGTCCTTTCCTCCTGAAGATAATTGACAGAGTGGCCTATCTCCAAATCCAAAAATACCTGGAGACTAACCAACTCCTTGGCACTCATCAATCTGGCTTCAGACTTCAGCACGACACTGAGACCGCACTTATAGATCTCAAAGCCCAAATTGACGAGCTCAATGACAAAGGAAACACAGCTATGCTACTACTCCTTGATCTGTCAGCGGCCTTTGACCTAGTGGACCACACAGTACTTTGCAAACACCTACCGTCAGCCGCCCACTTCTCAAGTGAAGCTATAGCCTGGGTTCAATCCTTTCTTGACAATAGAAGTATGCGAGTCTTCTCCACCTTAGACTCTGCAGACCCTATCCAGACAACATGTGGAGGCCCACAGGGCTCTTGTGTCTCCCCAATGATGTACAATATCTTTACTAAACCTCTATTCGACAAATTGGACAGACTGGGTGTCACCTACACAAATTATGCAGACGACACCCAGATCCTCATCCCCCTTTCGGGCAACTTTGTTACGGATACAGCTTTAGTAAATAAAATGTATACCCTCATTCAGGCATGGATGGCAACCCATGGCCTCTGCCTGAATGACGAAAAAACAGAGATCTTCATTCTAGGCTCACCTAAAAACCTAAAAAAACTTCACTCTAACTACAGCTCTTTCAATATCGACGGCAACATAATCCCCATCGCCAAAGAGGTGAAGACCCATGGTTTGTACTTGGACTCTACCTTGTCCTTAAGGAAACAAGTAAACTCCCTGGCCTCATCCACTGCCTATACTGGTAAACTCATTAAAGCATGCAGACCCTTCCTCTCACCAGCTAGCTGCATTATACTAGCCAATGCACTAATCCTCTCAAAACTGGATTACTGCAATGCACTTTATGCAGGTGCTAACAAATACATCATCAATAAACTCCAAACCCTGCAAAACAAGGTGCTCAGAACGGCCTTGAACCTCCCAATCAGAGAGCACATTTCAAATGCGCGTAGAAACTACAACTGGCTAAAAATCAGCGATAGGATCACCTTCAAAATTGTCACACTAACTTTCAAATGCCTGAACAATGTTGCCCCTCAATACCCCAGGGACAGAATAATAAGAAAAACCTCTGCACAACCAACTAGAACAGCCAACTCTTTCTACCTCCAAACCCCAAGATTCCGACTAAAAAAAACAGGAGGCAATAGCTTCCCCGTGCAAGCAGCTCAGTACTGGAACGCCCTACCAGTTGAACTAAGAAGGGACCTGTCCTACAACAGCTTCGGGCACCATACCCGCACCTCGCTCAGTCGCAATGACCTTTGAAACCTGAGACCATGTGCATTGTGTACTGATACCCTACGCACCCACCCACTCTCTCATGTAAAATGTACATAATGTATTTACTGTTTATAATATGTTACCCTCTATTTCTACATGTAAAAGTAAAGAATGTATATAATGTAATTACTGTATATAACCTATGATACCAACAACCTGTAATCTGTAACCTGTAACCAAGTTCTAAGTATCCGTGTTACTCTGTGCGCCCAGCTACCCAAGGGTTTTCTGGCGCCCTATAAACAAACAAACAAACAAACAAAGAAACAAACGTGCTTCCATAGGCAGGATACAGGATAAACTATGAAAAGAGAGGCGCAACTTCTAAGTAGGCTTCCTATTCCATTTAGCATGTTGGAAGTAACATGTATATTGGGTAATTCATTTTTACTGGCCCAATATTGATTTGCCATCTTCCATTTTTCACTGCTTCTTGGCCACTTTTAGAAGTGATGAGTTGACGTATGAAAAGCAATGCTTGGCATGATGATCCTTCTTACATGTGTGCTGCAACTGATCGTGTGTGACATGTCGTGGCTCTTCGTATGAATGCGGAAAACCAACTGGGGAGAAACAGGGCCAATTCTATCATCCGCTCTTTTTATTGTAATGTAGATGAGGGCCAACAACGAACCTTCTTTGCTTTACAAAAATGTGCTCCCATGAGTGGTAAGATTTGCTACTCGGCATGATCTATTTCTAGTCTCAAGATGAGGAGGGACATGCAATGCCAATGGTAGTCCAGCAAATCTGCATGTGTTTACCGTCATGCAAGTGGTATCTTGTATTCAGACAGAGCCCCTCAGATTAAAGCTGGCTATAATTGTGATTACTGATGACAAATAATAAAGAAAAAATATAATGCAGCCCAAAGTAAGCATGTCTTCAATTGCACCACAAAATGCTATAAAAGAAAATGAATGTGGCTTTAAGGCACATCAACAACTTACCTTCACATACAAATAATTCATGCAAAGCAGAAAGGACTTTTTCTGTTATAGTTATGAAATTGCATAACACAGGGTGAAATGGAACATTAGCGGCCGGGTTAGAACGTCAGAATCCTGACAGCCAATTAGGATCCAGGGCTTCGGGGTGTGATATTCGTTAGGATAGCCACGGATGCTGAAAATGTTCGACCCGGCACTCCAAGCTCCCTCTCCTCCACCCCACCAGTTCCCCGCCCCCTAGCCCACATTTACCTTTTGGTAGTGACGCAACCTTACGCCTTGTTCCTGTGCCTATTGTGCGGTTTTGCCCGTGGACTCTGCCGGTCATGCGCTGCCGGTCTCCATGCTGTCTATGTGCACAGCTGCAGCTGGTGGCTTTGCCTTTCTCTTGGAGGTGCACCTTTGTGATTAGGTCTCTGTGTGGCTGTGGCTTCTCCTTGCGACTCTTCCTTCCGATTGAGCAGGGCAGCTGCTTATGTGGACTTTCTTCCTGTTGGTAGCCTGCATCGCTCTGCGGGTCTCTGCAAATGAAAAGAGACACTGGCCAGTTCTTGAGACATAAAGCAAGGCTTTAGGTAGAAGTCTGCAAATATAAATACAGACACAAATGGGGGTGGGAGCAGGAATTGGGCCTCTCGTGGCTGGGTCTGGACACAGGTCTAGGGTTAGCTCTGGATTCCTCGCTACCCTTCCAACCCCTGAACAAGGGGATTCCCACCCCCTTAGAGAGACCTAGTGATTGACCTAGGGGGTGTATTTTGAATTTGAGACAAAAAGAGTGTCTATGGATATGTAACCTAAAGGCAACATAATTCGGTTTAACCACCAGTAATGATTTTCATACTTTATTTAATGTACTACATTTTAGGATTAGTACCGCTAGTTGTAATATGTATTACTTTGCATGAATTGTCTCCATTACATGTTTAAGTATTAATATGCATTTGACTAATTATGTTATAATGGTCATGCCTATCAAATTAAATACTTTGTCGCTTTTATCGAAAATTATTTTCTCATGACACTAATTTATATTCCAACTGTCCTTTTTCGTTTTAGACTCTACAAAGCTAGAGTCTTTTTTCACTGTCTTTCACACAGATATGATATGGCGGTGACTCATGGAAAGGGATCAGCTTGTTACTATGTGCTGGTGAGTATGTAAACAATACCAGAAATGAAGAAGTGGAGGTTACTAATGCATTACATTTTCTAAGGTAAGAAGAGGGGCAAATAGGCACTTCCAAAACAAACAAAACAATTTTCAAATTCAGGTTAACCAAAAGTGCACAACCAGCGTGCACACTTTCAAAATAAGTCTTTTAAAACACATAGACCTGACCAGAAGATAGAGATACAAATGTCCCTATTAGAATGTACTATATTATTAATTTAGGGAGGATCAAGTTTTAATGTCCCGAATAGAGAATATTGTCTGCATAATTAACGCAATGTTTTGAATCAGTTTGAATGAGCTGGACCCCCATGGAGACCACTTGGAATGCATTCAAACCTAGCATCCTCCTTAATGCCTAGCGGCACACACCCTACCCTACCCCTACCTGAGACTGAGTGATCTGCTCCCCACTATCCATCCCCTGGTTGCTTGTAGATAGATCCCTTGCTGCCAAATTGCCTGCCCCCCTCTCAGCTATTGTTAGTTACCCAGTTCATGTTCCTCTGCTTCCCTCATCATGTTCCAACACCAGTGAATGCAATTGATCCGTTGCTTTCAAAAGCTACGTCCACACTCAATGAATAGCTTAATAATATGGAATCGAAATAGCCACTGTTGCCATCAATTAAAACTGGTTTGAACTGCTGGCAAAATGAGCTGAATCCATTTTAAACTGATTCACCCTGAAATAAGGCTTAATATTAAAATAATGGCATCAAATAACAATAAACCAAAGGAAATGGGGGGGGGGTGTGAAACACCTCCATGCCAGGCTGAGAAAACTACATCCTGATCAATCTGATTTACCAGAATTTCAATCTTTTTACCCATTTAACCATTTAGCTCAACAACATACACTTATTTCGATAGGTTTGGTTTGAAATAGATTCAAGCCAACAGCCCAGGCCTGCTTTTGTTCTCAGGAATAAGTCCCTTCTCGTCCATATTGGTGCAGGTATTCTTGGTGATGCAAAGGTATAACTTTGACATATAAAGATGGCAGAGTAGTAGGCAAAGGAACATGGACATGATTGAAAGATGACTGAAATTGATTACTGTAACGGTTTGCTAAGGTTAATGAGGAAAGGTAACAGCAGCTATTAAAATATGGCTACCCCATTTACAGAGCCAGAGAGTAATGTTGTTTTTAGAAGATAGAAGATAGTCACAGGCGTCAATACAAATTAAATCAATGAGAAAGGGTAGGATGCAAATAAGGGATATGAATTGGTTGATAAAGCACACTGCCTATTGTCCAGGATAATTACTATTGTATTTATTTATTTATTGTGCATTTGTAAGGCGCTTATACATCAAGTAAATTGAGTTTCAGAACACCCATAGGTTACATGGAGGGAATATGGGAGTGAAAATCAATAAAACAATATAAGATAGAGGCGGACTTACTAGGCCTTGTGAGCATTCAGAATGTGCAAGTGCAGAGATACAGAGAGGGGATGAGGGAGTGGGGTTGGCTAAGTGCTAGGTGTACAAAAGGGAAGTGCTAGGGGGTGAGCAGATGTAGGTGCCTAGGTGAGTAGTCAGCCGCCAATAAATATGTGCAGGCATGTGATGGTATAAGCCAGTGGGAGCCAATGCAAGTTCTGAGAGCGGGCGGAAGCTGAAGGCGGTTGGGGGTGGGAGCCCAGGACCCAGGTGGACACATAAGGGCCCTGGTCATCAGTATCAGCAACTGTGGGGTTTAGCAGAGGAGGGAGGAAGGAAAGGATGAGATGAAAAGGAAAGTCTTGAGGATCTTCTGGAATTTGAGGGGGTGCAACTCAAGATGAAAAGTAAGGAGGAGGATGTTCCATAGGAGGGAGCCTGCCGAGGAAAGAGATGGGCCACCAGCTCGCTGTTCAGCGAAGCATTTGACACACAGAGAATTGGTGCCGGAAGAGCCTTAAGATCGGAAGGGACAGTATTTAGTGAGAGCAAGCTGTAGATAGTGTGATCCCCGGCCGCAGAAGCCTTATGGATGATGCAGAGGGATTTGAATTTGATCCTTGCAGCAACCGGGAGACAGTGGAGAACTTATAGGGCTGGAGAGATGTGGCCCCTGGGCTTAAGACATTTAGTTTCTGGGCGAAAGTGAGGAAAGGAAGAATTCCTTTGAGGAGGTGGAGTTGAAAGTGGGCCTTCTTGGCAAGGTCCAGAATGTGAGGAAGAAAGGATAGAGAGGTGTCGAAGATGAGTCCAAGGTTTCTGGCTTCAGATGATGCACAAGGGGGAGAACCCATAGAGGATGGCCAGACTGAGAAGGAGTCCCAATAAGAAGGACCACAGTATTGCTGGCGTTGAGGCAGAGATCATTAGAAGTACACCAGGAAACGATGGCAGATAGGCAGTCAGGAACTATGGAGGAAATAAGGAGAGGGTCAGAAGAAAGTTTGAAGAAGAGTTGTGTGTCATTTGCATAACTCTGAAGGTTTTGGGAGAAGGTGGAAATGAGGTGTGCAAGCGGAGCTAGATAGGCGCCAAAAAGCCAGGGAGAAAAGTTGAAGCCCTGGTGGACACCACAGACAGAGATAGAGGTAGGGGAGGAGAAAGGGTCCAGAATAACCTGGGATGGAGGCTCACTGAGGAAGGTCGCCATCTAGTCCAGTGCTTGCTCCGAGATACCTAGGGTATTGTGGAGCTGTTTTATGAAGATGGAGTGGTTAACGAAATCAAATGAAGAGGAGAGATTGTAAGAGGATTCAATTCAGCACTACAGCTAAGTTAACGCCTAGTCTAGAATACTGAATGAAAACCCTTATTGATATATCTTTAGGTCCAGTTCATGCGTTCTGGATGACTACCCCTATATAACACCCCTCTCTTGGAATCCCCCTGACCCCACTGAGCCAAGAAGTAGTTCTGTTTTGCAAGTTAAAAGGGTTTATTTGATAATTTAAACAATATATATATATATGACACTTTATAATAAATTAATAATTGAATATCACACTTAATCTGATATGATACAGATTAACAACAGAGAATCTGGCACTAGCACACTTCTTTATAATTACTAAGGAGTTGAGATGAAATGGATAAGGTAGCACACTGGTAAATAGGTACAGAAGTATAATGTGGTAGAGAATGCTTTATAGAGTTCAACTGGATGTAATGTTGAATGAAAATGCAATACAGAAAATACTCAATATGATTTCAACAAACAAGGTAATCACTTTTCTCTGGCAATCCCCTCCCCCCCTTGATGCAATGCAAGGAAATGGAAGGAAGCACACAGTTCTCAGAAATGCAATCAAATGTGATTCAGTTCAATCCCAGCAAGCTTACAGAAAACAGATAGGAGTTTTGAAAACACAGGCCCAAATGCTTTGATATGTGCTAGCAATGGATGAGAAATATGCTGGAAATGCTTTTAATTCCCTTTCAGAGGTTCAGGGTGAGTGGTATCTACTCTCTATGAATTCAGGATCACCTTAACAATGCTTTAGTAGTAACTAGCAGGTAAACGAAGTTTTTGGCAAGGAAAAGCAAAACTGCTGTCTTTTTACACGTGAAGAAATTTGCAAATCGCGGCAAAATTCGCGGATGCGTTTTCCGCGATTGCGGTAAAATTATAAGAGGTAGGAATGTGGTTCTTGGTGCGATTCAAAGGTAAGATTCTAAGCTTTCAAATGAAAGTTACTGCAAGTCTCTAGCACACACGGTCGCGGAGATATGAGCGATTAAATAAAGGTCGTTTTTCAGATTTGAAATTTTAAAGTTCAAAAAGACACGTGCAGCTTGCAACTAGAAAATGACAAGTGACAGCTTTGCAAATGGCAGGTGACAGTTAGGAGACAGTTCTACTTAGATTAAAATAGGATTGAATTATATTATTTTAACTAAGAGATTGGTTCTGCACAGTTTTCTAGGTACTTACACTATACTCTTGAGTGAAATGGGCCTCGCCATGGATCTGGTCAGGTTTTAGACGGGCCTCTGGTCTCTGCACTTCACAGTGATCTGGGTCAGCTCTCTCTGGTTCTGCTAACAGGTCAGCTCTACTCTGCTTCTGGTCTGGCCTGATGAATTTGAAGTCTCTATGTTGCTCTCTGAAGGTTGATGGAGGTAAGTATGGATTTTCCCGGCAGAGCTTCCAGCTGCAAATGGATTTGAAAGTCTCTACCTAAGTTTCAGTGGTCCATTTATATGTTCTGCAAGTGGGTGTGTGTGTTTGGTCATAACTAAACTCGCCCCTCTCACTTGTCATTGGTCAAATTTCTATTCCCCACTTGATTGGGGAATGAACTGTGAGTCAGAGGGATGTCATTTTATGGCTTGCAGATAGGACACTCCTCTGTCAGATTGCACACATTCTATATTTGATAATAAAAGACATATTTCACAGTTACACAGTTGCTTGAAATTACATATACATGGTGTGGCTGAATTTAGCCATGTCTCTGTCCAAATCTGCTGTTTCTAAGAGCTTGCATTCAGAAATGGCACATAATTGACTTTTTAACTGATTTTTCAATTTCTGACATTGACCCAACTTTACATACATGTGCGCAGGGAGTATGGACATTAATTGATGAAGTTTCAGATTTTTAACATGCATACATTTAGAGTAATATCCACTTTTCCGCTAAAACCCCCCTGAACATACCACCGGTTCTAAAAACCTCTTAAACTGTGGGCAGAAAAATCACAAGAATTATGGTATCATTTATAAAATTTTCACATGTCCGCTCTATGAATGATCCATCTTTTTAAAGTTATGTTCTGGCTCCAAAGGGGTGTGGTTTCCTCTCAGCACAAGGTAGAAATACTGGTTTATCCAGTTCTGCCAAGCCAGCTTGCTCTCACAGGCAGTGCCCCTCCCAGCTTCTGCCAAGAGGAAGCTACATTTTACGAATGCTGTAATAAAACCTTTGCCTGAGTCAGAACAGGCTTTGTTCAGAGCTCCTGTAGAGCACAGGTAATTCAATTATCAGATAGATGGCATATCCTTAGTGTGAGCAGCAAAAGGGCAGCTAGGCCTGGGAACACAGCTGTGACTCAAGTTTCACTCCTGATGGGGGTAGTTGCCAGGCAGAATTCAGTTCCTTAAGCCAGGTTTCAGATAAAATGTCACTTTTTGTTTCCCAGTTTAAGTCAAGACAATTTTTTTACATATGCAGCTAGAATGCTGATTCTAAGTGCAAAACTATGACATTTCAACAGTTACAAAGGCATGTGACACCAAACATAGGTCACTCATTTAATCTAAACATTTTCGATTTTAGTGTCTTTAAATCCAGTGCAACTTAAACTGCTGCAATCCACAGCTCAGCCAGTCTTGTTATAAACCTTCAAGTCACTTCAGAATATCACTTTACATTGTATCCACCTCTCAGTAAGTCTTTCTTTAGCCTGCTTTGGGTTCATTCAGTTTTACACAAAAAAGTAAAATCTGGTGTGGTTTTAAAATGCCGGCTTTTGGATAGTGGTGAGTACTGGTACTGCACCCATTTTTGAGATTTAAGAAATGAATTCCCCACCATTCTAGGTTGCATTTGGCAATCAGCATTGCCATTCCCAACGGTTTCAGACTACTGTGCGGGTAGTCCAATGGTGGTTTTAAAGCGCTTTGAAGCTAACCGGCGTTACTGTTTTTCCTTTGGCAACCCATTTCCCTCATGGCAACCCGGCCTTTCATTCTCGCACTGGTGGGTGGCAAGTGAGGCAACCATTTCGGTGTGCGCACAAACTGCGCAGCTTTCCTGGATTTCGGCGCACATGTGGGTTTTCCGCCATCTTGAATTTTCTAAGCCCACAGCACCAAATGTTGTGGCATGATAGCTTAAACGTGGGTCAGGACACCCAACAAGCCCCCCCACGCGACTGCACTTTGAATTTGAGTCAATGGGGAGTCGCGTGCCCAAGGGTTTCGACCCACGCACCGGTCTGTCCGCATAATCTTCTTCCTCTTCTGTAGATGGCATAGTTCAGCATCTTCTTCTCCATCCGGTACTGATCGATCAGTTCTCCTCGCCGGTCCTGATGGGAATATTGGGCGGTCCACTGGGCCCATTGGATCTTCGTTCCCGGTCTCCGGATCGCCCTCCTTGGCCCGTCTCCAGGTTTTCTTTCTCCTAGGACGACAAAGGAAGAGCGGCAATACCTACTCATAGACGTTTTTCCACCACTGTTGAGATAGTGGGGCAGCATATGCATTTCATCATAACAAAACATTACATTCTTATTTTTATAAAAACAGTATAACTAAGAGACAGTTTCATGCAAATCACAATATTTTAGAGACTAGATGTGGTATGTTTTATGGTTGGAACTGAATTAGTCTGAGACAGTACCCGCTAGGATTCCAGAGGATTCCTCCAGTTGTTGCAGAGTGTGCCTGGGATGGCAACATTTCAACTGGTTTATGTGGACCCACTTGTCTTCCCCCTCTGCCGAACCGCCTTTGGGGATGTGGATTTTGTAGGCCACAGGTGAGATCTTGTCGATGATCTCAAAGGGTCCTTTCCATGTAGGCAAAAATTTGCGCTGCTTGGCCTGGTTCCTTTGGAAGTTGTATAGATAGACCCGGTCCCCCACCTGATATTCCTTCCTGGAAGTTTTCAGGTCATAGTGGGTCTTCATGCTATCAGCTGATCTTTCTAGATTCCGCTGAGCATAAGCAAAAGCATGTTGGAGGTGTTTCCTTAAATTCTCCACATACTCATGAGTAGTGGAGGCATTTATCAGTGTCTGCTCTTGGGTCCTGTAGAGCAAATGCTGAGGAAGCACCATCTTGCGCCCAGTCATCAACTCAAATGGTGACATTTTGGTTGCAGATGAAGGGGTAGATCTGATGGCCATTAGGACCAGAGGTAATCGGATATCCCAACTTGGCCCAGAATCTGCCACAAACTTCTTTAATATGCTCACAATTGTCCGGTTATATCTCTCTACTGCCCCAGAAGAAGCTGGTCTATAAGCAATATGCAGCTTTCTCTTGACCCCCAGTATCTCCCACATCTTTGTCATTACTTCACTGGTGAAGTGGCTACCTCTGTCTGACTCAATCCTTTGAGGTAGACCAAAACGGGAAAAGATGTGGTTAATCATCAAGGCAGCTGCAGTTTCTGCCTTGCAATTTGGGGCTGGGAGACATTCCACCCACTTGGTAAACAAGCATGTCACGGTCAACATGTACTTATTCCCCCTAGCCGAGCGAATCACAGGGCCTACAAAGTCGATTTGTAAATCTGACCATGGCAGGGTCATCCCCCTCTTTTGTAAAGGCGCCCGGTGTGTGAGGGATGTCGGCTGAAATTGTGCACACACAAGACAACCCTTCAAATATTGGTTGAGGTCCTGGCCCATGTGTGGCCAGTATGCAACCTCTCTTAAGATTTCCAGTGTTGTGTGAAACCCCCTATGACCGGCGGTGGCCGCATCATGGGCGTGACTTAACATCAGGCTTCGGAATGAGGTAGGAACCACCCACTGATCGTGGCCAGCTTTGGATTTCCTTACCAACAAACCGTCTCGGATCCGGAACATTTTTGGACATTTCGTCAACACTCTTAGGTCCTCTTTCCCAATGTAATCGGTATCCGTCAGGGGAAAGTTCTCAGGGTCCTTAAGGTGCTGGTAAAATTTACCAATAATTGGATCCCCCTTCTGAGCAGTAATCAAATCAGCATCAGGGGTCTCCTTACTCCATTGTGCAATTGAAAGGTCGTTGTGAGCATTTGTCTGGGACCTAGTGATGGCAGTGACCTGGATTTCCCCCAACAGGGACTCAATCTCAATTAGATCCCCTTGGATGGCCCCGGTTTTGGCCAGCTGATCAGCTAAGTCATTTCCCGTTTTGTCTGGTCCCTCTACTTTGGAATGACCCTTGATCTTTTTCCAATAGATGGTCATCTCATTCGATGTGACCAGATCATCAATGTTTTGGATCAACTTCCCATGTTTCAAGGGTTTGTTGTTAGCACATAACATGCCTCTGGTTTTCCAATTAACCAGGTGCTCCACGAACCCGTTCCGTACATAATCCGAATCTGTGATTATGACCAGTTCGTGGAGTTGATGCTGGACAGCAGTGAGGATGGCCTGATGCACAGCCATCAATTCTGCCACCTGACTACTTCGGGGACCAATTTTGTATCCAGTGGAGGGTTCTGGGGACTCATTCACCCATGCATTCCCTACGCCAGCCACCAGTTCTTTCTCCCCGTTGTTGTCAACATGGTAAGAGCATCCATCCACATAGACAGTGGGCATTCCCTCACACTTGTCCTCTTCAAAGACTTTGTGTGGGGAATTAAGGTATGCCTCCGTGTTGTCCTTGATTTTTAGACTTTCGTCCTTGAGACAGTTTTCTCTGGCACAATCATGCAAGTCAGCCAGACCTTGCGCGAGTGGACTTTTCTTGTTTTGGCCATATCTGACCTCCACAGGAAAGCCTTGCATTGACAGAATCCAGGAAGTAATTCGGGAATTACTCACATTTCCGGCCCGGATTCTGTCACTTTGGAGATATTGCAGAGGCTGGTGTGGAGTCTCCACTATGATGTGTTCCCCCTGGATAAACGGGCGGTAATTCTTCAATGCCCACACCGTTGCCAGGAGTGCCTTCTCACAATCGTTGAATTTTTCCTCCACAGAGGATAAAGTTTTGCTCGCATAGGAGATTACTTTATTGACCTTGTCATGCTTTTGGTATAATACTGCCGTCAAGCACGTATTAGAGAACCCCGTCTCCAGGAAGAACTCCTTGTTTCTGACAGGGTAAGCTAGGCAAGGCGCTTGTGAGAGGCTTCTTTTGAGTTGTTTTACTGCCTCGGCTTGTTCTGGACCCCATTCCCACTTGACCCCCCCCTTCAGGAGATGAATCAGGGGTCTGGTGATCTCTGCGTAGCCCTCAATGAACTTCCTGCTGTAATTAGTCAGTCCAAGGAGGCTCCTTAGTTCTCGCAGAGTTGTGGGGTCTTTCAGTTTCTGAAGTGCTTCCACTTTCTTTTCCTGGGGACAGAGACCCTGAGGAGTAATCTCATGCCCCAAGAAATTAACACGGGTTCTACACCACTGTGCTTTCTGAAAGGAAAGTTTTGCTCCGGCGGCCCTCAACTGCGTCAGAACATAACGGATCTCCGCTATGTGTTCCTCCACAGATGAACTTTTAATGAGGACATCATCTACATAAGCCAGGTTACCCCTCGCACCCAGGTCGGGCATGGCCTTGTGTAGGAAAATATTGAACTCATTACCGGAGTTAAGGTATCCGAAGGGAGTCCGGGTCCATGTGTACTGCTGGCCCCCAAAGGTAAAAGCCAGCTTGTATTGGTCCTCCCTGCTGTCAGGCACGGTCCAGTATCCATTGGTCAGGTCTATTGCAGTGAATGCCTGTGACCCCTGGATCTGGGCCAGCCCTTGGTCAATGTAGGGCAGAGGCCATCGGGAAGTATGGACCCATTTGTTGAGCTCCCTGAGGTCGGCGCAGGGTCTCCACTGGCCGTTTGGCTTCAATATCCCCAGCACCGGATTATTGAAGGTGCTGTGGACTGGACGGATTATTCCCCGGGACTCAAGGTTCTTAATTATTTCAGTAAGGGACTCCATTGAAGCGAGAGGCAAGCGATATTGCTTCACAAACACAGGAGTCATGCCAGGGTCCGTGGGGATTGTTGTGGTGTGGATGTCGGTGCGACCACAGTCATATGAGTCTACCGCAAAGAGATCTTGGAAATCCAAGAAAACTTGTTTCAACTTTTGCTTTTGTTCCAGAGTCACACAGGCATCAGCTAGGTTGACTCTCTCTTCCACCATCTGCCTGAAGCCTGGAAAGACTTCTGGTTTGGCTATCTCCGCGGCCTCCTCCAGCTGGGTGGAGAAGTCCCTGGTCAGAGTGCTGATTTGGACCGGAGGCTTCAGGTGGGCAAGGCAGCCTTCATGAACCTGGAAAATCACCTCATCCCTCCTGAATTCACAAGTCACATCTTCCTTACCATAAGGGCAGGAAGTGTACACCAGGAAGTTCCCCCCATGCCGGGTAAAAATCCTGTCTGGTGTTGTATTGTCCTCACTGTCACTGTCAAAACAGTCCTTGGGGATTGGTCCTAACAGTTCATTTCTAAGATCAATGGAGAAATGTCGGTCATCAACCGCCATTCCAATAATGGTGCCTGCGGCTAGAGTAATACTCTTTAAGTCGCTGTTATCCACCTCTATTGGAATGGTGTCATGTTCTATGTTGACTAATGGTGTTGGGTTTACCCCCAACCCTTGCAGTTGGAGAGAAGCATTTAGATGTATGTAAGCATCAGGGTTTTGCAAATATTGTCCTCTTTTAACTTTCACTTCCAGGGAGAATTGTCGGGTCCTTTCTGGGATGGTGACTTCCTCTTTGATCTGAATTTCAACTGCATAAGGTAGCAATTGAGCTGACCTAAATGCTTTTTCTGGATCATCAAAGCCCATGGGATTATCCGCTAATCGGGACCAAGCTTTGAAGTTTATTAGGTCCAAACTAATGGCAAAGCGATTGAGAATGTCACTGCCTAAGTAAAAGGCGGCAGGGACGTCTCGCACGACCCAACAATTGTGGACTATGCTCTTGTTGCCAATGGAGATTTTGAGCATACACCTGCTTGGCAGGAGATGTTTGGAATTAGGTGCTTCCAGGTCCATTTCCCATTTGTCTATCAGTTTGAAGGTGGGAATGGCTGGATCTTTTGGGAGTTGGCGGAACATGGCTTCGCTGACGAAGCTCTTACCGTTGTTCACACACACTCGAGCGAGAACAGAGTCCTTCCCATCATTTAACTGAACAGGGATGAACAACTGCTCTCCAATTTGCTGAATATCAGCCAGGCTCTGAGCTGATTTCACATCTTTCTGGACTATAGGAGTGGGAGTTTCAGATTGTGGATTGGTATAGAATTTCAGAGTGTTTCCTTCCAGCGTGGAATACCACTTTAGACTGGAAGGAAGGTTGATTTTCAGAAATAGAGAGGACCCCCCATCACCAGTCTGTTGTCCTACTGCTATTACTGTCACGTCTGGAATCTGGTTGTTCTGGAAGTGAAATTCTACTTGGTCAGATTTTTGTTCAACCATGTGGCAGGTGCCGTTTAAACTAACATGGTTGACACTCTGTTTTAATTTTATTGGTCGGCTAGTCTGGGTCCAGAGGACCTTGTTTACGCAATCAATTAGGGGTGACAACCTTCTCAGGAGGTCATTCCCTAGTAAACAAGGGGTGCCCTCTGGGGTCACAACTATGACCGGGTGTTTCAACTTGTGTCGCCCGATCTTAATGTCCAAGTCTGCAGTCCCCTCAACGGGAATTTCCTTCCCGTCAAAGTTCTGCAGTTGTCCAGGAAGAGAGGTGAGAGGAATTTGGTAATTCTCTCCCCTTCCTGCATTCAGTTCGTCAAAGGCCCTTCTGGACAGAAGGGTAGCTTGAGATCCAGTGTCCACCAGTGCCGAGATTGTACCCTGCCCCTGTACTTGTACCGGGGCATAATATCTTCCCTCCTTCTCCTCAAGGGGGCACAGATAATGTACATTTTTGGACAACTGGTGGGCTAATTTTCTGGTTTTGGACATCGCGAGAGAAGAATTTTGGGCAGAATTCTGTGGAGAGCCTTGGGAATCTGAAAGAAAAATTTGGCAACTGGAGATCAGAGCCAGTGTGGGTTCCCCTGGTTCCGGTTCCGGGCCGCCCCCCCCTTTTTGGAGGCAGTCACCAGGATGGGTTTGAACCCGGGGATTTTCTTGCTGTTGGTTCTGGGATGAGATGGTGGGCGGCGGTAGCTCAGTCTCCACATCTCCCCAGTCTGGATTTGCATCCCTAGGGACCCATTTTTCTTTGGGAGGAGTTCCCCCCTCTCTGAAGGAGAAGATCCTTTTCCCAGGATCCTCTGAGGATCCCTCTCCCTCAAATTGGAAGATCTGTACCTCCTCCTCAAACTGAGTCTGTTTGGGTCTTTTGTTTCTCCTACCCCCCCTCTGCTCCTTAGGAGGCAGACTTTCAGGGGCAAGAGATTTTGTTTCCGGTTCCTGGGTTTCCAGGGGCTGTTTACAAGTGAGGAAGGAAGCTTCCTCCAAGGCTTTACACCCCCCTTCCCTTTGTGCCTCCTCCCTGGGAACCGGTGAGTTATCGGGGTGCTGCCCCCGTCATTGTTCTGGAGCACCAGGTCCAGAGTTGGGTGCGTTCTGCGCCGGCACGCCCATCTGAGGGTTCTGCTGAGCCCTCAGTATGTGACCCAGGTCCCGCGCCATGTTTTGAACCTGGCGCTCTAACTGGGAAACCCGCTCAGGCTGATACGGGGCCCTGTTTTCTCCCCTGGGCTGATCCCGGGAAGGGTAGCTGTCCCTCCTCTGGTAGTACCCCTGGTTGGGAAGATTTGGGTACCCCTCCACCCTTGGCCTCCCCTCTCCCGGATTCAGTGGTCTGGGCTCAGGGAATTGGGGAAAGAAGGATGGATGGTTTTGGGGCTGAAAGTCGGGTGGATATCTGGGGAAAAAGTTCTGCCCAGGGTTTAGAGAATTTCTGCCCTCCTGGGGAAGTTTGGAGGGAAGTTCCCTGGGTTAGGTGCTTGGCTGGATCCCCCCCCTTGGGCTGGAGGAGTCCACACATAACCCAGGATGGGTCGATTTCCCTTGTAACGGGGACTTACATAATCAGGAGAGCGAGGGACCCCATTTGTGGGGCTGCCTCCTTGGCTCCCGGTCTGTGACTGACCCGAGGACCTCCTGGGCCTAGCATTATTAGGTGCAGGTAGGTTTTTAGGCCCCCCCATCTCCAAATCCAAAACGGGGGTGACCTTTACCTCTGCCACCTTGGCAGCAGCAGGGGTGCTGTTGGCTTTGGGGTTTTTCTGGGCATTACTTTTGCTATCTATCGGTTTCTGCACCTCATAGATCCGGGTAGCCTGTTCAATGACCCAATCTAAGGATCTTTTCTCGTGAAAATCCCTCACGAGCTGGGTCATGATGTATTTGGGCAAGGCATGGAAAAACGTATTTATGAACTCTCTACTATCTGTGCGCACCCTTCTTGTGGTCTGTGCAAAAGCACGCTTTAACTCCTGCACAAATTCTTGTGGGGCCTGATCCTCCCCACATTGCAAATTGTAGGCTGCCTTGCGAGCCTCTTGAGGATTTCTGTGAACAGAAAAATGTTTCAGGATGGCCGCCTTATATGTGGACCATCTTAAATGATTTTGGTCCTCCAGCCCCGCAAAGAAACTGGAGTATTCCGGGGAGAATGTCCACTTTACATATTGAATACTGCTTTGGCTGTCCTTCAAATGGAAAGTCTCCATCATTTGTTCAAACAACTCTAAGTGCTCCCAAACAGAATACTTAGCGTTCTTATGGTAAGGCGTGATGACGCTCCTGATCGCCTTAATCTGCTTTAAGGGGTCCTTAAGCAAGGCCCTTTTTGCCTTATTGGCCTTTTTGGTTCGGGTAACCCTTGTCCATTCATCCTCGGACTCAGAGGCACTGCTCCCAGAGGTTCCCGTCTGATCTTCCAGGTTTTCCCGGATTCTGCGAGCCTGGGAATGGCTGGCAGAATGTGGGGACCTGGTCTCCTGTGTCCTGCGCAGTTCAGAGGAGTCTTCAGATTTCTCCTTGCTGCCAGGATTTGATGGGTACCCCCTCCACTGACCTAACTGGGCAGAGGTTTTCAGGATGCCCTTAATGGGCCTACTCTCCTGGGGTTCCCCACTGAACTGTACTGTACTTGGGTGCCCATACCCGGATGCCCACCCCTCCATTCCTGAGTGGTACTGGCCTATGAGCCCCATACTTTTAGCTGGATAGTAATCTGCCATCACTGTGGCCCTGTGCTCATGTGCACCAGGGGACATGGGGGTGGCAGAGTCCAGGGACTGAGAGGTATGAGGGCCTCTGGTACTAGGGCTCCTGAGGTTATGCTCCGGAGTTTCCATTTCCCAGCGAACCTCATCTCTATCCGCCCCTGCTCCCTGTTGCAATGCAAGAGCCTGCATTTGTGCCTTCAGTTCCTCTGTTAAGGCCTTACTCGACTCTATCAGTTTCTCCTGCATCGCTACCTGTTGCTGGAGCCTATCATTGTGTTGACAGAGGGCCTCATTCTCCCTCTGTGCTTCCTGGTTGGTCCTGGAGAACTGGGCCAGTCTTTGCTGCAGGAGGTTTACCTCCTGGGCAATGTCCCTATTGGCCTGCTCCTTTCTTGCTAGAGCATCTTCCACCCTTCTGGTGTGCTCTACCAAGTTCTGGTTTTCTTTTTGGAGATCACCCAGCCCCTGGAGGGCCAGGTGATTTTCTTCAATTTCCTTTTTTAAGTGGCAGACTTCCTGGCCTATGGCGTCTCTTTCCTGACTAAGAGCCTGCATTTGTGCCGCCAGGTCGTCCCTTTGCCGTTGAAGGGCACCAGCTTTTTGGCGCTCCTCATCAAACTCTGCCTGGGTATCCAGGTCTTTCAGAATCAGTTTATTGCTCTCCTCGTTCTCTCTGTCTAGTTGGATTTGCAGGGTGGCTACCTGCTCTGTGCATGCCCTGTTGAAATTGATCTGTTGCTCCAGCTTTTTCTGGTTCTGCAGTAAGGAGTCCAAACTGTCTTGGTGCTCCTTCTGCAGGGCCAGAAATCGGGTATCCTGGTCTGTCTTTTCCTGTTGTAGGATGCCCATATCCTCTTTTATTTTAATGATATATTGCCTACTATCATTTTCTGCCTCCTGGCTCCTCTGCAGCCTCTGCTCAGAAGAGTCCAGATCAGATTGGGCCTTCTGTAATGCCATCTGTTGCCTATTTGCCAGATTTTGGCTTTCAGCACATCTATCCTGCATGTCTCCCATATATAGGTACAGGTATGCTGCTATCCTGGCAATCTTATTGTGTTCCTCTTTGGCTTTAGGAGCCATATATAGTTCACTCAGGGCCACATGTAAGGGACCCTGATCTCTATATATATCTGACCCTGTTTCAGTGACCTGTTGTGTGATGGCCTGCAACCACACATCCTGGCCCTGTTCGGTCCATTCACCTCTCACAAATAGCTTATGCAAGAGGTGCTCTCTGGCTATTTTCATGTCTACTAAGGTCGTCATTCTAGAGATTGGTCTCTGTCCTGACTTACAGAAGTTTGTATTTTATTTTTGCAGAACAGAACTTTTCTTGGAGTGTCCCTTTTGAGGAATGCTTCACAGCGTAATGCAGCGTGGTGATCCGACCGGATGTATGTATCCCGTCAGTTCGCACACTGTATTAAGCTGCACAAATGGTAAATCTAACCCAACGTCTCGGCTCGAGCCCCCAATTTGTAAGAGGATTCAATTCAGCACTACAGCTAAGTTAACGCCTAGTCTAGAATACTGAATGAAAACCCTTATTGATATATCTTTAGGTCCAGTTCATGCGTTCTGGATGACTACCCCTATATAACACCCCTCTCTTGGAATCCCCCTGACCCCACTGAGCCAAGAAGTAGTTCTGTTTTGCAAGTTAAAAGGGTTTATTTGATAATTTAAACAATAGATATATATATATGACACTTTATAATAAATTAATAATTGAATATCACACTTAATCTGATATGATACAGATTAACAACAGAGAATCTGGCACTAGCACACTTCTTTATAATTACTAAGGAGTTGAGATGAAATGGATAAGGTAGCACACTGGTAAATAGGTACAGAAGTATAATGTGGTAGAGAATGCTTTATAGAGTTCAACTGGATGTAATGTTGAATGAAAATGCAATACAGAAAATACTCAATATGATTTCAACAAACAAGGTAATCACTTTTCTCTGGCAATCCCCTCCCCCCCTTGATGCAATGCAAGGAAATGGAAGGAAGCACACAGTTCTCAGAAATGCAATCAAATGTGATTCAGTTCAATCCCAGCAAGCTTACAGAAAACAGATAGGAGTTTTGAAAACACAGGCCCAAATGCTTTGATATGTGCTAGCAATGGATGAGAAATATGCTGGAAATGCTTTTAATTCCCTTTCAGAGGTTCAGGGTGAGTGGTATCTACTCTCTATGAATTCAGGATCACCTTAACAATGCTTTAGTAGTAACTAGCAGGTAAACGAAGTTTTTGGCAAGGAAAAGCAAAACTGCTGTCTTTTTACACGTGAAGAAATTTGCAAATCGTGGCAAAATTCGCGGATGCATTTTCCGCAATTGCGGTAAAACTATAAGAGGTAGGAATGTGGTTCTTGGTGCGATTCAAAGCTAAGATTCTAAGCTTTCAAATGAAAGTTACTGCAAGTCTCTAGCACAAACGGTCGCGGAGATATGAGCGATTAAATAAAGGTCGTTTTTTAGATTTGAAATTTTAAAGTTCAAAAAGACACGTGCAGCTTGCAACTAGAAAATGACAAGTGACAGCTTTGCAAATGGCAGGTGACAGTTAGGAGACAGTTCTACTTAGATTAAAATAGGATTGAATTATATTATTTTAACTAAGAGATTGGTTCTGCACAGTTTTCTAGGTACTCACACTATACTCTTGAGTGAAATGGGCCTCGCCATGGATCTGGTCAGGTTTTAGACGGGCCTCTGGTCTCTGCACTTCACAGTGATCTGGGTCAGCTCTCTCTGGTTCTGCTAACAGGTCAGCTCTACTCTGCTTCTGGTCTGGCCTGATGAATTTGAAGTCTCTATGTTGCTCTCTGAAGGTTGATGGAGGTAAGTATGGATTTTCCCGGCAGAGCTTCCAGCTGCAAATGGATTTGAAAGTCTCTACCTAAGTTTCAGTGGTCCATTTATATGTTCTGCAAGTGGGTGTGTGTGTTTGGTCATAACTAAACTCGCCCCTCTCACTTGTCATTGGTCAAATTTCCATTCCCCACTTGATTGGGGAATGAACTGTGAGTCAGAGGGATGTCATTTTATGGCTTGCAGATAGGACACTCCTCTGTCAGATTGCACACATTCTATATTTGATAATAAAAGACATATTCACAGTTACACAGTTGCTTGAAATTACATATACATGGTGTGGCTGAATTTAGCCATGTCTCTGTCCAAATCTGCTGTTTCTAAGAGCTTGCATTCAGAAATGGCACATAATTGACTTTTTAACTGATTTTTCAATTTCTGACATTGACCCAACTTTACATACATGTGCGCAGGGAGTATGGACATTAATTGATGAAGTTTCAGATTTTTAACATGCATACATTTAGAGTAATATCCACTTTTCCGCTAAAACCCCCCTGAACATACCACCGGTTCTAAAAACCTCTTAAACTGTGGGCAGAAAAATCACAAGAATTATGGTATCATTTATAAAATTTTCACATGTCCGCTCTATGAATGATCCATCTTTTTAAAGTTATGTTCTGGCTCCAAAGGGGTGTGGTTTCCTCTCAGCACAAGGTAGAAATACTGGTTTATCCAGTTCTGCCAAGCCAGCTTGCTCTCACAGGCAGTGCCCCTCCCAGCTTCTGCCAAGAGGAAGCTACATTTTACGACTGCTGTAATAAAACCTTTGCCTGAGTCAGAACAGGCTTTGTTCAGAGCTCCTGTAGAGCACAGGTAATTCAATTATCAGATAGATGGCATATCCTTAGTGTGAGCAGCAAAAGGGCAGCTAGGCCTGGGAACACAGCTGTGACTCAAGTTTCACTCCTGATGGGGGTAGTTGCCAGGCAGAATTCAGTTCCTTAAGCCAGGTTTCAGATAAAATGTCACTTTTTGTTTCCCAGTTTAAGTCAAGACAATTTTTTTACATATGCAGCTAGAATGCTGATTCTAAGTGCAAAACTATGACATTTCAACAGTTACAAAGGCATGTGACACCAAACATAGGTCACTCATTTAATCTAAACATTTTCGATTTTAGTGTCTTTAAATCCAGTGCAACTTAAACTGCTGCAATCCACAGCTCAGCCAGTCTTGTTATAAACCTTCAAGTCACTTCAGAATATCACTTTACATTGTATCCACCTCTCAGTAAGTCTTTCCTTAGCCTGCTTTGGGTTCATTCAGTTTTACACAACAAAGTAAAATCTGGTGTGGTTTTAAAATGCCGGCTTTTGGATGGTGGTGAGTACTGGTACTGCACCCATTTTTGAGATTTAAGAAATGAATTCCCCACCATTCTAGGTTGCATTTGGCAATCAGCATTGCCATTCCCAACGGTTTCAGACTACTGTGCGGGTAGTCCAATGGTGGTTTTAAAGCGCTTTGAAGCTAACCGGCGCTACTGTTTTTCCTTTGGCAACCCATTTCCCTCATGGCAACCCGGCCTTTCATTCTCGCACTGGTGGGTGGCAAGTGAGGCAACCATTTCGGTGTGCGCACAAACTGCGCAGCTTTCCTGGATTTCGGCGCACATGTGGGTTTTCCGCCATCTTGAATTTTCTAAGCCCACAGCACCAAATGTTGTGGCATGATAGCTTAAACGTGGGTCAGGACACCCAACAAGATCAAGTAGAATGAGAACAGCTGGTGAGTTAGAATCAAGAGAAACAAGCAGTTCCTCATGGGTGTTAAGAAGAGCAGTTTCCGTGCCTCTGGCTGTTCGGATACAGATTGATGGTCATGGAGGCAACCAACTAATTCAGTGTGCTGGGTCAGTTGGGGTAAGACCAGCATCTCCAAGAGTTTCCCAAGGAAGGGGGTGATAGATATGGGGTGGTAGCTGGCAGGACAATATTGTTCTTCACAAGGTTTTTTCAGGAGGGGGCACACAAGAGAGTGCTTGACAGAGGAGGGGAAAGATCCAGTAGCAAAAGAGTTGTTGCAGAAATCAGCAAGTGCAGGGGCAAGAGACCCAATATTGCCCTTAATGGTTCTAGAGGAGCAGGGGGAAACCTGTCTGGAGGAGACCTTCATGGAACTGACAACTCTTGTGATCTCATCAGGTGTGATAGGACAGATGGTGGAGAAACAGGCAGAGGGAAGAGGGGGATTATAACTAAGCATGTGACACAATGAAACAGATATAGTTCATCAAAGTCAATCAGGCAACTTTAGTTGAAGCCCTCTACTGCCTTTCTTGTTGTGACTAGACATCTTTTTTGGCCATGACTCTGAAAGGGCACTTTCATTAAGGATGCAGGACAGCCTAGAAATTGAAAGCAATTAGCAATCTGACTATGAGTGCCCATGGCGTAGGAGGATGCATATACTGCATGTCTGATGAGTTGAAGCTCAGCATCTATGCAGCCTATTTGCATGATGATTCTGACAGGAATTTGCAGACCATCGTGAATAGAGGCATGCCCAAGAAAATGCTGTAATGGAGCAAGTCACTAAATGTATCTGGAAGATTGTGGCCATTTTCGATTGTTGTGAAGAGCAGCCAGAAGACTCTGGTGACAGTTCGGACACTACCTTGACCAGACATGCTGTCAATCCAGTTTTGAATGGGCCCTTCTACACAGAGACAACAGAACGAACCCTTGCCCAGTATGAGACCAAAAATACTTCAACAGGATCCTATGATCAAGGCTCCAGATCTTGCCTGTGTTTGATCAGTTCGTCTAGCAGACCCAACGCATACTGTAATCAAATGTACATACCTGCGTAAGAGCGAGAGACAGCTTCACCTTCATAGATTGACATTCCTGATGCATGAGTGGAGGAAGTGCCGAAACCATCAGATACAATTCCCACTTAGGCTACAGCCACGAAACAGCCCTACCTATCCATCAACAAGGTTGTGTTCACATCCAGATAACATGATGCCCCTGCCAAGGTTGACAAGTGCTTTGGTGGTACTTCTGCAACTGTTTTGGCTCAATGAATCCATCGCTGGTGCTCCCTTAGAGTCAGGAACTCTGTGTGCTGATATACCCTTCCCCAGCATATATTCTGGACTGGAACTCGTAATTAGAATTATGGACCAGTGAATTGGGCGATCATTGGTCATCTGTCAACCAAAAGAATACAAGAGATGATGCTCTTGCCATCCATGAAGGGCTAGTTTGTTGGTTGCTCTCATGTTAGTGCTGCATGCATTTGTCCCCATGTCAATCAGATAAGATTATGGTTTCAGATGTGTGACTGGACTATGGGATTTTCATTAGCCTTGGGTGCCGAGTGGTGAATTGATATCATAGAGACCGAACAAGAACACGTTCCGTGTCGGACAATTTATGCACCCATTAGTTAAACAAGCACAGATAGGTCTCACGCTTGGATTCAGCTCTTGGCTGACCCACTAATCAATCCCCATCCACATGGAGGCGAGGTTGCAATGTTTTAAAGTCAGAAGAGTAAAGTTGCTCCGGGAAGTTTAGCTGCATTTATACAAATGACAAGTGACCATGCAAAATAATGAGACAAGATCATAGCCTCATACCATTGCAATTTTTGACCTCAAAGATGGTATTGCAAAGAAACTGACCAAATCTTTTTCTCAGCTGTGATGATTGTGTGTTCCTTCCTGTTGCCTTTTTCTTTAACCTCTTCTTTCCCATTGATACGGCCTTGCTGCTAGTTTAAGAAATATGTCTGTGAGTGTTGGGTCAGCTTAGAGTAGGTGTAGTCTGTTTATTTTTCTAACACTGTAATGTATTTGTTGAATGTATTAGGTGCATTGTGAGTTTCTTTAAATCCCCAGTGTTATCGATTAACATAAATAAAATATCAAAGGAATAAAAAGGATATAGAAAATGCAATTCAAGGATTAAAGGATCCTAAACATAAGAATTGCTGCAAGACTAACTATTCAACAACAGGAAAGACACTCAGACTTCAAGTTGCCATTCAAATCATACCTTTACAGTAGGGGGTTGCAGTACACCACATATCTCCTTGAGAGTCAATGGTCCGGCCAACAGGATAGATGAAGGCACTGTAACCATTTGTTGAAGTGAGCGGGACCTGTGTGGAGCAGAGTTCTACTACTTTTATATTTTAATGTTAACAGTTCCACTACTTTTTCCAAGTTCACCATTTCAGAACGTTGTGAACTTAAAGCACACTTCTCCCCTAGGCCACCCAATGGCAGTTACAGTTACATGAAATCTGTTTCAACTCAATTGGCTGTGAACCAGCATGGCTGCAACTTTTAAGAAAATGTGTTGCATGTTAACCGCACTCCTGCCTATCCTCCTGTCCCCCACTGGGCTCACCGTTCTACTACTATTTTTGGTACACTTCTATGAATGACTATAAGGCATAGGAGTTCAAGTGATGGTATATAGGGACTTTAGAAATTATGGAGCTAATTAACAGGTCAAGTCCTAAACATAAAAGTGGGGGGACTCATCAACAAATGCAATGGGATGTGATATCGCCAGAAATTAGCATATTGAGGTTAAATGTGCACATTTCATTAAATTGGTTTAGCATAACCACCATTATTGCAAAGGAAGAATGGCATTTGTATTTCATGAAATCAGTACACACACAAACACAAAACCAAGAGAGGATACTGTCTTCTAATGGTGTTTTTGAAAATGTTAAAAGGTGTGTATGTTTTAAACTCCAAGAACCAATACAAATGTTTTCCCTGGAACTCGCAGTAATGAAATGGGACATTTCACCTTTACAGGGTAATTCATAGAATTTCGCAGAAAAGTGTCGCAAGCGGCTGGCGCAGAGTGTCCGCGTGCGATTGTCTGCGCCAGGCACGTGCGCTAAAACCGATTTCCGCGCACAGCGTATTCATGGATTTTAGGCTCCCAAACCAGCCGTGGCGCAGAGTATCGCAGCGACCCTGCAGCAGCGCCAGTAACGTCCCCAAGAACGCCCTCGCGCAAGGAAAAGCCATCAAAATCGCTAAATCATCGCAAAGGGCTGCGCTAACCCTGGACCAGTTTACAGGGCTGGCAAACAAGGAACGCAAAGCGGGTAACGTTCATATCAGGGGTACGGGGGAAGTTTTACACGCGATTAGCCAGAGTACGTGTATTACAGGGGTACGCGGGCAGTTTTACACGCGATTGCCCAGGGTACGTGTATTACAGGGGTACGCGTGAAGTCTCACACACGATTAGCCAGGGCACGTGTATTACAGGGGTACGCGGGAATTATCAAACGCGATTTGGCTGGGTACGTGTATTACAGGGGTACACGGGAAGTTCTACACGCGATTTGTCTGGGTACGTGTATAACAGGGGTGCGCGGGAATTATCACACGCGATTTGGCCAGGTACGTGTATTACAGGGGTGCGCGGGATTTATCACACGCGATTTTGCTGGGTACGTGTATTACAGGGGTGCGTGGGAAGTTACACACGTGATTAGGCTGGGTGGGTCCTCACAGGTGTTCCCTGTACACCCTCCACGGCCCCTGCAGGCAGCCCACAAAACAGGGGACTACCCTGCACACCTGCTCATGTCCCCTTGCACCCCCACCCCCCAGCAACCAGGGGCAGCCTCCACCAGGCCCCCACCCATGTCTCCCACCACCCCCACCCCCCAGCAGTGCAGGGGCAGCCTCCACCAGGCCCCCACCCATGTCTCCCACCACCCCCACCCCCCAGCAGTGCAGGGGCAGCCTCCACCAGGCCCCCACTCATGTCCCCTTGCACCCCCACCCCCCAGCAACCAGGGGTAGCCTCCACCAGGCCCCCACCCATGTCCAACCCATGTCACCCACCACCCCCACCCCCCAGCATCCAGGGGCAGCCTCCACCAGGCCCCCACTCATGTCCCCTTGCACCCCCACCCCCCAGCAACCAGGGGCAGCCTCCACCAGGTCCCCACCCATGTCTCCCACCACCCCCACCCCCCAGCAGTGCAGGGGCACCCTCCACCAGGCCCCCACCCATGTCACCCACCACCCCCACCCCCAGCACTGTGGGGCACCTGCCAGCAGGCCCCCACCCATGTCACCCACCACCCCACCCCCCAGCAGTGCAGGGGCAGCCTCCACCAGGCCCCCACTCATGTCCCCTTGCACCCCCACCCCCCAGCAACCAGGGGCAGCCTCCACCAGGCCCCCACCCATGTCACCCACCACCCCCAGCCACCAGGGGCAGCCTCCACCAGGCCCCCACCCATGTCTCCCACCACCCCCACCCCCCAGCCACCAGGGGCAGCCTCCACCAGGCCCCCACCCATGTCCAACCCATGTCACCCACCACCCCCACCCCCCAGCCACCAGGGGCAGCCTCCACCAGGCCCCCACCCATGTCTCCCACCACCCCCACCCCCCAGCAGTGCAGGGGCAGCCTCCACCAGGCCCCCACCCATGTCTCCCACCACCCCCACCCCCCAGCAGTGCAGGGCCAGCCTCCACCAGGCCCCCACCCATGTCCAACCCATGTCTCCCACCACCCCCGCCCCCCAGAAGTGCAGGGGCAGCCTCCACCAGGCCCCCACTCATGTCCCCTTGCACCCCCACCTCCCAGCAACCAGGGGCAGCCTCCACCAGGCCCCCACCCATGTCCAACCCATGTCACCCACCAACCCCACCCCCCAGCATCCAGGGGCAGCCTCCACCAGGCCCCCACTCATGTCCCCTTGCACCCCACCCCCCAGCAACCAGGGGCAGCCTCCACCAGGCCCCCACCCATGTCACCCACCACCCCCACCCCCCAGCATCCAGGGGCAGCCTCCACCAGGCCCCCACCCATGTCCAACCCATGTCTCCCACCACCCCCACCCCCCAGCAGTGCAGGGGCAGCCTCCACCAGGCCCCCACTCATGTCCCCTTGCACCCCCACCCCCCATCAACCAGGGGCAGCCTCCACCAGGCCCCCACCCATGTCCAACCCATGTCACCCACCACCCCCACCCCCCAGCAACCAGGGGCAGCCTCCACCAGGCCCCCACCCATGTCCAACCCATGTCACCCACCACCCCCACCCCCCAGCATCCAGGGGCAGCCTCCACCAGGCCCCCACCCATGTCCAACCCATGTCACCCACCACCCCCACCCCCCAGCAGTGCAGGGGCACCCTCCACCAGGCCCCCACCCATGTCCAACCCATGTCACCCACCACCCCCACCCCCCAGCCACCAGGGGCAGCCTCCACCAGGCCCCCACCCATGTCTCCCACCACCCCCACCCCCCAGCAGTGCAGGGGCAGCCTCCACCAGGCCCCCACCCATATCCAACCCATGTCTCCCACCACCCCCACCCCCCAGCCACCAGGGGCAGCCTCCACCAGGCCCCCACCCATGTCCAACCCATGTCACCCACCACCCCCACCCCCCAGCATCCAGGGGCAGCCTCCACCAGGCCCCCACTCATGTCCCCTTGCACCCCCACCCCCCAGCAACCAGGGGCAGCCTCCACCAGGCCCCCACCCATGTCACCCACCACCCCCACCCCCCAGCATCCAGGGGCAGCCTCCACCAGGCCCCCACTCATGTCCCCTTGCACCCCCACCCCCCAGCAACCAGGGGCAGCCTCCACCAGGCCCCCACCCATGTCTCCCACCACCCCCACCCCCCAGCAGTGCAGGGGCACCCTCCACCAGGCCCCCACCCATGTCACCCACCACCCCCACCCCCCAGCACTGTGGGGCACCTGCCAGCAGGCCCCCACCCATGTCACCCACCACCCCCACCCCCCAGCAGTGCAGGGGCAGCCTCCACCAGGCCCCCACTCATGTCCCCTTGCACCCCCACCCCCCAGCAACCAGGGGCAGCCTCCACCAGGCCCCCACCCATGTCACCCACCACCCCCACCCCCCAGCCACCAGGGGCAGCCTCCACCAGGCCCCCACCCATGTCTCCCACCACCCCCACCCCCCAGCCACCAGGGGCAGCCTCCACCAGGCTCCCACCCATGTCCAACCCATGTCACCCACCACCCCCACCCCCCAGCCACCAGGGGCAGCCTCCACCAGGCCCCCACCCATGTCTCCCACCACCCCCACCCCCAGCAGTGCAGGGGCAGCCTCCACCAGGCCCCCACCCATGTCTCCCACCACCCCCACCCCCCAGCAGTGCAGGGGCAGCCTCCACCAGGCCCCCACCCATGTCTCCCACCACCCCCACCCCCCAGCAGTGCAGGGGCAGCCTCCACCAGGCCCCACCCATGTCCAACCCATGTCTCCCACCACCCCCACCCCCCAGCCACCAGGGGCAGCCTCCACCAGGCCCCCACCCATGTCCAACCCATGTCACCCACCACCCCCACCCCCCAGCCACCAGGGGCAGCCTCCACCAGGCCCCCACCCATGTCTCCCACCACCCCCACCCCCCAGCAGTGCAGGGGCACCCTCCACCAGGCCCCCACCCATGTCCAACCCATGTCACCCACCACCCCCACCCCCCAGCCACCAGGGGCAGCCTCCACCAGGCCCCCACCCATGTCTCCCACCACCCCCACCCCCCAGCAGTGCAGGGGCAGCCTCCACCAGGCCCCCGCTCATGTCCCCTTGCACCCCCACCCCCCAGCCACCAGGGGCAGCCTCCACCAGGCCCCCACCCATGTCCAACCCATGTCACCCACCACCCCCACCCCCCAGCCACCAGGGGCAGCCTCCACCAGGCCCCCACCCATGTCTCCCACCACCCCCACCCCCCAGCAGTGCAGGGGCAGCCTCCACCAGGCCCCCACCCATATCCAACCCATGTCTCCCACCACCCCCACCCCCCAGCCACCAGGGGCAGCCTCCACCAGGCCCCCACCCATGTCCAACCCATGTCACCCACCACCCCCACCCCCCAGCATCCAGGGGCAGCCTCCACCAGGCCCCCACTCATGTCCCCTTGCACCCCCACCCCCCAGCAACCAGGGGCAGCCTCCACCAGGCCCCCACCCATGTCACCCACCACCCCCACCCCCCAGCATCCAGGGGCAGCCTCCACCAGGCCCCCACTCATGTCCCCTTGCACCCCCACCCCCCAGCAACCAGGGGCAGCCTCCACCAGGCCCCCACCCATGTCTCCCACCACCCCCACCCCCCAGCAGTGCAGGGGCACCCTCCACCAGGCCCCCACCCATGTCACCCACCACCCCCACCCCCAGCACTGTGGGGCACCTGCCAGCAGGCCCCCACCCATGTCACCCACCACCCCCACCCCCCAGCAGTGCAGGGGCAGCCTCACCAGGCCCCCACTCATGTCCCCTTGCACCCCCACCCCCCAGCAACCAGGGGCAGCCTCCACCAGGCCCCCACCCATGTCACCCACCACCCCCACCCCCCAGCCACCAGGGGCAGCCTCCACCAGGCCCCCACCCATGTCTCCCACCACCCCCACCCCCCAGCCACCAGGGGCAGCCTCCACCAGGCTCCCACCCATGTCCAACCCATGTCACCCACCACCCCCACCCCCCAGCCACCAGGGGCAGCCTCCACCAGGCCCCCACCCATGTCTCCCACCACCCCCACCCCCCAGCAGTGCAGGGGCAGCCTCCACCAGGCCCCCACCCATGTCTCCCACCACCCCCACCCCCCAGCAGTGCAGGGGCAGCCTCCACCAGGCCCCCACCCATGTCTCCCACCACCCCCATCCCCCAGCAGTGCAGGGGCAGCCTCCACCAGGCCCCCACCCATGTCCAACCCATGTCTCCAACCACCCCCACCCCCCAGCCACCAGGGGCAGCCTCCACCAGGCCCCCACCCATGTCCAACCCATGTCACCCACCACCCCCATCCCCCAGCCACCAGGGGCAGCCTCCACCAGGCCCCCACCCATGTCTCCCACCACCCCACCCCCCAGCAGTGCAGGGGCACCCTCCACCAGGCCCCCACCCATGTCCAACCTATGTCACCCACCACCCCCACCCCCCCGCCACCAGGGGCAGCCTCCACCAGGCCCCCACCCATGTCTCCCACCACCCCCACCCCCCAGCAGTGCAGGGGCAGCCTCCACCAGGCCCCCACTCATGTCCCCTTGCACCCCCACCCCCCAGCCACCAGGGGCAGCCTCCACCACGACACCAACTTCCTTGGCACTGAAGCTGGTGCCCCTCTGCCTCCTTGGCCGGGGGTTGGCACTGGTGCCACCTGTTGTAGTGGCCGACATGGCAACCCCAGAGGCAGGAGTGGGTGGGCAACTGGGTCCTGGGGCAGGGCTGTGGGGCGACGGAAAAGCAGTCGGGAGCCTTTGGTTCCAGCAGGGGTGGTCACAGCAACAGCACCCCTGGCTGATGTGCAGGCAGCAAATGGCAGGGCACGTGGCCAGCAGGCAGTCAGGCAGCAGCAGATGGCAGGTGGGAGCGTGCTCAGGGCTCTGGGGGGCAGTAATTTGGCCCCCTGGGCAGGAGCGTGGTCTTCCGTGTGTGAACGCGTGGCCAGCTTGATACGAGTGATTTGGCTCGCGATAATCAAACACGTCTGCGTGTAAATCGACGTGCACGCGTAGGAAAATGTTGCGTGACACGTCCGAGTGTCAAAGCGTGTAATAGTTGAAAATGGACCTACACGCAGAAGTGACAAAGCGTGTGATTGGTGAAAAAGGACCTACACGCAGAAGTGACAAAGCGTGTGATTGGTGAAAAAGGACCTACACCAGAAGTGACAAAGCGTGTGATTGGTGAAAAAGGACCTACACGCAGAAGTGACAAAGCGTGTGATTGTTGGCAATGGGCCTAGCACGTACACGCCGCGTAAGTGACGCTGTACGTGTGGGCCTGTATATAAGGTACGTGTAGAACACCATTTCCTTGTACGTGCTTTTCGTGGAGAGCGAGTGGGTGAATTCTGTACTTCTTGTCGTTTCACACGCGATTTACTTCACGGCGTTTCCAGTTCGTACTCCCTGATACCTCTGACAGCTTTTTCTCTTTTTTCTCTTGTACTGGTTTACCTGGGCCTGTTCCCTCAAACAGTGTCCCCTTCTACTGTTGTCCTGTCTCCTCAGACAGCGTACAAATCTTCTTTTGGCGGGGGTGTTGCCAACCAAACGCGCTCATTTTTCACGCTCTTTTACCTGGCAGACGGTGAGTCACGCACGTATCTAACTTCTGTGCTTGCCCCGTGTGTAGCCTACCCCTTCAGAGGTCATTCTAGGCTGCGTGTGACACGCATACGTTCATTCTTGTGTTACTGGGTGCCACAGCGTAGTGCAGGTTTTTCTTTCTGCACACGTGGTCTAGGAGGCGTTGCGTGCACGTCATCTCCCTTTTTTGGGCCTCCTGTGCGTTGCGTGACCCGTCATCTTTCCCCAGGGGTTGCATTCAGCCTTGCTAGAGTACTAGGGTACAATTACCATCTGGTACCCAACCCCTTTGACCCCCAATTGCCCAGGAAAATAGTCTACATCCACTCCCATACGCACATTAATATCAGTGCCATGGCTGGGAGGCGAGGATTCCGTAAGGGTGGCAAAGGTGGAAGAGCCACAAGTGGTGGCCGTGGTGGATCCGGTAGGGGACGTGGTCGTAACTTGCAGGGTGAGCCTGTCCCCCATGTGTGGAGGACCAGTCAAGGGCACCCATAATCCCCCCCTCCCTCCCTCCCCCCCTCCCGTTGAGGCTGATGTGGCTGACACCATACATGCTCAGCCCTTGTTGGACCAGCCCATTGTGGCACCAGACCTGGCTGACTCCATGGCTGACTTCCAGGTCAGCAGGGCTACGACACGTGCGCTGGTGCACGTTGATGCCATCATGCCACGTGGATCTGGGGCAGCAAGGTCATCTGCTGCCCCAAGTAGGCAGGGCGGAGAGGCTGCAGGGGCAGCTGCGGCTCCATCCACCCCAGCTCTCACACACCCAGCCAGGACAGTGTCGGTCCTATTCCATCCTGCTGACATTCCCCCTGACACCATTACACTAGAGCCAATGCCTGCACCAACTCCCATGCTGAGTGTGCAATCCCACACACCTGATACAGAGCCCACCAGGGCTCCTGCCCCTACTGTCCAGAGCGGCGCAGGACACTCAGGATCACCACCACCTTCCAAGCGGAAGAGGAAGAGTGCTCGTCCGGCACAGGCTGATGCCCCAGACACGGCTACACAGTCCGGCCCGTCCAGGAAGCCCAGCTTCACGGATGACGAACTGAATGCACTTGTCGAGTATGTGTCCGGACATGATAACGAGATGGTCATTGTTGCAGGATCCAAGACCACACCTGCACAACGCCAGGCACACTGGCAGACCGTTGAGGACATCATAAGTGCCCTTGGAATCGTGAGGCGCACAGCCAATGATTGCTATAAGCGCTGGAATGACCTAAAGCGCAGGGCAAAGAAGAAGCTGGCCTCAAGTCATGCCGCAACTCTAGTGACTGGAGGTGGGTCTCCAGTATTAGACATGGAACTCACTCCACATGAGTCAGTCGCTGGGACCTACGTCACGGAGGAACAGATCCAAGGCGTGGGAGATCTGCCTGATTACGAGGCATTGTCCGGTGAGTTCACATGCATGTGTGTGTCATCCATGTGCATGGTGTGTGTGTGAGGGCATCTGTTTGTGTGCCAGGTGAGAGTGTGTGCGCCTGAGTCGTATGGGTCAGCCATGTGCTTCATGCAATACATCCTGCGCAGCTGCATTTGGCCATTGCAGTATCCCTTCTGCCAACAGTAGACATCTAGCCCAACAGCACCCCAGTTGCCCTTGTAGTGTCACCTTGCCACAACATTGTTGCTTATTTTTCTATGTTCAATCAGACAGATTGTTTGCATTCCACCACTTATACTAGGCATTCCTCAGTCCTCTGGTCACATGTCTGGCATGGCTATGGTAAAGTGGAGTGACTTTGTTACCTGGATATCATATGTTCACACATGTCCCTGTGCAATTGGACCAAAAATCAGACCTGTTTGAATTAGAAAAGCTATTGCATGCGGGAACTGGACTGAATGAATAAGTGCTGCCCTCCTCTCCATCTACACTCAATAGCAATGGTACATGCCAGCTGTGTGATGGCATGTGTGTGTCACCTGGCAATCACAGGCTAATGTGTGATGCCACTGCCAGGCAGCATGCAGAAAATGTGTTCATCTTCCATCTTTGTGTCATGAGTGTGTGCCATTTGCCTGCCCTTCATACGCAGTGAGGGTGCATGCATGGTAGGGTCATAGTCATGTGGGACATGTGTCAATGAAGTACTGGTTCTCTTGCTTCTCAGCCCTCATTGTGTGCCATGGTGCTAATGCGTGTTTCCATTTCTTTGTCATTATGTCATTGCAGGGGAAGACGCACCTGATACTGCTGGGGTTGTGGAGATGGTGCAGAGCCAGGAGGGGTCCGAGGGCCGACCAACCACCAGTGAGGGACGTGGTGTGCTGGTGGGTGAGAACCCACAAGTGCTGCAGGTCGTGCTCTCAAGGGGTGTCTCTGGCTGCACCACCCCCGAGCTGTACTCAGCTGTTGACTCGGATGATGAGACCTACGTGCCGTCGCAGGTGAGTGTTCCAGGGAGGGATTCTGTTCTGTCCCACCCACCTGCACCAGGGTCAGAACCCTCAATGGGGATGTCAGTGTTGGCAGCTAGGCCTTTGGTGGTTACGGATGCAGGGTCACACTCCGCGACATCTGATCCTGTTCCTGGGCCAGCAGATCAGAGGGGGAATGCAGTCCTGCAGCCTCAGGCAGTGCCGGCACAGCAAGGCGCAGTCCACCTTGCCCCAGACAGGTGTGGTGCCCGCCGACGTGGTGGCCGTACGCCACCTGGCAATACCGCATGGGAGCAATCCATTTACGGTATGGCTACCCAACAGGCAGCATCATCCGAGATGATGGCTCAGGCCATGGATAGGGTGGCCACTTCCATTGTCCCCCCTGAAAGGCTGATGGAGCGACTAGAGCAGGCAACCGACTCCATCTGCCAGTCACACAGGGAGGACATGTTGGCGTCCAACAGGGACAGGCGGGCGGCACTGGCGACTCTGCAGGAGGCCATCTCCATAGAGTCCCAGGGCCACAGGGAAGCCCTGAGGCAGGAGCTACATCAACTCAGGACGACTCTTGTTGAGCTTGAGGCTTCAACACACCAAAGGACAGAACAGCAGCTGGAGCGTCTCACCCATACGCTCTCAGCTGAGATGCAAGCAACGAGGGCGGAGGTCCGTGCATCCCGTGAGTTGTTGCATGGGGACCTCCGCACCCTCATCCTCCAGAACGAGACCTACCACACCCGCATGCTTGCAGCCATGGAGGAACAGAGTAGGGCCTTGCGTGGGCTGCCTCCCATAGTGCAACCACCTCCGGATGCAGCTGCACAGGGTGATAATAGCGACAGCAGTGATACTCCCACAATAGGGTAGCCGTGTGGGCCATGAGCCCATGAAGGTGTTTGTTTTTTCCCAGGATCCACACAGGTGAGTTTGGGGGGAACCTGACCTCGGACCTCCTGGGTGGCCTCCCCAACCCCCCCGGGCCCTTTAATGGCCATTTTTTATTTTTTTTTATTTTTATTTTGATTTTTATTTTTAATTTTATATTTTTCCCAATTTTTTTGGGACAATTTGTTGGCTTCCGTGGTTCCTGTGGGCATACGCTGCATTGTGGCTGGGCACATGCAGGCTTGTCATGTATTAGGTTCAGATGCCTGGGTTTGAGTCACACACACCCCTCCTGCTTCCCGTTTCCATGGGCTTGCAAAGGGTGTGCCCAAGTGACATTGAAGTACATGGTGACATTGGACTCCCACTACATGTGTGGGTAGTCTAGTCAATACTGTGTATACATTCCTAGTGCATATTGCTGTTGTGTTGTACACTGCATGTTGCATTGATGTGTAACTCATCATCTGTGTCTGCCTCCCAATTTGCAGGTCCCTACCTCATGTCTACACTAGGCCCTCTAGTCTGGAGATGGGGTCCTTGTTGGCAGCAGTGCACCTACAACTCTACATGGCGCCAACACTGTTCAGTTGGAAGTGGTGGGAGTGCAGGCATTTCCAGGTGGTGAGACTACTGATTTATCACATTAGTGAAGTCATGTCAATGGTAGTACCTGCTCAAGTTTGTTGTTGGTCCTGCATTACAGTGAGTATTTCAGGTGTAGCAAGTTTCAATTGGGGACACTGTACATCGCAACACTTGTCATGTTGTGGGGATTACTTTGTTTACCTGCACATAGCATGACATGGCACGGTGTGTTGTGTGGCGGTGCTGCGGATGGGTTGGGTGACATGGCACTGTCCTCTTGTTGCATTTAGCAAGTGGGTATTCATTTTAGCTGCTTGAATGTGTTTCTTCACAACACTGCATTGGTGGTGTGTGTGGGTAGGGATGCACACATTGTAACACTTCCAGGTGAACAATCTCAGGCTGATATGCTTTTCACGGTTGAATCTCCTGACATTCAGGATCAGTGTCAGGTTGAGTCATCATTGACTGTCAGATGGAATGTGCCAGGCCAGTGTGCAGTCCACAGGGGTGTGATTACTATGTGAAGTAATAAGCCACTAGCTGTGTACGGGCTGCCTCCCCCCGTGCCCTTTCCCCTCCCATGCGCAGCGGCTGTGCATGTGGTTGGGGATGTGGGGCCACCACCATGTCCACGGCCAGGCCCCGGCGTGTTGCAACGTTGTGCAGGACACATGCTGCCACTATGATCCTGCACACTACTGGGGGAGCGTATAACAGCTGCCCGCCAGAACGGTCAAGGGAGCGAAAGCGTGACTTTAGCACTCCGAATGTGCGCTCCACTATGCCCCGGGTTGTAATGTGGGCTGTGTTATATCTTACTCGGGTGACGTGGTGGGGTTCCGAATTGGCGTCATCATGTGGGGGCTGAGAGGGTAGGCACTGTCCCCTGTGGAGGTGGTGATTGGTATCATTGGTGGGGTTGTCACCTTGCTCAGTATCCAACATGCATGCATGTGCAGTGGCATACATACTCACCAAGCAGCCATGTATCGCCATGCCGCCCAGCATCTAGGTCCCGGCATAGGGTGGACATTCGGTAAATGAAGCTGTCGTGGGTGGAGCCGGGATAGTTGGCATATACTGAGGTGATGATTCCATTGGCATTACATACTACCTGCACGTTGATGGAATGCCAGTGCTTGCGGTCCCTATAGATGTGCTCAGATGCCCTGGGGGGACGTAGAGCCACATGTGTGCAGTCGATGGCACCTAGCACTTTGGGGAATCGTGCCACACCGTAAAAATCCAGGGCGGCAGCATGCCTTTCTGCAGGTGTTCTGGGCAGGTATATGTGCCTGCGGACTGATGGGCGTGCAGTGATGATGTTCAAGACCTGGTGTAGGCAGCGTGACTGGGTGGCCTGTGACACCCCACCCACTATGGCACTTGTCCGCTGAAATGATCCAGTGGCTAAGAAGTGCAGTACATTGAGGACCTTCTCCAGGGGGCTGAGTGCTTGGGAGCACAGGGTGGGTGATGTGAGTTCATCCTCCCACTCACTCACCAGGTCCAGTATTATGTGTGGTGGAAACCTGTACCTTCCATACACCTGGTTATCAGGCATCCCGAAAAGGCTGGTTCTGGGTGTGAATATTCTGGCCCTGACTATCCTCCTCCTCCTCCTTTGGTAGCCCACTGCCACTGCTGCTAGGAACGGTATGTTCATCCTGGCGTCTGGCTTGTTATTGTTAAAGTGCGCAAATTCTTGCTTTGCGCGTGTTCTAGGCGAGCGTGTGACCCGCGCACCCCTGGAATCCAGTTCCCAGTCCAATAGCGTGTGGAAATTCACACGCACAACGGGATACAGGTGCGCTGACGTACTTGCGTGTGTAAGTGCCCGCGCACCCCTGAAATACACGTACATAGGCCAATCACGTGTACGCGCACTTTTGTCCAATTACACGCGATGACACTCTGACGTGCAGTATTTACACGTGTGCTCCGTCATCACGTGCTGGGTGGGGAACACCCGTGCGGGTCACGTCACATACGCGCTTACGCGCTGAGGGACTCTGGACCAATAGAATTGCGTATGCGTGCTTACGCGCTTACGCGCTAAGGGCCTTTCCTCGGATTTCACACTGACGTGCCGAATTTTCACGTGCCAAATCACTCCGTATCAAGCTGGCCACGCGAAAACACACGGAAGACCACGCTCCTGCCCAGAAGGCCGAGTTACTGCCCCCCAGTGCCCCGAGCAGCCTCCCACGTGCCATCTGCTGCTGCCTGCCTGCCTGCCTGCTGCCACCGTGCCCTGCCATTTGGTGCCTGCACATCAGCCATCTGCAGGGGTCCAGTTGCTGTGTCCACCCCTGCTGGAACGGAAGACTCCCGACTGGGATTACATCGCTCCACAGCCCAGCCCCAGGACCCAGTTGCCCACCCACACCTGCCTCTGGGGTTGCCATGTCGGGCACTTCCACATCTGGCACCAGTGGCAACCCCAGGCCAGAGGGGCAGAGGGGCACCAGCTTCACTGCCACCGAAGTTGGTGTCCTGGTGGAGCATGTCCTGGGGCAGTATGATGCCCTCTTTGGATCGTCCCGCGCCAGCAAGGATGGACGGGAGAGGATCTGGGC